>NC_072440.2:26897121-27200151 GCF_028878055.3 Symphalangus syndactylus
ATAAATAAATAAAGAAAAGGAAAGAAAGAAAGAAAGGAAGGAAGGAAAGAAAGAAGAAAGAAAGGAGGGAGGGAGGGAGGGAAGCTGGGTTACAGATCTTAAGCATAAGACTTTCTGGCGTAAACAACCTTATTCACAAGAGACCTAAACAATCAGTCCCTGCACTCAACAAAGTATTTTATTGTACCTTTTTTTAACTGATAACTTTGACCAACTGATGATAAAACAACCAATCTTCACTGGGCCCATGTATAAACAGAATACACACACATGAACAAAATTTACACAAGTACTACCTCTATGACTTAACAGGCCCCACACTTTTCCTTTCAAATAGAAATCTTAGGAGGAAGGGAGATAAACGGAAAAAGGGAAACTGGGAGGTTGGGGTCAAGAAAAAGAGAACTACAAAGGTTCAGCTCACTCACTCCTGCTGGGCACACAATAGCTCTGGCAGAAGAGAACCAGGGTATGCCCAGAGGATTAAATGCCTACCATCTGGCAGATCATGCAGATAGGCTTCTTTCCCAAGTAGCCTTTCCAAAGCACTAACAGAGAAATTTTCAACTCACTCTTTTTCTTTTTCTCTTTCTTTCTTTCTTTTTCTTTCTTCCTTTCCTTCATTTCTCTCTCTCTTTCTTTTAAGCAAGAGACCTTTTCTTCAAAACTCTTATACAGAAGTTCAATATAAAAAAGATAAAAAGTGGAACTGTTCTGACTAGATGAAGCCAAGAGAACAGAAGTCTCATCTACTCAGCAACCTCCCATCGGGGCCAGCACCGAGAAGACACATCTGTGTAATCCTAGGGTTCCAAGAGATGGATTCTTCCCAATGTAGATCTAATCTCAATTTGGGGAAAAACTCTGGTTCATACTTCTGCACCTAAGGATGTTGGGATGGGAGAGTCTATTCATGAGCTGTACTTCTTTCAGCATGTTTGCCCGGTTACTGCTCAACGTGTTCATCTTAAGAGCCATCACCTGACCAGAAGCTCGGTGTCGTCGTACCTTGAACACTTCAGAAAAGAAGCCAGACCCTATTTTTTCACAGGTGAAATCATCCAAACGCGTCAGTCTGGAAAAGGCACTTATAAGAGCTCGGTACGAAGATGGCCAAACTCTTCCCACCTGGCTCACATTTCCATCTCCTCCACCACCTCCTTCAAACTCTTCAAGACGCTCCACACGTGGAGGAAATCCTACAATTGAATTCCGTTTGCTCTGATCCATAGTCTAAATAATCACTTTTTTCTTCTTTTAAGAAGGAACTCCACACATAAATTTTTGTTGAATTTTACTTCTCTTCTGGTTTGACACTAAGGATACAGAGCTAGTAGAATCAGAACTGGAACCAAGTTCTATCCAGCACCAAAGCTCAAACTTCTTCCATTTCATTATTACTTAGCTCAGTATTTTTCCACTATGAGAGCTGTAGGAGTTAAGTTAGTTATCTGAGGCAGGACTGAGCAGCCAGAGGGGTGCCTGCGCGGGCAAGAGGAGGAGACGGCAGCAAAGAGGGGGCATAGTAACCCTCACAGCTCGTTGGTGGCAGCAGCTCCTTAGCCTGCGGAGGCGGTGGGAGCCCCTAGCGCAGAAGCCGGAGACTCAGCTGGGCTAGCGGCGGCGGCGAACGAGGAGACTACTGCCATGGCCCCACAGTCGGGGCCGCTCCCCGCGCCTGTTTGGCGGGGCCAGGAGGACAATCCGACCAGCGAAACCAACAGGGCGGCTGGTAGCTCTGCTGAGCTCCCGGGCCGCCGAATGGCTATTATTAAAACGTCAAGAAACAACAGATGTTGGTGAGGCTGTGGAGAAAAGGGAACACTTATACACACTATTTGTGAGAATGTAAATTAATTCATCCACTATGCAAAGTGGCTTGAAGATTTCCCAAGGAATTTAAAACAGAACTACCATCGGACTCAGCAATCCCATTACTGGGTATATATCTAAAAGAAAACAAATCATTCTGCAGAAAGGACATGTGCACTTGTTTGTTCATCACAGCACTATTCACAACAGCAAAGACATTGAATCAACATAGGTACTCATTCGGTGGCAGGTTGGATAAAGAAGATGTAATACACACACACACACACACACACACACACACACACACACACACACACCATGGAATAGCATGCAGCCGTAAAAAAGAACAAAATCACTCCTTTGCAGCAACATGGATGCAGCTGGAGGCTATTATACTAAGTGAATTAACCAGGAACATAAAACCAAACACTGCACGTTCTCACTTATAAGTGGGAGCTAAGCACTGGGTGCTCCTGGACATAAAGATGGGAACAATAGACACTGCAGACCACTAGAGCAGGGAGGGAGTGGGGAAGAAAGGGCTGGAAAACTATTGGGTACTATGCTCAGTACCTGGGTGATGGGATCATTGGTACCCTAAACCTCAGCATCACACAACATACCCAGATAACAACCCTGCACATGCACGCACTGAATCTAAAATAAAAGTTGGAAAAAAAAAGCATCAAAAGGCATAGGGAACTATAATGTTTGAGACTGATGACAGACCAAAATGCCTTAACAAGTCGCTTGATTCAGGCCTCACTCAGCTCCAAGTCATTTCCATTTAATGGCTGCTCCGAGGCCTGTGCAAAGTTGTTCTCTGGTCTCAGTCCAGTCATTGGTGGTCAACTCTCCATGACCAATGGCCTTATTGTTTCACTGTGATGTGTTGGCTGCTGAGCTGTGTCAAATCTGCTTTGTGATTTCTCCTGTAAATATGAGCTCAGATATTCCACTGTGGTTGTTGGGAGAAGTTTAGGAGTGGAAAGGACATTTTAAAATGTAAAATTACTATTGGTTATTGCTTGTTTTTTGCTCCAGGGGACCAGAAAAACAAGCTCAACCAGTGTCAAACTCCAAGAAGTCTATGAAGCTGCATGTTAATGGCTCAGGCTGGGTATAATAAGTTGCCAGGAACAGGGCATTTCCAGGTTGTTGTGGATTCTGAGGCAAAGTGGCATTTTCACAGGCTCCTGATTATTCTGAAATGGAGTGTTTTCAGACATGCTAAGGAAATATACAACTGCCCTTTCCACAGGCTAGTCTTTCCAAAAGGGTGTCTAGTGTTATGGCTGGAGATGTGTTGTCTTAGTTGGTGTGATGGTTTTTTGGTTGGTGAACTTTCTTTCTTTTTCTCCAATTTCATAGCCCAGTTTACTAGTTCACTTCCTATTGCACATTCACTCTGTCAAATGCAGTTTCAGATGACTGGCATTTTGTCTTGATCAAAGCTAAGAAGGATTTTATGTTTGCCCTGTTTCCCAGTTACAAGTCAATGGGGGTAATTTTTAGGAAATAATAGAGAACCAGCCAGATACATAGTTCTTCCCTTAATTGGAGACCAGGAACCCAACTGTGTGGATCCCAGGAAGTCCCAATGCAGGAATTATTAAAAGAATATGAATTTAGATGATAAACCCAAGCCAAACTGATACAGCTTATTCTGGGGCTGGTCTATTCTTTCTGAAAGCAGAACTTCATCTAGTAACAAGTAAAAATCAAGTAAAATGCAGAGTAGATTTTTTCCATTTGTTTCTCCACTTTCATTTTCTCTGGAGTCAGTGACCTGTGGGCTCCTTTATGATCCTTGAGTTGGAGGGACCCAGGGGCCACAGTCCTGGTGCCCTCCTCCTCTCAAGAAAATCTCTCAGGTCAATGACCTTTTATTTCTGACCTTTTAACCGGCTCTAGTGGGCCATGAAAACCTAAATGCCATTTCTTTCAGATTCCTGGGAAGCTCCAAGTCTCTTGAATCCAATTCTCTAGGGGAGTTTTACACCCATATATTCAGGTCATTGATCCTGCAATAACAGCCCCAAGTCATTTGTGCAAGTCACTTCTCCAGGGAAGGAAAAGCTGCTGCTGAATAGCATCAAGGGTGAGGTCACTAGATAGCTATAGTCCTCTCCAAAGTCACGAAGCTCTCATTTCTAGGGGCTGGGAGACTAGGAGACGCATTACTAATAGGATGCGGATTGCCGTCTTGGTGGAAAAGCTTGAAAGACGGATCAACAAGACAAGTTGCTGCTTATTCTGAGATGTATTAAAATTTTTATCCAGAGATCCTGTGGGCAGCACATGGGTCTTAAAATAAGAAAGCAGATAGCACTTGTTCTCCAATGTGCTTCTGGTGCCCACGTTTTGACTTGACATGATTTGGATAGAAACATTACAGGCGGTGACAATGGCTTGCCAGAAATATTTGAATACAACTTGAAGTTTCTGCACAAGGCTGACCTGCAAAACAGTAAGAGCAGAAGTCAGACTGGGGAAGTATGGGTCTGCTCTTCTCTAAGGAACTTTGAAGACCCACCGTAGGCAGGAGGTCTTTGCTATAAGACTTGATTAAATCACCAGTCATGTCATTTTTAGAGAATTAAGTATCCTTTTTCTAATTAGGAAACTGATATTTTACTTAAACAATTCCGGAGACCTTGATTGAGGGTCAACCAATACCTGGATTCTAGCCCTGGCTGTGTCAGTGTTAAGCTGTACAATCTTGGACTTTTAAATTCACTTTCTCATAATTTCTGCAACTGGGCAATGGGAACATCATTATCAACGTGCCTATTTCATAGGATTGTTGTAGCAACCATGTAATATTATGCTCATTGTGTCCTTAGAATTTATTCAAACTTTTCTTGACAATGCCCTGGGGAAATGAGTTTCAAAAGTAGGCTACTCACCATATAAGTGATACTTCTTCACCCCTCTGCCAATTTTAGGGAGGGCGTAAGGTAGGAGGGTGGCAAAGTTTAAATTTGTGTTTTGCAGGCCTTAGTGTGAACTTGATACAGAATGTCTCTTTATCATTGTATTTATCAAGAAGTGTTATTTTTTAAAATATGAGATTTTGCAGGTGAATGGCTGAAAAATAAGCTGATGAATATAAACTTTATAATTTAACAGTTATCTCCGTGTTTATAGCATCAATCATACTTTTATTTTATTCCACACCAGGATACTGAATGAAGAGTTTAGAGTTTATGAAAACCTTATGTAAATCGTTCATCCTCCCTAATGCACGTTGGCTACCCTGCTGTGTGAGATGTGACTTCAGTTCTTTGCTTCCACTTTATAAACATAAGAGAACCAGAAAATTATTTAGTAAAGGCGTTATTAGCAGGAGAGCAGTGATTTTGGTTGAATCACTGCTGGGCTTGGCAAATTAATTTTTGCCTGCATGGTACGTAGGTTCATATTTAGTAAATGATTTGTGGCTCTCAACAAGTGAGGGGTTATTGTTAATTTGACCAGACTGTTAAACCTCATTTCATTAAAATATGTAGTCCTCTGATTCCCTTAAATCTTTGCCTCAGGCTTTTCTTCTATGCCAAACAAAATGGTTGCTTCCATTGTTGAAATGACTGGTAAATGCCAAAAGAATTCTCCTGCTGTAAAATGACATTGCAGTTAGATATATTATTTTCATCTAATTTAGGTTATACTATTTCATTAAATTTCTTAAGAACTCTTTACAAATAAATCTATATTTAAATATGTCAATAATCCACATTTTTTGTTGTAAAATATTAAAATAACACTGAAAATCAAAGCTCTCTTGCCAAATTGTCCCATTCTCCTCTCTCCAGTGACTCAGACCCACTTTCCCCTCTTTTTTTTTTTTTTTGAGACAGAGTCTCGCTTAGTCGCCCAGGCTGGAGTGCAATGGGGCGATCTGGGCTCACTGCAACCTCCGCCTCCCAGGTTCAAGCAATTCTCCTACCTCAGCCTCCAAAGTAGCTGAGATTACAGGCACCCACCACCATGTCCAGCTAATTTTTGTATTTTTAGTAGAGACGGGATTTCACCATATTGGCCAGGCTGGTCTCAAACTCCTGACCTCAGATGATTCACCTGCCTTGGCCTCCCAAAGTGCTGGGATTACAGGCATGAGCCACTATGCCCAGCCTCCTTTCTTTTCTCTATGCATTTACATTTATATGTGTATATGTGCATATAAAAAAGTATATTTTGTTTTTGTTTTGGGTATGTGTGTATATATTTTAGCATACATGGGGTTATATTTGCTTTTCAACTTGCTCTTTATTCCCTGAATATGTCTTAGAGATCTTTCCAAGTTTCTACCTGAGGATATGTATCATTTTTTAAAAGTACTACCTGGTATTCTAAAATATAGGAGTATAATTTATTATGATTTCATAGACTTCTTCCAATTTTCTTTATCATTAGAAACAATACTACAATGAATATACTTACACAGGCCAAATTTATAAGTGGAATTTTTGGGTGGAAGGGTATGAAGATTTTTAGTTTCTAGAACCAAGGGAAAGGTAGTAGTAGTAAGTTACATGTGGGTTATGGTGAATCTATTTTGTTTCTGATAAAAGATATTTTGGTTTCTATTTCTATTTTCCTAATCATTTCCTCCTGAGTCCCCTTTAGAGGCTATACCTGTCCTCATCTGTAGTTGAAGAATACGCTATTACTCAAAATAATTCTATCCCAGGAGCACGTAGGTTACAGGGCCTTGGACACCAAACAATGCACAGAGACACCCAAATGAATAGTCCTTTGGAAAGAAAGCTGCTTTGCATGAAATTACCCTGGACTTGGGGAAAGCCAGAGAATGTTTTGTTCTCCCCATTATGAGTTGGCAGAGGTGGCTGAGGATGAGGCAATGGGGGAGGTAGATCATGTATATAATCTTCTCAGGAGCTAATGGGGTCTGGGTGATGAAAGGCCTAGCTTCTGGGTAGAATGAAGGCCCTACTCGGAGGACAGTGTTTTGTGGTCTCCATGCCCCAGAGTGAGGCACCTAAGTCTCCTGGTGCCAGCCAAGTGGGCACTGTGGCCACAGACTTCCTCTTTGAGAAAAAAGGAATGCAGTGCTAAGGTGAGTCCTTTCTCTCCTTTCCAATGGAATATTTAAATTATGTTCACCTTTGATAAGAACATTTCTGACAATATAGTGGGTCAGTGGAACCCATATTTCTAAGTAGAAAGCATAATAGATAAATCCAAAGCAAGATAATGTGCAATTATCTATTTTTAATTATAATTATGCAGTTATCTATTTGCATAATAGATAAATCGAAAGCAAGGTTGGGAGTGTATAAGGTGAAAATGGCAAAATCAAGACAGCTGATGATATATAGAATTATGGCTGGGCATGGTGGCTCATGCCTGTAATCCCAGCACTTCGGGAGGCTGAGGCAGGCATATCACCTGAGGTCAGGAGTTCGAGACTGGCTTGACCAACATGGTAAAACCCTGTCTCTACAAAAAATACAAAATTAGCTGGGTGTGATGGCACATGCCTGTAATCCCAGCTACTCGGGAGGCTGAGGCAGGAGAATCGCTTGAACTTGGAAGGCGAAGATCGCAGTGAGCCAAGATCGTGCCATTGCACTGCAGCCTGGGCAACAAGAGTGAAACTCCGTCTCAAAATAATAATAATAATAATAATTGTTATTATTATTATACTAGCTCACATGCGTTGAACATATACTATGAACCAGGCACTGTGTATTATTGCTTCATAGCTCATTTAATCCTCCCAGCAACCTTATTATTACATTTTATAGGCAAAGAAACTTGTGCTCAGAGAGGATGCAGAACCAGATCAAGGTCACATGGCTGGTGAGTGGTGGAGTCAGGCTTTGTATCCAGAGCATAAGCTCTTAACCATTACTGTGATTATAATTCTCTACACTCTTGCCTCACGGTGTTCTTTTTAAATTTTCTAATTTTAATTTTTTATTTCCATAGGTTTTTGGGGAACAGGTGGTGTTTTGTTACATGAGTAAGTTCTTTAGTGGTGATTTCTGAGATTTTGGTGCACCCATCACCCAAGCAGTATATACTGTTCCCAATTTGTAGTCTTTTATCCCTCACCCTTCTCCCACCCTTTCCCCTGAGTCCCCGGAGTCTATTGTATCATGCTTATGCCTTTGCATCATCATAGCTTTTAGCTCCCACTTATGAGTGAAGACATATGATGTCTGGTTTTCCATTCCTGAGTTACTTCACTTAGAATAATGGTCTTCTATTGCATCCAGGTCACTGTGAATGCCATTATTTCGTTCCTTTTTATGGCTGAGGAGCATTCCGTGGTTTGTATATACCACAATTTTTCTATCCACTTGATTGATGGCCATTTGGGCTGGTTCCAAATTTTTGCAATGGCAAATTGTGCTGCTATAAACATGCGTGTGCAAGTATGTTTTTTGTATAGTGACTTCTTTTCCTCTGGGTAGATACCCAGTAGTGGGATTGCTGGATCTAATGGGAGTTCTACTTTTAGTTCTTTAAGGAATCTCCACACTGTTTTCCCTAGTGGTTGCGCTAATTTACATTCCCACCAGCAGTGTAAAAGTGTTCCCTTTTTACCACATCCCTGCGAAACATCTCTTGTTTTTTGATTTTTTGATTATGGCCATTCTGGAAGGAGTGAGGTGATATAATGTGGTAGTTTTGATTTGCATTTCCCTGATCATTAGTGTTGAGCATTTTTTCATACATTTGTTGGTCATTTGTGTCTTCTTTTGAGAATTGTCTATTCTCATTTGGTGTTCTGAGAGAGAAAGTTTTTCTTTTCTCTTTTTTTGAGACGGAGTTTTGCTCTCGTCACTCAGGCTGGAGTGCAATGGTGCAATCTCGGCTTACTGCAACCTCCTTCTCCCAGGTTCAAGTGATTCCCCTGCCTCAATCTCCCGAGTAGCTGGGATTACAGGCACCCGGCACCATGCCTGCCTAATTTTTGTATTTTTAGTAGAGACAGGGTTTCACCATGTTGGCCAGGCTGGTCTTGAACTCCTGACCTCAAGTGATCCATCCGCCTCGGCCTCCCAAAGTGCTGGGATTACAAGTGTGAGCCACTGAACCTGGCCGATAATTTTTTTTACATAGATTGTTCGTGTACCTCAAATTCCTGACTTCTTTCTCAGCAGGATGATCTGGGGTGTACCTAAAGTTCTCCAGGCTGTAAACTCAAGGGAAGGACAGACCAGCTCTGGTCAAGTAGCAGATGAATTCCTTTAGAGGAGAAAGATGATTTCCCAAGCTGTAATATCTTAATAAAAATATTCCTCAAGTCCAACCCTCTTAGCAACAATTTTATTCATCAAGCAAGCTTCTGCTATTATTATTAATATTGTTGTTGTTGTTGTTTTTGAGACAGAGTCTCACTCTGTTGCCCAGGCTGGAATGCAGTGGCACAATCTCAATGATCTCGACTCACTGCAACCTCCATCTCCTGGGTTCAAGGATTCTCATGCCTCAGCCTCCCAAGTAGCTGGGTTTACAGGTGCATGCCACCACACCTGGCTAATTTTTGTATTTGTAGTAGAAATGTGGTTTCACCATGTTGGCCAGGCTGGTCTTGAACTCCTGGTCTCAAGTGATTTGCCCGTCTTGATCTCCCAAATTGCTGGGATTACAGGCGTGGACCACCGTGCCTGGCCTCCTGTTATTATTTTGATTTTCCTGCTGGGAACAGAAGGCTCTATGAGGTTAACATGAGAAGTCTGGTCAAATGGCCATTATGTTTATTCCTAAAATAATACACTAGAATTTTGGATTGCTGGCCAATCTCCTGTGATTTTGGTGAATATGACATAGAGAGCATTCAGAGCAAGGAGAGAAGGAGGACAAGGGGTGTAGAGGAACACACTTTTCTCCTTGACCTGAGACAAAGGACTACTGGTAGCCAGAGTCTTCCTTGTCTTGAAGAGAACCTGCTGTCGATGGGCCTGGGGGCTGCTCTGTTTCCCTGGGAGCTGTTGGCCACTATAATTCTACAGACTGGACTTGGAGAGTGACTCTGCATTCATTTACCAGCTTGTGCTTCAGTTTCATGTGTATTTTAATTGACTTCCATTTCTTTCCACCCACTATTTTGACTCCCTTTGATCTCTTACTATTCTCAGAGAACCTGAGTAATCACATGTAAAAATAAAATTTCTGCTCATGGGGATGCCACATTTAGATGTGGGGGCTGTGAATGACTGATAACTGTAGGCCATTTTAAGGGCCACAGCATCCACTGCTCATTTGTAAAAACTTACTTTCCTGCCAGTTTCCTGCCAGAACCAATGCAAATCAAAGTGTCAGTTTCTTGACTAAAATAACATTTTTTTTTCCTTCTGCAAAAAGAGGTTTTCTGCAAAAAGATGGAGTCAGCCAGACCCTTCTCGTGCCCTTGGGGAGATGGAACAGCAGCGTGCCCTTCGACACTGCAGGAAGAGATAATTACTCCTCCTCCCAGCCCTAGCCCCTCCTAGATTCTGCGCTTGACTGTGCCCAAGACTGAGTGGAGCAGAGACCCAGGCTGGCAGCCCCTGGGGGCACACGCTCCAGGTCTACATGGGAGCTTTGAACTCCGAGCAGAAGGGCTCCAGCTGCACATTATTGGAAAAGGCCAGGGCTCTGGTCAGAGTGATACAACCTCTTACTCCTCTCCTTCCATTCCCATGACACCCCTCCAACACACATACACACATATGTACACATGCACACACACTCACATGTGCACACACACATATGCACACACATTCACAATACAAACATATATACAAATACACACACATGTGCCCCTCCACATACACACTCTCACACACCTTTGTGCACATATATATACACATGTACACATACAAACACTACTGTAAATAAGACTCAAGGCCGCATTTGTGCTGATTTTCCTTTGTACTCTAGGTAAACCTATACAACCTGACTTCATTTAGGTGCAAGGAACATAAACAGCCTGGAATTTATCTTCTTAGTTGTACCATCAGGTTATCAAACATCTTTCAAGCAGATACCAATGTTGAATCACATTCACCAAAAAAAAGGCAAAAAATTAAAAAACAACATTTTTTTTCAGTATGAGAAAAACTTGCTGGTTTAATTCAATTCCTTCCCCCTTGCCCCACCCTCATGTGTCACAAGTTTTATCACAAGTTCAAAAAAGAAGGCATGACTATGTTTAATCTTTCAGATGACCGTTTCTTTGTAATTCCTTCAAGCCTTAACAATTTTCCATTATGTCTTCCTTACCAAGATAAATGAAGGTGTATAACAAGCCTACAGGGGTTGAGAAGTCTGGGAGGTGAGAGAGAGTGGGGCGAGAGAAAACTAGAAATGAACCAAGCTGAACACGCAGGCTAACCTAGTGCCTTGTCTTAGATTTAACAGCTGGTCACCGTGATTTACAAGTCAAGATCTCATCCCTTGCATCTTATATCCCCAAGACATGAGGAATGGAAGGAATGAAAATGTCACTTATTTCTTACCTCAATGACTTATAGATTTTTAAGGAGTTTCTCTTGGACCTCAGAGCAAGTTGCTCCTGACAGATGACTTTGCTACTGTATTTGATTTCACATTCCCACTAAAGAGCGCCAAGCAAAATCTGTTACGTTTTAAATTGCCATATAATTTCTGCCCCCTTCCCTCTACTCCACCAATACGCCAAACTAAAAAATAAATCACGCCAAAGTCTTTTAACCACACTCGTTAAATTGAAACAAGCATAAGGACATTTGTCAAGCAGACATCTGGGCCCATGGTTTAGGAAGAACTTTACCAGGTAATGTCCAATTTTCCTTGACAAATCACGGAGTCCAGCCCATTTGAGAGAGCATTCCAGGGCGATTTGAGGTGGCTGCAGCGCTTCCTTTTGCATCTGATATAGACAAACGACCTGCGAGAACACAAAGGGCTTTTAAAACGATCTAGTCATCCACCGGGTCAATTGAATCATCAAACATAGATGCTGCCTCCGCCATATGGTCCAAGTCCAGATGATGCAACTTACAGAAATAGCCTCTGAACCCAAGGTGACTGAAGATGAAAAGAGAAAAAGAAGAAAAAAATCTTAAAAATCAGGCTTAGTTCTTTCTCTCTTGTAGTTTCTGTATTGGCCAATCTGAGGAAGATATTTTCTGGAAAAAAGTAATCTCATGTCCTGCAGACAACGAAGATGGTTATTATGAACTCATTTTTGCTTCCTTTTTCTCTTCCTTCTCTTCCTCCCTCCTTCCCCTCCTCCTGCTCTTCCTATTCTTGCCCCTTCCATCTCTTTCTCTCTATATTTCTCCCTCCCACTCTCCTCCTTTCCTTCTTCCAGGACTTAGGAGGGCTTTGGTTACACAGAAGGCACCAATACTTTTTGCTCTTGCTTGATTTGGGTGAGGAGAATGCCTGGGCAGACAGAGGCAGTGTCTACTGGAACGGTGGCAGTAGCAGGAGCACTGAAGGAGGTTGTTCTGCGCCGCTCTGCAGGAGAAGGACAAGCCAGCAGGGTGGGAGGAAAATTCCAGAAGACCGATCAGTCTCTTGCTGTGAAAGGAGACGAAGAGGGCTGAGAAGTGAGCCATCTAAGAGGAACTTCAAGAGTTGGATTTCTGGGCCAAGAACTCTTTAAACTCCAAACAGGGGAAGTTTTCTAGGGAGACTGTGGATATAGCTTCTGAGGGGAAGCTACTCTGAACATGGAATTTAGAACTAGATAACAGCTTTGTTCCTGTGTAGAGTGTATTACCTACAGCACCTTGTGTCTGATGAGGACAGTAGTAGAATTTCAAAAATTCCCCTGAAATGCATCAGTTGGCTAACACCTGGCAGGCTGTGGGGCACATGCGATTAGAAGTGAGGAAAAAAAATGTTAACGTGACTCATATTTTTATGGAGTGAGAGTGGGTCTCCACCTCATTTCTAGCTTTCCCTCCCTCCTTTGAGGGCAAAGAGTGCAACATTGAATGGCTGAGAAACACAAAGATCATGCAGTAACACAAACGCATTTATATTGGTTTCCTGGCCTCAAGAAAGGGGATTTCTGGGTGTCAAAGCCTGGCTTTCTTAGGGGTCTCTGAAAAAAAGAAGAAAATGCCTAGGATATTTTAAAACCTTTTAATCCTGGAAAATCTCAAACACATACACAAGTAGAGCATAGAATACTGACCCCATCTCCCCATCCTCCAGAGTCAGCAGTGATGCACCTGAGCAGATGGTGCTTCATTTACTCTCCACCCCTCTCTCCCCACCCCAACAGGATTATCTCCATGCACTTCCCAGACATCATATTATTTAATCTGTAGATACTTTACTGTGTATCTCTAAGAGCTATGACTCTTTCTTTCTCTCCTTTTTGAACATTCCCACAGTATCATTATTATGCCTAAAAAATTTCAACAATAGTTCCTTAATATCATCCACATTTCATGGATTTTTTGACTTAATTGGTTTGAGAACTTCCAGGCTGGTGGGGAGGGGCTCCCTGAGGGGTCACTGGGCACCATGTCAATGCTGCTATTATGTAGCATCCATAGGTATAATTAGGCCTATGACCTTTTCAGATCCAGACAGCAACTAATGAAAATGCAGAGCAAAGGAAAAGAAAAATGTCCTGACTTAGCAGCAGCAATTCCCCTCAGGCATTGCCTTTTCCTCCTCTTATGCCATGACCAGTTACTATTTCATAATTCTCCCATTCCATCCCTGTTCCTGTGCTGTCTGATCACTTACAAAGCAGCACAGCCTTTGATGGCATTGTGGTGTTTCAAAGACAATCTTTTTCTATTTCTAAGTGTATCACTTGGGTGCAAGCCATTGAACGCTAGACAAGTTTCAGATTGGGCTGTAATGATGGTGTGGGGTCAAGTGACCAAGATTTGGGGAGAACGCTAATGTTTCTTAGAGTTAAAAAGGAGACAAGTGAGGACAAGGAGGCCTTTGTTTCTGACGGAGCATCACTTCAGCACAGAAGAAAATGGCAAGGATTGAACCCCGAGCGCAGAACTTTCTTTAGCATCTCGGGCAGGGATAACAAATCAACTGTTTGTGGCTGGAACAAAATGTTTCTTTCCTTCCAGTCTTCACAAGAGAGGTGGATCATGCTGACCATTATTCAGTGTCCACATTAAGTGGTGAACTACAGCAATTACTTCAAAAGCTCTTTAGACTACTGTTTGTGGGTTCGTTTATTTTTTCCAATTTTTAGGTACAACCAACATCTAAGAGCAATAATTGCCATATGAATTGAAATGGCCCAGCAATTGCTCTGTGTTGCAGAATGTTAATCTGAAGAAAGGCCTTCGAGTCTTCTTCTATAGTTGCTGCTGTGTGCTTCAGTAGGGCTTTGTCTGTCTCCCTAATGCATTAGGAACATGATCGTTATCACACTCTTGACACAGAGTGGTTCCATGTCTGTGCTATCAGGTAGAACAGGGGGAGATAACGCTGCCTTTTTTGTCCCCACGATAGGTCCAGACATGCTCCTTGGTGGTAGCCAACTCAGTTGGCCCTCCTCAGGGACTGTCTGGCAGGGTGGGATGTGTCCCTTTTCTTTTCTGCATCAAAATGTACCTATTTGGGTTAGATTTCCTAGACCTTTGCTCTCTGTAGGTTGAATATTCAATCCGAATAATCACTTCAACACATTTAGCAGCCTTCTCCCACTAAATACGAGGTTTGCAATTCAGTGTGGTAAACCAAGACATAAGCAAGATACAGATTTTTGTGTTCAAGGAATTTAAAATCTTAGTGACAGTGAGGCCTATCCACAGATAACCTAATTCAATCCGATCCAATGTCCTGTTGGTTTTATCTCTTAGATGCCACTAGGATCTGTCCATGTGTTTCTCCATAGCCATAACCCTCTCTGGCCCAAGCCACCATCACTGACCTGGAGGCTTGCAATGACCTGCATGTGGTCTCTGTGCATCTGTCCTTGCCTGTCTACAGTCCCACATCCTCCATATAGTGGACAAAGCCATCTTTTCAAAATGGAAATGGTGATAAGTCTCTCCCAGGTTTAGAGGCCAAAGATTAAAATTCTTACCAAGGGTTTCAAGACCCCTCTCACTCTTTTGGCCCCTTTTGTTTATCTCCACTTCAGCCTTCTTCTGTGTCCTGCAGCTTCTGGGCCACCTTTCAGCCCTCTTCACCAGGCTGCCTGCACCACAACTCTGCCTTGCACGAGGTTCACCTCTGCCTGGTGAACTCTTCCCTCCCATCTACCTAATTAATTTCTAGGCATCCCTCAGCTCTCAGGTCAAACATCACTCTCCAGGGACCATCCCAGAGAGCCAGATAGCACCCTGCTCCTCTCCTCTGCAGCAGTGATCACACTTGTCATTTGACACTTACTGTGGGGTGACTCGATGTCTGTCTCTCCATGCTCGTTGGACTGTAGTCGATGTGTAGCACAAGGACAGGGACCACTGCTTTGTTCACCATTACATCCCTCGTGCCCAACACAGTCACTGGTGTATGGTTGGCGGAATGGATAAATGAAGCAAACACCCTAGCTCAGGGGTAGAAGTCATACTGAGAAAGATGGAATGGTGGCTGTTGAAATGGAAGGCAGAGAAGGGAGGGAATGGAGAGGTGAAGAGAGACTTTGTGGTGGCAGAACTGAGGTGACTTGGAAATCACTAAAGGTAAGAACTTGAAGATGATTTTGCATTTCCAGGCTTGTTGCCTGTTTCCCCATAATGTGTTGCTCAGCACACCTGCCCCAAGAGTTAATTCATAAATGGGGAAAAGAGTTCCTTGGACAAATACATTTGAAAAGTGTTCTAGTCTAAATCTTTCCTTCCGAGCTTCACAATATAAACTATCATATTACAGACTCTTTATGGTTATAGGAAGAAAATCTATTTGACTTGAAATAAGGAAGTCAGAGAGAAGAGCTGGTTGGGAGGTGAGGAGCATGGGGAGGAAAATTACCTTTTCTGATCTGTTGAGTAAAAATGCCAGTGGATTTCCAAGAGAGGATGTTAAACAGGGCATTGCCAATGTAGGTCTTCAGATGAGAGAACAGATATGTGAAAATGCTCCTAAAACATACAGCAGAATTGTTTATTCAGGCATGAACATGCCAGTCTTTTAAGGGAAAGGGCTTTCTGGAGACACAGTCCTTTTGCCCACAGACAAACTGTCTTGGAGGAAAGTTCAGGCATGGGAGCACATTGGGAATTTCTTAGGAATCCATAGATATTTTGATGAGACTCATAGTATTTAGCAGAGTGGCATGGTCTGCTGGTTGCCTATACAATGTGCTCGCTATCTCTCTTTTTTATTTGTGAATTATATTATTTGGGATTGCAAATGTGTCCAGGTAAAATACTGTTTACCCTAAATTCTCTTGCAGTTGGGGTGGCCAATTAAAGCAGATGGCAGGACTTTCTGTTAAGCTCTTTAAAAGAAATCTATACCAATGTCGATAGCAGCATTAGTCATAATAGACAAAAGGTGGAAACAACCCAAATCCATGACAGATGAATGGATAAACAAAATATGGTATCTATAGGCAACAGAATATTGTCCAGTTCTAAAAAGGAAGAAAATTCTGACACATGCGACAACACGGATGAACCTTGAGGTCCTCACACCAAAGTAAAATATGCCAGCCACAAAAGGACAGATATCGTATCATGCTGCTTATCTGAAGTACCTAGAGTGTTCACGTTTACAGAGACAGAAGTTAGAATGATGGTTGCCAGGGGCTAGGGGGAGAGGGTGATATGGTTTGGCCATGTCCCCACCCAAATCTCCTCTTGAATTGTAGCTCATACAATTCTCACATGTCATGGGAAGGACCCGGTGGGAGCTACTTGAATCCTGAGGGTGGGTCTTTCCTGCGCTATTCTTGTGATAGTGAATAAGTCTCATGATATCTGATGGTTTTATAAAGGGGAGTTCCCCTACACAAATTTCCTGCCTGCCACCACGTAAGATGTGCCTTTCCTCAACCTCCCACCATGATTGTGAGGCCTCCCCAGCAATGTGCACCTGTGAGTCCATTAAACTTCTTTCCTTTATAAATTACCCAGTCTTGGGTATGTCTTTATTAGCAGCATGAGAATAGACTAATACAGAGGGGCATAGGGAGTTAATGTTTAATGGGTACAGGATTTTAGTTTGGTATGATAAAAAAGCTCTAGAGATGGATGATGATGATGGCTACACAACAGTGGAGATGTGCTTAATGCCACTGAACTGTACATCTAAAAACAGTTCACATATAAACTCTATTATGTATGTTTTACCATAATAAAAACAACAACAAGAGATTTAAAAATTCTTAAGTTTTTTAAAAAAGAGATTCACTTGACTAGGTGGGATGAATTTTTCTTTTTCTTCTTTCTGCCCTCATTCTAGATTTAATGACTGGTGCTCTAGCAGCCTCCTTGATCTGGAGGCAAACTTGAGTAAATAAGAATGCAGTGCAAAGACAAAATAAGCCTGGATCCCTAGTGACTGCAGAGACGTTATATCAGTTTGGATTTCTCAGCTCTCTTTTGTGTAGAAGAGAGAAACCTGTATCTTGTTTGAACCTCTCATTCTGGTTTTCAGTGATGTATCAGTAAACCTAATCTTAATGAGTACACTCATTCTTTTATTTGTTGACTTATTATTTTATAAAACATGTATTGAACTCCTACTATGTTTGAGGCACTGGAGATACAAAAATGAAAAAAGGCCAGGCACAGAGGCTCAACTGTGTAATCCCAGCAACTCGGGAGGCTGAGATGAGAGGATTGCTTGAGGCCACGAGTTTGAGACCAGTCTGGGCACCATAGCAGACCTCGTCAATATGAAAAATAAAAAATTAAAAAAATTGGCCTGGTGTGGTGGCGTGCAACTGTAATCCCAGCTACTTGGGAGGCTCACTTGAGGCCAAGAGTTTGAGGTTACAGTGAGCAATGATTGAATGATTGTACCACTGCATTCCAGTCTGGGTGACAGAATGAGATCCTGTCTCAAAGAAAAGAAAAAAAAAAAAACAATTCTGCTCTCAAACCTCAAACCTTTGCTTTCTAAAAGGAAGAGCAATAACCAAAAAGCCTAGGCAGGACCACTGATGTGATGTCCGGTTGCTTCCTCTCTGGTAAACCAGTGAGTCATACTTTGTACAGAAATCTTTTTAGATAAAGCCTCTTTGTAAAGAATTCAACACATTAATAACTTTCAGAGGTGAGACTTTGCCAAGCTCTTGGCTATAGCACACGGCTGGGTATGAGTTGTACTATCTATGATTGGGCTAATTGTATGTTGCTGATGGCATATGTATATTTATTCAATATCAACCCACGTTTATCTGAGTCCCACTTTGTACTTGCAATGAGCAGCAATGAACAATAGGCCTGACTGAAGCCGCAGTGATGGATCTTATTGCAAACCACAGGCTTTTAAAATTCCCCATTCAGTGCAGAGTCTTCATAGAGGGAAAGAACTAAGATCCCTATTGATAACTACAGACACAGTGATGACCTCATTGTCTCTGCGTCTCTCCACCGCCAGAGTGTTTCTTAAGGTCCCTGGGTAATGGTAACACTAACAGGCTTCTTTGCAGATCAGTCATTAATTTCAATTTTGAAAAGCCTTGGAAATTACATTAGAGCTCAAGGTTAGAAGAATGAAGCACTTGTACCCAAGAGTGGTTGAGAGCTAAGTGGAGAGGAACGCAGAAGCCACCTTGGGCAAGTCTCTTCTCTTCAAACTTGAGCTCCACATTTCAGAAATGAAAGTGTCGAATGTGATATTTCAGGGTCCTTCCAGAGCTGATATTCTGTGATTTCTAGTTATTAATCTGCTTGAGTGAAATGGCTTACTGGAAGATTCAAAATTGTGCCTGTCTGGAATCCTAGAGCCCTGAGTCACAGGGTGTTCAATCATTTGTTCACTCACTCATGCATTCATCCACTGAACGTTTATCAAGTGCTTTCCAAGTGCCTGTTGTTAGGTGCTAGAACTGTCAAGATGGATATAACACAGTTGTTACCTGAAGAAACTCAGAGTGCATCTGGTGAAGCACAAATACTTTATGAGGCAGTAAGAGCTTCAATAAAGATGAGAACACAAAGGAGGAAATACCCGTGGTAGCTGGGGAAGGTTTTCCCAAGGCAACCAAATGAGAGTCATGAGGGACCGCTCATGTTAAGAATTTTTGGGCCGGGCGCAGTGGCTCACGCTTGTAATCCCAGCACTTTGGGAGGCCGAGGCGGGCGGATCACGAGGTCAGGAGATCGAAACCACAGTGAAACCCCGTCTCTACTAAAAATACAAAAAATTAGCCAGGCGTAGTGGCGGGCGCCTGTAGTCCCAGCTACTCGGAGAGGCTGAGGCAGGAGAATGGCGTGAACCGGGGAGGCGGAGCTTGCAGTGAGCCGAGATCGCGCCACTGCACTCCAGCCTGGGTGACAGAGCGAGACTCCGTCTCCAAAAAAAAAAAAAAAAGAATTTTTGTTCATTTTCTGGTTGATACAAGGGAGTGATCAAAAGTAGTTTCTAAAAGCATCTCACTTCCAAGGAGAGTTCAGGATAAGAAAATATTCAAGGAATTGTTCATATTCATAACTTGGTGGAATGTGACAGCAGAAATTGAAGGGGCTCCCAAGAATATTCCATGGGTTCAACAGATAATCATTCCACTTGTCTTGCACCGTTAACTTAACATAGTAACATGCTTTAACATGTCATAGAATTCAATGTCAAATGCTCGGTTTAGGTCCTAATTTTCAATAGTGTAAAATTGCAGAGGGGTAAGATTTTGAACTTAGACCTAGGTCAAATCCCAGTCAATGTAACCTTAGGCTGGTTTCTTTACCTGTCTGAATCCCAATTTATTCTTCCATAGGTTGAGAACAATACTGTCTACCTTTTAGGGCTATGGGAATCAAAAAAGCTAACAAAATTAATGTTTTTGGAATTTATTAGTGCAATGATTCACTTGTACCTGTGGTTTTTGAAACTGAAATCTCTCCCCACTAGACTGGGAATTCTGAGAGGGCAACAACTCTGCTTTTACTTCCCCTTGTATCTACAGTGCCTAGCACAGTGCCTGGCTATGGTAACAAGTGATGATGGTGGTGATGATGATGATGATGTTGATGTTTTCTTGTAAAACATGTTGGATGATGATGAGGAACACCCTTTCAGGGTCTCCCTCTACAATATTTGTGAAAGGACTCAGAAGTCAGACGCAATGGCTCATTCTGTTTGTATAGGCCTTGTTTCCAGGCTCTACACTGCCATGCAAGGTGTTTCTTAGATGTCAGCTGGATCAGGCAAATTTTCATAGACTATTAGATTCACAGTGTCAGCAGGAAGGGAGTCCTGGGGCTATAGCTGGTTCATTTCCAAAGCAAGGCTCAGTCATCCATTATCATCCTTATATAGCCAGCCACCGGATCATTTGAGTGATACTCTCTCATTTTCTCTGGGGCCAGTCTCTGTAGGAATTTTCTAAAGCATGGAGTTTGGGAAATGTAGAATATTAAGGCCTAAGTATTCTTCTGCTACTTGGATTAAATATATTCAGATGTCTTCCTCTGTCAGATTTGAAAGTTAAAGACACATCTGCATTGGACCATTTCGAAATACAATTTTGGTGTTTTAGGCCTTATTCTCACTAGGATATGCGAAGAGAAGTGTCTTTCGTAAGCGTAATTCTCTGCTTGGCAATTCCTTTCTGAACATGAAAGAAAGTGGCCCTTTCCTGTTTTCTTTCCTCTGAGATTGAACGTTTACCTATAGTTTCCTGGGACAATCTCAAGATCATGGTGTCTTACAAAAAACATGGGCTTCAAAGTCAGACAGGTCTCAGTTCCAATTTGGGCTTTCTGACTTAAAAACATGGACAAGTGACTTAGACTTATTGTGCCTCAGGTTCTTTATCTATAAAATGGAAATAATAATACATACTTCAGAGGGTTATATAAATGTCAGAAAATTGAGGACATTGTATTTGCCTTAGTTTCTCATATAGAGACTAATATACTTATTTGGAAGGAAAACTTGGATAAGGATAAGCCACTTTGGGTAGAGGACGAGACCCCCAAGAGCAAGCTGAGATGCATAATATGATTGATACACTGAATTGCATTAGCTAAAAAAGGAGGACTTTATTTAGCTTCTAACTTGGGGCGGATGGGACAGAAAGGGGTGGGGGAGGAGAAACAGTGAGAGGTGGAGGGAGCTGTGTTATTTGCTGGGCTCTTCCTGCATTTCTCCAAACATCTCCCTTTCCTACCCACTTGCAAATCTGTAAATTTGATTAAACTCACCGGGTTGGTGTGGAAACAAGCAAAGGGGGGCTGGCTTTCCATTTGGGTGGAAAGAAAAGGCAGCAAGTGTGAATGCAGAAACCAGATGCCGTGAGATTACTCTAAAACTCCAGGAATTCATGGAAATTGAGAGGAGGGCTTTGAACTTTCACAGTTTTTTTTGGAGTTGGAAAGTTTAAGCCAAGTTTACTAGAGTTCAAGGGACAAGGAAATCCCACCGGATAGCCAGGTTCATGAGGATTTGAGTTAATGTCCCTAAATAATGTACTCCATAGTGATCACCTAATAATTGGGGGCTACTATCTTTAGCTGCAATCAAATCCAAAGTTGAGTAAAGTGTTTGACTTGAATTGTCCTTTCAATGTTGGGGGCCGAGCCCAGACCAAGAAAAGAGATGCAAAAATTAGTCACTTTCTTTTCATCCAGCCCTTTGCTGGGGAGTATCTGCACCTGAGTCCGGACACTAGCGTTCTTGTCTTTGGTCTCATGATAGCTAGTTGTTGAGTTTTTGACATATCTTCTAAATCTCACCTTCAGGTGTGGTGTTTATTTATTTTTTTTAATGAATTTCCCAACAATGATCTCAAAGGAATGTCCTTGTCAGGTTTGAATGGACAGTAGAAGTGCTTTGTCAACTATAAGGTATTATAGAAGAGTAGTGGTTATCTTGGCCTCCTTGGCCACACCCTGCAAGCTGCAAGAGGACATGGACTCCGTCTGCTCAAGACTGTATCTCTCTGCCTAACACAAAGAAAGTACTAAAAAAGTATTTGTTGAGTGAATAAATGACAACGTACAGCACTTTTCTATTTTAAAATAACCACATGTGATAATGGATTCTCTGGCACTGTCTCCGTAGCATCTATGCTGACACTCCCGTGTTCCTCTGACTCCCCACTTCCATTTTCTCCCCTTCAGCCAATGACCTTGTCCACTGCCTTATGGAACACTTAAAAACTAGTTATTGCCATTCTTGCTCTTGAACCAACTGTACCTGCAGTTTCTATTTCTTATCCACAAACCCAAGCAATCTGGTTTCTACCCTGGCACTTGACTAAAATGATTCCCAACAGTTGATGCAAATTCACTGATTGGAAAGCCAGTGACCTTTTCTGAGACCTTATTCTCCTTCACATCCTTGCAACATGAAAGACACTCTGCTCACATCTGCTCTCTGGAAGTGTCATCCCTTGGCCGTTTGACTCTACCACCCCTGGTCTCCTCATGCCCTTCTGACCATATATGTTTGCATATCCTTGTTGGCTTTCCTCCCTTCCTCTATCCATCCCCACCAGCGTACCAAATATGCATTCCCTGCTTACCTGGTCTCCACTGGGCTCCACCCATTCAGCCTGTCCGACACGTGCCATGCTCTGGGCACCAGCGGCTGCACTGGTGCCTTCTTGCCTAGACACCTGCTTCCCATGAGCTCCAACTCATAGCTTGATTCTTCAGTGAGGGCATTCTGTATTCTTGGTGCTTGGGATCCACCACCACCCACCGTTAGCCTGGGCTGATCTCCCCTTCATGAAGCTGGTGGGCGGGAGCTGATGTCCCTTCCTCAATCTCCCCCTTCATGGAATCCATCATAACGTCCTCTGGAATCTCTGTGCAGACGATGCACAGACCTGTTTCTCTGGCTTTCACCTTACCCTCAGACAGCAGCTCTGTGGCTTCCTAGCTATTTCCACATGAAGACCCTGCCACTCTCTCAGACCCAGCTCTACTAGAATCACATCCACTTTCTTACATAACCTGGAGTCACTTTCTTCACAATCAGTGACACCACCATTTGCCCCAATTTTTCAAGTTTGTCTTTGGTTCTGGTTTTCAATTTCACCTTTGATTCCTCCTGCTACTTCTATTTCTGCCCACTCTATTCGATTATACTAAAATAATTTGTTGCCTCTTCTCCGTAATGTCTTTACACTTTCCCTTCTTTCCATTCCCATGCCATTTACATTCCAACTCCAATTTAGTTCATCATCTCTAGTCTGAATGAATACCATATTCCCCAACCCATCAGGAGAGGGTAAAGTTTGGTTCTACATTTGGAGTTGGGTTGTCTGGGTTTGTGCCAAGGCCTTGCTGCTTCTTACTGTATATTAAAGGGCTTGTCCTGGTCCCAAACCCCTGGCTGCAAGTGCATGGCCTGCTCCCTTTCGCTGCTGGAATCCTAATCTTCTTTTATGGCTGAGTTTGCCTCCCCTCTTCCATGCAGCCTCCCTGACCCAGCTAGTTCACATTGCTTTCATGCTGCTGTGAAACACATTGGTACCTGTGTATTAATAGTACCATGTCCTAGTTAGAAAACTTCTATCAGACCAGATTAATTCATTTAGCAAATGTTTACCAAGCTCTTTCCTAGGGACTGGGAAAATACTGTGGAACAGGACATATAAGAAAGCTTATATTCTAATTGTGTGTGTGTCTGTGTGTGTCTATGAGAGAGAGAGGTAGTTAACAATCACAAAAGTATGTAAGCAATCAAGAAGGTATCTAGTGATAAGTGCTATGATGAAGATTTAACGGTGATGGACTTGAAAGTATTTGATGGTCTATTTTGAGTTAGCTGTGCAGAAAAGGATTTTCCAAAGAGGGAATATTTAAACTGGATCTGAGTCATAAGATGTGTCAGCCCTGGGAAGATCTGGGGAAGAATTTTCTAGGTAAAGAGGATAGCAAGTTGAATGCCTCAAGAATAGAACAAGCTTAGTGGTTGCCAGAAGAGAAAGAAAGCCTATTGCCTGTGGGGATGAGGAAGGGCAGGTGACAGAGGTGGACCCAAGGGTGAAGGAAGCTCGGGTCAGGCACAGCCTGGTAGCCTCAGGTAGAAGGTTTTATTATTATTATTATTATTTATATTTTTGGGACAGAGTTTTGCTCTTGTCACTCAGGCTGGAGTGCAGTGGTGTGGCCTTGGCTGCAACCTCTGCCTCCTGGGTTCAAGTGATTCTCCTGCCTCAGCCTCCTGAGTAGCTGGGATTACAGGCCCCTGCCACAACACCCAGCTGATTTTTGTATTTTTAGTCAAGATGGAGTTCCATGATATTGGCCAGACTGGTCTCGAACTCCTGACCTCAGGTTATCCACCCTCCTCGGCCTCCCAAAGTGTTGGGATTACAGGCATAAGCCACCATGCCTGGCCAGTAGAAGGTTTTAGATTTAACTTAAGGTGTGACAGGGAGACGTTTGAGGGTTTTAAGCCAAAGAATGATATGCTTTAACTTACTTTAAAAATATCACTCTGTCTGCTGTGTGGGCAAACAGTGGTAGATCAACCAAGTGGAGATAGAGAGCCTAGTGAGGAGGCTATTGCAACGGTCTGAGTGAATGATGGTGGTGAGTGCAGAGAGAGAGAGAGAGAGAGAGAGAAGGGTGCAAATTGGGGTATGTTTGGAAGACAAAGATGGTGGTCCTGGTTGACTGATTGACGTAGTTGTGGGGATGTCTTGGTCTTGGCTTGGGAAGTCGGGTGGTAAGTGTTGCTGTTTACTGAGGTCAAAGTGGCAGAGGCCTGACAGGGGCACAGGTTAAAGTGTTTTAGAGGAAAGAAAAGTCAGTAGGAGGCCGGGCGCGGTGGCTCACGCTTGTTATCCTAGCACTTTGGGAGGCCGAGGCGGGCGGATCACGAGGTCAGGAGATCGAGACCACGGTGAAACCCCGTCTCTACTAAAAATACAAAAAAATTAGCCGGGCGCGGTGGCGGGCGCCTGTAGTCCCAGCTACTCGGAGAGGCTGAGGCAGGAGAATGGCGTGAACCCGGGAGACGGAGCTTGCAGTGAGCCGAGATTGCGCCACTGCACTCCAGCCTGGGCGACAGAGCGAGACTGTGTCTCAAAAAAAAAAAAAAAAAAAAGGAAAGTCAGTAGGAGTTGGATGGCCTTATAGTGACTTCATAGAAGGGGTGAGACAAACTGAGCCTTGAAGAAGGATTAGGAGAACAGTGAAAGGGATGGGTCGAGATCCTGGGAAAACCAGGGTCTGTTTTGGACATGTTAAAGTTCAAGGTGTCTACTAGACCTCTAAGTGGGGATAGTGTCTGAAATATATATATATATATATATATATATATATATATATATATATATATATACACACACACACACACACACACACACACACACTTTTTTTTTTTTTTTTTTTTTTTTTGAGAAGGAGTCTCCCTCTGTCACCCAGGCTGGAGTGCAGTGGTGTGATCTCGGCTCACTGCAAGCTCCGCCTCCTGGGTTCACTCCATTCTCCTGCCTCAGCCTCCTGAGTAGCTGGGACTACAGGTGCCCGCCACCATGTCTGGCTAATTTTTTGTATTTTTAGTAGAGATAGGGTTTCACCGTGTTAGCGAGGATGGTTTTGATCTCCTGACCTTGTGATCCCCCAACTTCGGCCTCCCAAAGTGCTGGGATTTCAGGCCTGAGCCACTGTGTCCGGCTTGGTGTCTGAAATATTTTTATTCACCTTTTTTATGTGCACATTTCTTGCTTTGCAACCTAGAGAGCAAGCAACTCAGGGTTAGGGATCATGTCCAATATATTTTGCATCTCTCACAGTGCTAGGGAAAAGCCCTATGTACAGCAGGCCTTCATTAGATTGAATGGATATATTTGAACAGTGGGAAAACTAAGGACTAAAGATGACTAAAGATGTCAAAAGTAAGCATTTTCTAATTAGCTCCAATAATTTTTTTGAAGTCAGACTTCATTAGACTCTAGCAGTTTTTCAGCCCATGTTGTGAGAGTTAGTATTGGGGAAGAGAGAATCCTAAAGAGCTCTGGAGTCCAAAATTCACTGCAGAGGGACTTTCTGTTACAATTTTGACCCTCTCCAAAACCTCAGACTTCCAAACAATGGCCTTTTCTGTTCATAATGGTGCTGGGTCTATGCTTTCTGACTTGTCTTCTTGCCTGCGATGGCACCCCAGGTTCTGCTCCCTGCGGGGCTCCTCTAATACCCCTCCCCTCACTGATCTCCAGTCTGCATTGCCCGAGGAACTCTCTTTCTTTATCAAAAGTATGTCATCAGGAACCTATGTAACACCCTGCTGTGGGTTAGGGAGCTAGACATGCTCCTGGCCTCAAGATTTCTGACAACACTTTAGAATCTTTCTGCAGAAATTGTCATGGCACACTCATTTCCATCACCATCTTCAAAGGGTTGGGGAGGTGACAGAGAGGACATCGTTCAGGCTCTGCAGCATGTGCCTGGATATGAGTGTTAACCAAAAGCAATGCACATCTCCTGGGCTCTCTGTGTTTCAGTGAAGTGGCTGAGAGAAAATGCTTGGGAGTCAGACAGCAGGGGCTCTGAATCCTGACTAGTGCTTTCTAGCTATATTTCTAAACCTCGGTTTCCTCATTTGGATCATAGGCTTTTAAAGATCTACTTTGCAGTGTTGTCAGTTATCAGTGAACAAATGTATGTAGGGTCACAGTGGCTGACAGAGTCAGCATTCAATAAATGGTAACTCCTGCCATTATTATTATTATTATTATTATTATTATTTGAGACAGAGTCTTGCTCTGTCACCCAGACTGGAACGCAGTTGTGCGATCTCAGCTCACTGCAACCTTCACCTCTTAAGTAGCTGGGACTACAGGCATGCGCCATCACACCCAGGTAATTTTTTGTATTTTTAGTAGAGACAGGATTTCACCATGTTGGCCAGGCTGGTATTGAACTCTTGGCCTCAAGTGATCCACCTGCCTCGGCCTCCCAAAGTGCTGGGATTACAGGCATGAGCCACCACCCCGGCCTCCTGCTATTAATAAAATTGGACACACCATGTAGAACACTAACAAGGGACTGAAAACAGACACAGATACAGCGAGAAAGTGCTGATAAAATCTTTTAGATATGAGAGAGGACAAAACAGAGAAAGAAGAGTTTTTGCAAACGTAGGTGGTGAATGCACACGTGGAAACCTGAAAGCTATGTTATCAGCCTGATTCAATTCATGGGGACCTGATAAGGGAAAGGTAATATTTCCTGGAACTCACTCCATCAAGAATACGAAGATTTTATGACTTCTCTTCTTCCAGACATGCACAAAGCCAACAACACAATAGATTATCTTTCCCAAATCCCTTCTTTAGAAAGCTTTGCAGGTAAGGACAGTATCTCTATGTAAAAATCCACTCCAGGGGGTCACTGACTGCCTCTGGGGTCAGGAAATGGCTCTCTGAAGAGCTTGCTGGGCTTTGTGGTTGGATGCCAGGGCTGAGGATTGCATTAAGTTCTTCGAATAAGCCTGTAGTTTGGCAAAAAGGCTTTCCTCCTGGGCAGCTGAATAATTTTTAGATGATCCAGCTAGCACATCGTGGAAACACGCTAATGAGTCAGGAGTGATCTGACTCCCCCCTCACCCCACACCCCCATTGCTCAAGGGTAGAGAATTTCCAGGGAAGCCAGTGAAAGATTTATGAGACTAATCCCGGAAATATTTCTTCCCCATCTATTCTTCTCAGCAGGGGTGCCAGTAGCCCTGGGTTTGGAGTATGAGGGGTAGAGAGGGCAAATTAGAAGGGGACAAAAACGCTGACTTCTGCCTTCAAGTGCTGGAGAAATCGGCGACTATAGAAACCACCTAATTAGGGTTCCACTGTCAATAAAACATTCAGGTCTTTTTTGGAATGTGCCTGCCTGCAGGCCCCACAGAGCTTCATGGATGAATTTGAGGAGGCTTGGAGCCTTGTGGCTTGTGGAGCATGGAGTGGGGGAAAGCTTGTTTCAGCTCTGGGCTGGGAGGAGTCTGACAAGTGAGCTCTTCTGACTCACTTTTACAGGGATGAGGGGGAGGAGGCTGCAGGGATTTAGCGGCGGAGGGCAGTGTCTCCCGTTACCCGTGAACTTCCCTCTCCACACCCTGCATGTGCTGCATCTTCTTTGGGTGGGCTGACCTCTCCATGACGTCCTGGTCTGGAGGGCTGCCCTTTCTTTCTTATAACTCCAGGCTCCTTTTATAGAAAAGCGAGGGGATGGGAGTTGGGTCACTGGAGAATATCTATAACAGGGTGCTACTCTTGGGTTAAATAAAAGCTCCTGTGTGCCTTCGAAATATGATTTTAAAAAATATATAAAAGGATAAAATAGAGTAAGAAAATGCAATCCTTCTGGCTCAGTTTCAGTCACGCATGGACAAAGGGAACAGAACTATCAGGCATGATTATTCGCCACAACTTTCCCATTATTTGTTCAGAAAAATATTTTAGTTGTAAAGGTTGGGAAAACTAGGCTATTTGAGTTTTGCCTCTTATGTCTTCCCCCACCCTATTTTCTGTAAAGACACTGCTAGAAATGGCCAAAAAGGATGTCAACACTGGAAGAGTCTTCAGGCGCCAGCAGAGCCTGCTGGTGAGTAATGAAGAGAGGCATAAACCACAGGAAAGGCCCTTCTCTTGATTAACACAGATTCCACTCAGCATCACCTTTCCTCCTTGTTTCAGGTAGCCTCAGTCCTAAGATGGAGAGACCTTCCAGTCTCTGAGGAGAATGGTCCTGGGCTAACCTTCGGTTTGGACTTCCTTCAGACCCTCAATGGCTGCTGCCACCTGGGCACAAGGATGGCCTTCCTACCTGTGTCCTCTACCCAAAGCTTTCCAAACACAGATGTACTGTTTAATAGGTAAAAGGGAACTTCTTTTTTTTTTTTTTGAGACAGGGTCTTGCTTTGTCACCCAGGCTGAAGTGCCCCAGTACAATCACGACTTACTGCAGCCTCAACCTCCCATCTCAAGCAATCCTCCCATTTCAGCCTCCTGAGTAGCTAAGACCACAGGTGTGCACCACCATGCTTGGCTAATTTTAAATTTTTTTGTGGAGATGAGGTCTCCCTATATTGCCCAGGCTCGTCTTGAATTCCTGGACTCAAATGATTCACCCACCGCAGCCTCCCAAAGTGTTATGATTGCAGGCATGAGCCACTTCCCATCTGGGGACTTTTAATAATATAATTTTGTGTAACTACTGACAGTCTTGGTAACAGAAAGGGCATTCATGCCATTTCCCTTCCAGAAATTTCCAAATGGCCTCTGAAGATCTCAGAAGTAAGACTCTCATTTTTGCTAATGAAAGGAGGTTACCTAGCTAACTCCACCACTGCATTAATGTGTAAATTTTGAGTACATCATTTTTTTGTACATCTTTTTTGAGTACAACTTAGTACACTAAGTTTTAAATGGACTGGACTTGAAAATATTTAAATTTTAACCAAATATCTAAGAAAACTCCAATTTGACTACAGGCTTCAGGTCCTTACCATATGTCACAGATTTCTGGGACAGTCCCGATTCCAAATATTCAGTATTGTGGTCAGACAAGTATTTTGGTTGAGGAAGTATGAAGTCTGCCTCAGGGAAAGAGGTAGGTGGTTTGTCATAGCCCTAGTTTGCATTTTATAGTTTGCTTATATGGAGAGCAGATCTTGGGCAGCCTTCCAAAACACCAGCATCTGAATTATCTGTTTAAAATTATGAAAAATACCAAGTCATCCAATGTCAGGACTATTTTCAGTTTCCTGTCACTATGTTCAACCTGAGCCCAAACACAATCTATTTAATAAACAATTTCTCCCTACCTGGCTAGCCCTAGAGATGAACAATTGTCACTAATCCAGGAAAGATTCCATTCAACACATATTCACTCATAGCCAGGTATGCCCTGGGTTCCGTATGAGGTGAGGTATGTTATGGCAAAATTCTCCTTTCAAAACCAGAAATAATCATAATTAATAAGTTTCTGATAATGGCTCATCCCACACTGTCAATTTATCTTTTGGAGGAAGATCAAAATGAATTAACCATAGAGAAGTGAAGCCAAACGGCACAGGTTCAAGATTTGACTATGAGAACAAAACTTTTAATTAGGACTTTTGAATTCTTCTCATGAGATCTGCAGGATTCCAAACCTTATCAACTCTTGGGAAAATCCAGTGGATTTTTTTTTTTTTTTTAATTACCCCATGTTCTTTGCTAACAGGAAACAGAAAAAGACTGTTTTTTTTTTTTTTTTTTTTAATTTGGAACTGGTTCTGTTGTAAATTAGGATGACACCACTAAAGAGCTTCAGATATAAATTACTTTCAATGATTTTTTTTCCCCTTTCATCCAGAACTGGAGCTTGTATTTCCTGTTGATAAAAGAAAAAAAAAAAGGCACCGTATTTACCAACCTCCCTGATCCAGCCAATCCCTCTGGCCTCTGTCTTTCAAAGGAATGTGGAGTTTGCTTGAATCTGAGGCAGTTTAGAAGCGGAGCTCCAGACCACCCACTTTCAGGATCTGTAAGATGGTGCTGGAGTTAGGCTGAGCAGAGGCACTAATGCAAGCTCATGGGTTAGACCAGAGGTTCTCTTGACTCCATCAGAGAAAGTATTTCGCAAGTATCTTCTTGCTAGTGTCCTCCAGTGGAGGGGCTGACTCCAGGGCACCTGGCTGCTGACACAGGTTGAATCAATCTACTTGCATGTGTGGAGGAGCCTCTTTTTAGTTTCCTGGCTTCTTAACAGACACAAAATGTATTTAGGAGTCTTCATTTTTTATAAAGTGGGGTAAGAATGCCGAACATCCTTCCATCCATTACCTATTATGTCTTTCTACTAGGAAAACTCCCTTGAAGTCAGGGATGCTCCACATTTTCTGGTGAAGCACTAGTGCTGATTTTACCAAGTCCTAGAATCATAGAATATTCAGCCTGGATCCTTGTTCTGAGTTCTTTTATTTGACGGCTGTGGCAACCATGGTCAAGAGCGCTATGAGGACTTTCCTAAAGTAATAGTGCTACTGCTTATTTATTTACTAATTTATTCATGCAACAGTTTTTTCACATCTGCTATATTCTGGGCATTGTGACAGAAAGAATCTCTGTCCTTAAAGAGCTTACAGTGTGTTCTGGAAGATTGCTGATAAGAAAATAAACATTACAGCCAGGCGCTGTGGCTCATGCCTGTAATCCCAGAACTTTGGAAGGCCAAGGCGGGAGGATTACCTGAGGTCAGGACTTCAAGACCAGCCTGGCCAACACAATGAAACCCTGTCTCTACTAAAAATGTAAAAGTTAGCCAGGCACTGTGGCGGGCACCTGTAATCCCAGCTACTCAGCTACTCAGGAGAATCACTGGAACCTGGGAGGCAGAGGTTGCAGTGAGCCGAGATCGTGGCATTGCATTCCAGCCTGGGCAATAGAGCAAGACTCTGTTTCAAAAAAAAAGAAACATTACAAATGGTGATATATTTCATGAATGAAACAGATAGGCTGCTCTTGTAGGGAAAGGACAGGTGAGTGGTGGGAAGGGCCTCTTGGGTAGAGTTGTCAGGATGCGTCTTTGGGAGATGAGGTTTTAGGCAGTGGGAAGAGGAAATTGGGGGTGTGCTGAGAATACATTGCTGATAGAAGGAGGCAGGGGATTTATGGTAAAGAAATGAAGACAACCTCAGGCCTCGATTCTCTGGCAGAAACCCTCTTCAGATTTCAAGTGAATATCACTAGATCTTGAATGACCAGTAAGGTTTATTATCAGATATGATTCTAAACTGCTCTTTTTTTCTTTCATCTATCACAGTGGAAATAATATAAAGACTACACCAAGTGAGGTTTTAGATAAAAAACTTATTCCATTACATTCCGATATAGAGAAGAGATGACGTTTACACCACCAGGCTCGTTGGGTTCTAATAGAGATAAATAAGCTCTGAGTACAAGATATGCACAAGGGTAACTCAACACAGCCCAACTCCTGATTGCCCCTCCTCAGCTAGAAATGGACTTACCTTTGGCTGGGTGTGGTGGCTCACATCAGTAATTCCAGCACTTTGGGAGACCTAGGCGGGCGGATTGCTTGAGGTCAGGAGTTCAAGACAAGCCTAGCCAATGTGGGAAAACCCTGTCTCTACTAAAAATACAAAAATTAGCTGGATGTGGTGGCATGCACCTGTAATCCCAGCTACTCGGGAGGCTAAGCCATGAGAATTGCTTGAACTCAGGAAGCAGAGGCTGCAGTGAGCTGAGAATGCACCACTGCACTCCAGCATGGGTGACAGAGAGAGACTCTGTCTCAAAAACAAAACAAAAAAAAAAAAAAAGAAAAGAAAAGAAAAAAAGAAATGGACTTGCCTTCCATGTGGCTCTGGGTCTCCCTAGTGGCACTTAGGACAATCTAGTTTTTCTGCATCCATCTGTCCTCTATGGTGTCTTGTAAGTTCCTTGAGGTCAGGGATGAGTTGAACTCATCCACCAGCAAACCCAACACCCAGCATATTGCCATGCTGATGAAGACTGCTGAATGAATGGTTGAATGGTTGGTATAGAAATACTTAATCTTTAGGAAGATGGGATGCTGGAAAAAACAGGGCCATTTTTCCCTTTTATGGCTTTTGCACAGTGCTTGTTATAGGGAACCCACAATTATTACTGTTATTACCAATAACTGAAAAAAGGCTATTAGAGGATCCTTGCTTAGTTCCTTTGATGAGGCCATTGGCTCAGTGACAAGAATGTTACTGAGGATGGAGAAGCAAACATTGAGCTGTTTAGCAGAACTTGCAGCAGAGCTATCATTGCATCATTCTGCTGAGATGTGAAGTAATGTCTGAGCCTTCAGTTCCCAGTGTAGGGCAGCTCAGCCTGTGCTCCCAGTTCGGACAGCGACATAAACCTTGCATCCTGTCTCCTGACCCTTGCTCTAGAGGCTCCAGGCCAGTCCCACAAGAGGCAACTTGGCAGCCAGGCCCATTAGGAAGTACATGCAGCCCCAGGAGGTTCTCACAAGTATAGATCAACACTGTGTTTGCCATGGAAAGTTTGGAGGAAAGACTGTCACCACTCAGTGAAATCCTTTCCTCTAATTCTCTGCTCCTGTCCTGCTTGCAAGCAAAGGAGAACAGCACAAGGAAATTGGGAACTGCACTGTTCTGAGGCCCTCTACCCAAATGAAAAACAATGTAAATATTTCATACAAATCCCAGGTCAAATTCCTGTATATACCAAAGCAGAGAAATTTCTCGGAAATGATGGTCGTGGATAGTGGTACCAATGATGAGAGAAGTTAGGAGTAGAACCCAGAGCCAGTCTGTCCCTGCGTGATGGGTACCGGGGGAGATCCCTCCTACTGTACCACTGTTCTGCAGTCACACTACTTCCTCATTAGAAAAATGCTTTCTCAGTGGCAGGGGAAGGGTTTAAACGCTCCAGAATCTGAGCTGACAATGGGATGTTGTTGCAGGTCAGAAGTGAGAGATAAAAACAAAGATAATAAAAAGGATCAATGCCCCTAATTTGTTGATTGGCTCTCTGCCCCAGCTAAACACTCAGCCAATGCCCAGGGAAACTGGGCTACAGTAAACTGGGCATTTGGGCCAGAGGCACTAAGAGGTGCTTATTATTTAGTAGTGGATTCCTGGCTGGGCACAGTGGCTCACGCCTGTAATCCCAGCACTTTGGGAGGCAGAGGCGGGCAGATTGACTGAGGTCAGTAGTTCGAGACCAGTCTGGCCAACATGGTGAAACCCCGTCTGTACTAAAAATACAAAAAATGTAGCTGGGCATGGTGGTGTGTGCCTGTAATCCCAGCTACTTGGGAGGCTGAGGCAGGGGAATTGCTTGAACCAGGGAGGCGGAGGTTGCAGTGAGCCGAGATCACGCCACTGCACTCCAGCCTGGGTGACAAGAGTGAAACTCTGTCTCAAAAAAAAAACCAAAAAAACAAAAAGTGGATTCCTGAGAAGTCCAGTGTGGTGCTGCTCGCCTGTTATCTTAGCTACTTGGGAGGCTGAGGGAGGATCCCTTGAGCCCAGGAGTTTGAGTCCAGCCTAGGTGACATAGATTCTGTTTCTAAAAAAAAATTTTTTTTTAAATTGTTGGATTCCTATGTCCATAAGGAAGACTTCAGGAATGACAAGCTTCCCTCCTAATTTGGCTCCTCCTGAAGATACAGTATGACCTGGTTTACTTTGGGTTTAACACCCTGTAATTACTGTCAGATGAAGAGAGAGAAAGATTCACTGTATTTCTTACTAGTTTCTTTTTCCTTTATTTTTACCTAAAACTTAAGCTGAAAAGCAGCAGGAAAAGGAAGAGCCAAATTCAGGTAAGAAAGACCCAGTACTTCAGACTAGCAGTGGGGCAAAACCCCCACAGTTAAAAAGAAATACTAGTTTATTGTGTTTGGGGTTGGAATCACCAAGAGACCAATTAACACCTTATTTTTAGGATTAGCCATTCTGGTATTTGCAGATAGTTTCTTAAACAGGACTGTTTGGAGTTCACACTGTAGGAGTAACTGAAGTGTTGATAAAAGAGATTCCAGAACAAATAAAGATTTCTACAGTAAAAGCTGGGGAGGTGTGTAGGGCTCCAGTCTTTGGGTTCACAGCTTGGCTCTACATTCATTGTTGGAGGAATCCAAGCCTCACAAAAGACTGCTTTTAAAGAAAAAAACTCTTTTTTTCTTAGAAGAACTAGGTAAGTATAGTTTTTCTCCGAAGTTTGTTTTGTTACATGTCTCTGTTACCACCATCCATGCAGTTCTGGGGGCCTGCATCTCCCAGGATTTGTAGCTTTCAGCTGAATTGAAAGTCTCTAGCTTGGGAATCAAATCTTTGTTGTTGTTCTTGCTTGCAGCTCGTTGTTATTTTAAATTGCTTGCATAATTGCCAAGATAATTTGCATTTAGAAGAGATCGACTGCATTTTCTTTACCCATCCTTTGCTGTATTCGTTTGGTAAGCTTTTAAAGAATAAGTTCTGTAAGGGGGAAGGTGGAGATCAGATACTGAGGGTCAATTTGGTGTCTCACTCGGAACCTACCTCTCTGCAGCATTAATGCTGTCTCCAAGCAGAAATCATAATGGTGGTTTCTCTATGCTGTACTTTCCCACTGCCATCTCCTGGGGAAATAAGGCGGGGGGCTTCTTTCGAAGAACCTATAAAGATTAGATTAATTACTGGCCCACAATCCCATCATGTGAACTCATAGAGCCAAAGAACATTAAAGCTGGCAGAGAATAATTTAACCTTATTTTATAGATGAGGAAACTTGGGCCCAGAGAGGAAAAATAATCCCCCCACTTCTCCCGCAGTCTCAAAGCTAATTACCAGCAGAACTGGAACAGAAACCAGGTCTTTTGATTTCTAGATTAGGATTCAACAAGTATTTAACTCATTAATTAGAATTGTCATAGTTCCAACCTGGATGTCTTTCAGAATGGGTGGCTCAATTTTTATGTTTGCTGTTAAGATTCCCTCAGGACTGCCTGGCTAATTTTACTATTATTTTGATTTTACTCAGGCAACATTTCAGAAATTTGCAGTCTTCCCATCATCTGTGCCAGAACTATCTGTTAAAAATGCAAATCCCCTTTGGGAGGCAGAGGCGGGCAGATCACAAGGTCAGGAGATTGGGACCATCCTGGCTAACACAGTGAAACCCCGTCTCTACTAAAAATGCAAAAAATTAGCCCTGTGTGGTGGCTGGCGCTTGTAGTCTCAGCTACTTGGGAGGCAGAGGCAGGAGAATGGCCTGAACCCGGGAGGCGGATGTTGCAGTGAGCCAAGATTGTGCCACTGCACTCCAGCCTGGGTGACAGAGCGAGACTCCGTTTCAAAAAAAAAAAAAAAAAAAATGCAAATCCCTAGCCTTTTCCAATCTTCAGAATCCGAGTCTCTTAGAGTGCCCCCAGGATCTGCATTTTAATAAGCTTCCTTGGAAGAGTCCAAGGTACTTGAGAAGCATTTTACTTGGCTCAAAGTCAAGTAAGTTAATGTATTTTGTTGATTTAAAATGTTAACGTTTTGCAAATCAGGTGGCAGCTTCTCATCAATGGTTAAGTAGGAAAAAAGTTGTTTTTTACATAAATGTTGTATCTGATAATCAATAGCAACTTAGGAGTTGAAGCCATGTTAAATTTCTCTTTTAAATCCTTTAGTTACTAAAGAGCAAAAACTTAAATTTGTATCTGAATTCAATTTCATGGCATTTGATTCTTTAGTGCTTAAGTTCTTTAGTAGCAAAGAGAAAATATTGGGAAATTTTATTTTTTCAGGCCATGGGCAGCCTTTACTAAACCGTTACCTCCACAACTCAAGTCCTGTCCTACAGATTTTTCAAGACTGTTCATTATAAGACTCTGGCTTCTATTTTATAGTTTTTACTTTCTGAGATTACCTCTAAATCTTCATGCATATTTATTGTAAAATTTCTAACAAAATGTAGAATGATTAACTATCTCTATATTCCTGAAAGCATTAAGGAACTTACCATGCATTTTCTATTCATTGAATACCACTCCCATAGTATTGCTATCTAGGTTTTTAGATTTATCTTTTAAAAACACACATTAGTTTACTTAAAGTAAATGGTTAATCATATTTATCAATGATTTCTCAATTTGCGGGCTTAGCATGTGAGTGATAACACACTTAGTCTTTTTGCTTGAAAATGATTTATTTTACTCTGCTGTGAATGATAGTTTACCTGGGTATAGAAGTCTTGGTTGATAATTGGTTTTCCTCAAGGCTGTGAAAAGATTATTCTGCTGTTTTCTGGCACCCATTGCAGATGAGAGTTAGTCTAATTGTCTTTTCCTTGCAGGTCAGCTCTCTTTTTGCTTTGGAAGCTTTCAAGATTTTCTCTCTGCCTTCAATGTTCAGTAGTTTCACTGAAAAATGTTTCCTGTTATAGGTTCGTTACTATGTATTCTTTTTGGCACTTGGTGTATGTAACCTTTTCTTCTGAGAACATATATCATTTTCTTCCATCTGAAAAGTTCATAGTATCTCTTTGACTATTGATTCACAGATATTTTCCTCTATTTTATTCTTGAACTCCTATTAGACATATATTAGATCTTCTCAATATGTCTTCCATGTCTCTGAATTGCTCTTTCATGTTTTTTCCCCTTCCTTAACTCTTTATTGCTCATTCTGGGTAAGCTCCTCTATATAACCTTCTAATTTATTAATTCTCTGTCTTGTTATACCCAAGACAGAGTTAATCCTGTCTATTGAGTTTTTTACTCAAATACTATGGTTTTTATTACCAGAATTTCCAACTTGTCCCTTTTCATATCAGCCTGCTCTTGTTTCATTTTTTACTTATTTTCGTTCACAATTTACTATTCATTTTTATGAATATTCCTCCTTTCTTTTCCTCCTTGATGGTTCTAACAATCCCTATTTTATTTTATTTTTATTTTTCTGAGACAGGGTCTTATTCCAGTTGCCCAGGTCAGTGTGCAGTGATGCAATCTTGGCTCACTGCAGCCTCAACTTCCCTGGCTCAGGTGATTCTCCCACCTTAGCCTCTTGAGTAACTGGGACTACAGGGGCATGTCACCACACCTGGCTAATTTTTTTGTATTTTTAGTAGAGATGGGGTTTTGCCATGTTGCCCAGGCTACAATCCCTATTGTAAATTCGCTTGCAGATTCTGCTATTACAGGCATATCTCAGAAACACTGTGGGTTCATTTTCAGTACAATGCAATAAAGCAAATATCACAATAAAGTGAGTCACACAAATTTTTTGGTTTCCCAGTGCATATAGAAGTCATGTTTATACTATTCTGTAGTCTAAGTATGCAACAGCATTGGGTCTACAAATGTATGTCTCTTAATTAAAAAATACTTCATTGCTAAAAATGCTAACAATCAACTGAGCCTTCAGCAAGTTGTAATCTTTTTGCTGGTGGAGGGTCTTGCTTTGATGTTGATGGTGGGTGACTGATTATGGTGTTGGTTGCTGAAGATTGGGATGTCTGTGGCCATTTCTTAAAGTAAGACAACAATGAAATTTGCAGCATCAATTGACTCTTTCACAGAAGACTATTCTGTAGCATATGATGCTATTTGATAGCATTTTACTCACAGTAGAACGTCTTGCAAACTTGGAGTCAATTCTCTCAAACTTTCCCACTGCTTTATCAACTAAGTTTATGTAATACTCTAAATCCTTTGCTGTCATTTCAACAATGTTCACAGCATCTTCACCAGGTGTAGCAGATTCCATCTCAAGAAACTACTTCTTTGATCATCTGTAAGAAGAAGCAATTCCTCATTCTTTCAAGTTTGATCATGAGATTGTAGCAATTCAGTCACATCTTCAGGCTCCACTTCTAATTCTAGTTGTTTTGCTATTTCCACCACATCTGCAGTTACTTCCTCCACTGAAGTCCCGAACCCCTCAAAGTCATCCATGAGGGTTGGAATCAACTTATTCCAATATCTTGTTAATGTTGATATTTTGACCTCCTCCCATGAATCACAAATGTTCTTACTGGTATCTGGAATAGTGAATCTTTTTTAGAAGATTTTCAATTTACTTTGCTCACATCTATGAGAGGAATCGCTATCTACGACAGCCATAGCTTCATAAAATGTGTTTCTTAAATAGTAAGACTTGAAAGTTGAAATTACTTCTTAATTCATGGGTTGCAGAATAGATATTGTGTTAGCAGGCATGAAAACAACATTAATCTCCTTATTCATCTCAATTGGAGCTCTTCGATGACTAAGTACACTGACAATAAGCCCTAGTACTTTGAAAGAAATCTTTTTTTTTTTTTCCCTGAGAAGTAGATCTCAACTGTGGGCTTAAAATATTCAGTAAACCATACTATAAACCGATGTGCTGTTTCCCAGGCTTTGTTGTTTCACTTACAGAGAACAGGCAGAGTACATTCAGCATAATTCATAAGGAGTCTAGGATTTTCAAATGGCTGATGAACATTGGTTTCAACTTAAAGACACCATCTGTGTTAGTGCCTAACAAGGAAGTCAGCTTGCCCTCTGAAGCTTTGAAGCCAGTCATTGACTTCTCCTCTCCAGCTAGGAAAGTCCTAGATGGCATCTTCTTCCAATAGAAGGCTGTTTCATTTCCACTGAAAATCTGTTGTTCAGTGTAGCCACCTTCATCAATGATCTTAGCTAGATATTCTGGATAACTTGCTGCAGCTTTTATATCAGCACTTGCTGCGTCACCTTACACTTTTATATTACGGAGATGGCTTCTTTTCTTAAACCTCATGAACCAACCTCTGTTGGTTTCAAACTTCTCTTGTGCAGTTCCTCACTTCTCAGCCTTCATAGAATTCAAAAGCTGCTGCAGGGTGGAGCCAAGATGGCCGAATAGGAACAGCTCCGGTCTCCAGCTCCCAGCCCCAGCGACACAGAAGACCGGTGATTTCTGCATTTCTGCTTGAGGTACCGGTTTCATCTCACTAGGGAGTGCCTAACAGTGGGTGCAGGACAGTCGGTGAAGCGCACTGTGCGCGAGCCGAAGCAGGGCGAGGCATTGCCTCACTCGGGAAGCGCAAGGGGTCAGGGAGTTCCCTTTCCTAGTCAAAGAAAGGGGAAACAGACGGCACCTGGAATATCGGGTCAGTCCCGTCCTAATACTGCGCTTTTCCAACGGGCCTGGAAAACGGCACACTAGGAGATTGTGTCCCGCACCTGGCTCGGAGGGTCCTATGCCCACAGAGTCTTGCTGATTGCTAGCACAGCAGTCTGAGATCACGCTGCAAGGCGGCAACGAGGCTGGGGGAGGGGCGCCCGCCATTGCCCAGGCTTGCTTAGGTAAACAAAGCAGCCAGGAAGCTCGAACTGGGTGGAGCCCACCACAGCTCAAGGAGGCCTGCCTGCCTCTGTAGGCTCCACCTCTGGGGGCAGGGCACAGACAAACAAAAACTCAGCGAGAACCTCCACAGCCTTAAATGTCCCTGTCTGACTGACAGCTTTGAAGAGAGTAGTGGTTCTCCCAGCACGCAGCTGGAGATCTGAGAACGGACAGACTGCCTCCTAAAGTGGGTCCCTCACCCCTGAGCAGCCTAACTGGGAGGCACCCCCCCAGTAGGGACAGACTGACACCTCATTCAACCGGGTACTCCTCTGAGACAAAACTTTCAGAGGAACTATCAGACAGCTGAATTTGTGGTCTCACGAAAATCCGCTGTTCTGCAGCCACCGCTGCTGACACCCAGCCAAACAGGGTCTGGAGTGGACCTCTAGTAAACTCCAACAGACCTGCAGCTGAGGGTCTTGTTTGGTAGAAGGAAAATTAACAAAGAGAAAGGACATCCACACCAAAAACCCATCTGTACATCACCATCATCGAAGACAAAAAGTAGACAAAACCACAAAGATGGGGAAAAAACAGACCAAAAAAACTGGAAACTCTAAAAAACAGAGCACCTCTCCTCCTCCAAAGGAACGCAGTTCCTCACCAGCAACGGAACAAAGCTGGATGGAGGATGACTTTGATGAGTTGAGAGAAGAAGGCTTCAGACGATCAAACTACTCTGAGCTACGAGAGGAAATTCAAAACAATAGCAAAGAAGTTAAAAACTTTGAAAAAAAATTAGAAGAATGGATAACTAGAATAACCAATGGAGAGAAGGGCTTCAAGGAGATGATGGAGCTGAAAGCCAAGTTTCGAGAACTACGCGAAGAATGCAGAAGCCTCAGTAGCAGATGCGATCAACTAGAAGAAAGGGTATCGCTGATAGAAGATGAAATGAATGAAATGAAGAGAGAAGGGAAGTTTAGAGAAAAAAGAATAAAAAGAAATGAACAAAGCCTCCAAGAAATTTGGGACTATGTGAAAAGACCAAACCTACGTCTGATAGGTGTACCTGAAAATGATGGGGAGAATGGAACCAAGTTGGAAAACACTCTGCAAGATATTATCCAGGAGAACTTCCCCAATCTAGCAAGGCAGGCCAGCATTCAGATTCAGGAAATACAGAGAACGCCACAAAGATACTCCTCCAGAAGGGCAACTCCAAGACACATAATTGTCAGATTCACCAAAGTTGAAATGAAGGAAAAAATGTTAAGGGCAGCCAGAGAGAAAGGTCGGGTTACCCACAAAGGGAAGCCCATCAGACTAACAGCTGATCTCTCAGCAGAAACTCTACAAGCCAGAAGAGAGTGGGGGCCGATATTCAACATTCTTAAAGAAAAGAATTTTCAGCCCAGAATTTCCTATCCCGCCAAACTAAGCTTCATAAGTGAAGGAGAAATAAAATACTTTACAGACAAGCAAACGCTGAGTGATTTTGTCACCACCAGGCCTGCCCTAAAAGAGCTCCTGAAGGTAGCACTAAACATGGAAAGGAACAACCGGTACCAGCCCCTGCAAAAACATGCCAAATTGTAAAGACCATCGAGGCTAGGAAGAAACTATAGCAACTAACGAGCAAAATAACCAACTAACATCATAATGACAGGATCAGATTCACACATAACAATATTCACGTTAAATGTAAATGGGCTAAATGCTCCAATCAAAAGACACAGACTGGCAAACTGGATAAGGAGTCAGGACCCATCAGTGTGCTGTATTCAGGAAACCCATCTCACGTGCAGAGACACACATAGACTCAAAATAAAGGGATGGAGGAAGATCTATCAAGCAACTGGAAAACAAAAAAAGGCAGGGGTTGCAATCCTAGTCTCTGATAAAATAGACTTTAAACCAACAAAGATCAAAAGAGACAAAGAAGGCCATTACATAATGGTAAAGGGATCAATTCAACAAGAAGAGCTAACTATCCTAAATATATATGCACCCAACACAGGAGCACCCAGATTCATAAAGCAAGTCCTCAGTGACCTACAAAGGGACTTAAACTCCCACACAATAATAATGGGAGATTTTAACACCCCACTGTCAGCATTAGACAGATCAACGAGACAGAAAGTTAACAAGGATATCCAGGAATTGAACTCAGCTCTACATAAAGTGGACCTAATAGACATCTACAGAACTCTCCACCCCAAATCCACAGAATATACATTTTTTTCAGCACCACACCACACCTATTCCAAAATTGACCACATAGTTGGAAGTAAAGCTCTTCTCAGCAAATGTAAAAGAACAGAGATTATAACAAACTGTCTCTCAGACCACAGTGCAATCAAACTAGAACTCAGGATTAAGAAACTCAGTCAAAACCGCTCAACTACATGGAAACTGAACAACCTGCTCCTGAATGACTATTGGGTACATAATGAAATGAAGGCAGAAATAAAGATGTTCTTTGAAACCAACGAGAACAAAGACACAACATACCAGAATCTCTGGGACACGTTCAAAGCAGTGTGTAGAGGGAAATTTATAGCACTAAATGCCCACAAGAGAAAGCAGGAAAGATCCAAAATTGACACCCTAACATCACAATTAAAAGAACTAGAAAAGCAAGAGCAAACACATTCAAAAGCTAGCAGAAGGCTAGAAATAACTAAAATCAGAGCAGAACTGAAGGAAATAGAGACACAAAAAACCCTTCAAAAAATTAATGAATCCAGGAGCTGGTTTTTTTGAAAAGATCAACAAAATTGATGGACCGCTAGCAAGACTAATAAAGAAGAAAAGAGAGAAGAATCAAATAGATGCAATAAAAAACGAAAAAGGGGATATCACCACCGATCCCACAGAAATACAATCTACCATCAGAGAATACTACAAACACCTCTATGCAAATAAACTAGAAAATCTAGAAGAAATGGATAAATTCCTCGACAAATACACCCTCCCAAGACTAAACCAGGAAGAAGTTGAATCTCTGAATAGACCAATAACAGGTTCTGAAATTGTGGCAATAATCAATAGCTTACCAACCAAAAAGAGTCCAGGACCTGATGGATTCACAGCTGAATTCTACCAGAGGTACAAGGAGGAACTGGTACCATTCCTTCTGAAACTATTCCAATCGATAGAAAAAGAGGGAATCCTCCCTAACACATTTTACGAAGCCAGCATCGTCCTGATACCAAAACCTGGCAGAGACTTAACCAAAAAAGAGAATTTCAGACCAATATCTTTGATGAACATTGATGCAAAAATCCTCAATAAAATACTGGCAAACCGAATCCAGCAGCACATCAAAAAGCTTATCCACCATGATCAAGTGGGCTTCATCCCTGGGATGCAAGGCTGGTTCAACATACGCAAATCAATAAATGTAATCCAGCATATAAACAGAACCAAAGACAAAAACCACATGATTATCTCAATAGATGCAGAAAAGGCCTTTGACAAAATTCAACAACCCTTCATGCTAAAAACTCTCAATAAATTAGGTATTGATGGGACGTATCTCAAAATAATAAGAGCTATCTACGACAAACCCACAGCCAATATCATACTGAATGGGCAAAAACTGGAAGCATTCCCTCTGAAAACTGGCACAAGACAGGGATGCCCTCTCTCACCACTCCTATTCAACATAGTGCTGGAAGTTCTGGCCAGAGCAATCAGGCAGGAGAAGGAAATAAAGGGTATTCAATTAGGAAAAGAGGAAGTCAAATTGTCCCTGTTTGCAGATGACATGATTGTATATCTAGAAAACCCCATTGTCTCAGCCCAAAATCTCCTTAAGCTGATTAGCAACTTCAGCAAAGTCTCAGGATACAAAATCAATGTACAAAAATCACAAGCATTCTTGTACACCAATCACAGACAAACAGAGAGCCAAATCATGAGTGAACTCCCATTCACAATTGCTTCAAAGAGAATAAAATACCTAGGAATCCAACTTACAAGGGATGTGAAGGACCTCTTCAAGGAGAACTACAAACCACTGCTCAATGAAATAAAAGAGGATACAAACAAATGGAAGAACATTCCATGCTCATGGGTTGGAAGAATCAATATCGTGAAAATGGCCATACTGCCCAAGGTAATTTATAGATTCAATGCCATCCCCATCAAGCTACCAATGACTTTCTTCACAGAATTGGAAAAAACTACTTTAAAGTTCATATGGAACCAAAAAAGAGCCCGCATCGCCAAGTCAATCCTAAGCCAAAAGAACAAAGCTGGAGGCATCACGCTACCTGACTTTAAACTATACTACAAGGCTACAGTAACCAAAACAGCATGGTACTGGTACCACAACAGAGACATAGATCAATGGAACAGAACAGAGCCCTCAGAAATGATGCCGCATAGCTACAACTATCTGATCTTTGACAAACCTGACAAAAACAAGAAATGGGGAAAGGATTCCCTATTTAATAAATGGTGCTGGGAAAACTGGCTAGCCATATGTAGAAAGCTGCAACTGGATCCCTTCCTTACACCTTATACAAAAATTAATTCAAGATGGATTAAAGACTTATATGTTAGACCTAAAACCATTAAAATCCTACAAGAAAACCTAGGCAATACCATTCAGGACATAGGCGTGGGCAAGGACTTCATGTCTAAAACACCAAAAGCAATGGCAACAAAAGCCAAAATCGACAAATGGGATCTCATTAAACTAAAGAGCTTCTGCACAGCAAAAGAAACTATCATCAGAGTGAACAGGCAACCTACACAATGGGAGAAAATTTTTGCAACCTACTCATCTGACAAAGGGCTAATATCCAGAATCTACAATGAACTCAAACAAATTTACAAGAAAAAAACAAACAACCCCATCAAAAAGTGGGCAGAGGACATGAACAGACACTTCTCAAAAGAAGACATTTATGCAGCCAAAAAACACATGAAGAAATGCTCATCATCACTGGCCATCAGAGAAATGCAAATCAAAACCACAGTGAGATACCATCTCACACCAGTTAGAATGGCCATCATTAAAAAATCAGGAAACAACAGGTGCTGGAGAGGATGTGGAGAAATAGGAACACTTTTACACTGTTGGTGGGACTGTAAACTAGTTCAACCATTGTGGAAGTCAGTGTGGCGATTCCTCAGGGATCTCGAACTAGAAATACCATTTGACCCAGCCATCCCATTACTGGGTATATACCCAAAGGACTATAAATCATGCTGCTATAAAGACACATGCACACGTATGTTTATTGCGGCACTATTCACAATAGCAAAGAGTTGGAACCAACCCAAATGTCCAACAACGATAGACTGGATTAAGAAAATGTGGCACATATACACCATGGAATACCATGCAGCCATAAAAAAGGATGAGTTCGTGTCCTTTGTAGGGACATGGATGAAACTGGAAAACATCATTCTCAGTAAACTATCGCAAGGACAAAAAACCAAACACCGCATGTTCTCACTCATAGGTGGGAATTGAACAATGAGAACTCATGGACACAGGAAGGGGAACATCACACTCTGGGGACTGTTGTGGGGTGGGGGGAGGGGGGAGGGACAGCATTAGGAGATACACCTAATGCTAAATGACGAGTTAATGGGTGCAGGAAATCAACATGGCACATGGATACATATGTAACAAAACTGCACATTGTGCACATGTACCCTAAAACCCTAAAGTATAATAAAAAAAAAAAAATAATAAAAAAAAAAAAAAAAAAAAAAAAAAAAAAAAAAAAAAAAAAAAAAAAAAAGAATGGCTTAAATGAATATTGTGGCTGGTATGATTTTCTATCCAGACACTCAAACTTTTTCTATATTAGCAATAAGGCTGTTTTGCCTTCTTATCATTTGTGTGTTTACTGGAGTAGCACTTCTAATTTCCTTCAATAACTTTTCCTTTGCATTCACAATTTGACTAATCATTTGGCCTAGGTTTCAGTCTGTTTCAACTTTCAACATGCCTTCCTCACTAAGCTTAATAATTTATAGCTTTTGATTTAACATGAGAGTTGCGGGACTTTTCCTTTTACTTGAACACTTAGAGGCCTTTATAGAGTTATTAATTGGCCTAATTTCAATATTGTTGTGTGTCAAGGAGTAGGGAGGCCTGAGGAGGAGAGAGATGGGAAAATGGCTGGTTGGTGGAGCAGTCAGAACGTATACAACATTTACCAACCAAATTCATTGTCATATATGGGTGTGATTTGTGGCACTTGAAAATAATTACAATAGTAATATCAAAGATCACTGATCACAGATCATCACAACAGGTTAATAACAATGAAAAGTTTGAAATATTGTGAGAATTTTCAAACTATGACAGAGACATAAAGTTAGCACATGCTGTTGGAAAACTGCCATGATAGACTTGCTTGATGCAGGATTGCTACAAACCTTCAATTTGTGAAAAACAAAGTGTCTGCAAAGAGCAATGTAATAAAACGAGGTATGCCTGTATTTCTATTTCTTCTGGAATGAATGTATCCCAATGTATTGATTTTCTTGGCTCCCTTTCTTAATGTTAGTTTTCTTTAATTGTTTTAGAATTTTAACTTGTGTGATGTACATTTCAAGTGGCATCACACACACTTTCTCTCTTGCTGCTATACCTTTCCCTCTCTGCTTGGTCACAGGGCCCCAGTCCACAACCTGGTTTTATGTTGGTGGCCCTGAACTTTTATCTTACGATGATATTCAGATGTTACAGATTTAGTCACTGAATCAGGAGGCAGGTTGGCCCAAGTCTTGCTTGTTCCTGCTTTTCTAGATGTACATTTATGTAAGTCCTAACCTTAGGTAACAGCTGCACCTTTTTTAGGGCAGAAGTTCCTCACCGCATTTAGGTTCAAGCAATAAGCCTGGATCCAGGCTCCAACCATCTAGGGCCCTTTTACTCCCAATACTGCAGAGGAGTTATCTTGCCTATCTGTGTGTGTCTCCAGAGCCCACAAGCTCACAGCTTTAGTCACTACTGTGTTATATTTCTGGTCTGTTTCTAGCACATAGATATTTATTTTTCTTTATGTATGTATGGGCATGTGGTTTACTTTTTTTAAAACTTTCTTTTAAATTCGTTCTTAAAATATTTTATTTATAATTGCTAAGTGTTTGGAGTGTAGGTAGTGACTTCAAAGCATGAGCTTACAATGTCATTTTGATCTGCAGAGGCAAGCTCTGGGGATGAAAATAGCAGCATTTCCTATGATGCCATCTTTGAGACATCAACCATTACCACGACTGCTACGTTGATATTGTCCTTTGTTTCCCATCTAACAAGCATTATTCTCCTAAAATGTCTCCGTGTCTGACAAAGCCCACTCAACATAGATTAATTCTCTCTTAAATGACTTTATTAAGCTCCTTAATGATTCACTTAGCAGCCACTTTTGTAATAAATTTGCAATATTCTCTAAAGAAATCGATCTGGAGAAAAGCCAGACTGATTTAGGAAGGAACATGGTTTAAAAATGAGTGAATCATTCTTAAAAGCACACAACATGGCTGTAGAAATATTTTAATGTGTTTCTATCTTTCCACAGATTAAACTAAGATCCTTTGCCAGTAAAAAGACAAACAATAGAAAATTCCTACAGATTAAGAATACCAACCAAGCTTTCAATGAACTTACTTGCTTCAGCTCTGGGAGAACAGTTATGACATGGTGCTGAATTACATCAGTGAGCAACTAGAGGTGAGACCGGGATACAGGGGAATTTGGGTTTAGAATCCCCTTAGCAATGCAGTATGCAAATCATGAAACAGCATAAAGACACGTGAATTATGCAAGAATATATAAGGGCTTTCCAGAGAAACCTCAATTTCCATTATTAAAATGGTTTGGTAAAGCAGTCCAAAAAATCGTTTTTGGCAGGTCACTATTTTTAAGTGAGTTATTTGAAGTTCATCTACATTTTTTTCCCAGTGTTACACTTGGTGGTTAGGACCCCTTGTTACAAGGGGCCATATTAACACATAATTGTGGAAATGGACAAATAAACAATTTTAATTCATATGGTAAGAGACAGGATAAAGATATGCAGGTAAGGGGTTCCCTAACACAGTCTATGAAGGTCAGAGAAGACTTCCTAGAGGAGTATTGTCAGAGCTAACCTTTCGTGGAAAAATAGGCATGCATCAGGCAGAATGGGGTGGTGGTGGCAGGTAAGAGTAAGGGGAGTTGCAGTATTTCAAGTATGGAGAAAAATAGGGTCATGACATACATAATTATTACTTTTCAGATGACCAACATCTGCACCCTCTTCCTTTTTTATGTTAACATGGTGCTTTATTTTTTAAATTTTTATTATTAATATACAATATTTGCACATATTTATGGGGTACATGTGATATTTTGTTAAAGGCATACAGAATATAATGATCAAATCTTGGTATTTGGGCTTTCTATCACCTTGAGCATTTATTATACCTATGTGTTGGGGACATTTCAAGACCTCTCGTATAGCTATTTTAAAATAATACAATACGTTGTTGCTAACTATAGTTATGTTACTCTGCTATGGAACATTAGAATTTTTTCCTTCTGTATAACTGTATGCTTATACCCACGAACCAACCTCTCTTCATCCTCCCATCTCCAACCCTTCCCAGTTTACCCCCTTCCTTATATCACACCGACTTCCTTTGGAGAATTACCTCTTCCTATACCTGTCTTCCATAGTTGTATTATTGGCAGGAGGTAACGTAGGGGTCGCTTCCTCCTATTAGGGGGTTGAATGAACCACATTCTCCTTTAGCTGACCTCAGTACAACCATGGTACCAAGCTGCGGTATACCACTCAGATGCTTTTTGCTGAAACTTTGCTCCCGATCCAAGGCTGGACCGAAGCCTGGGAGGAAACTCATTGCAAGGCGGCAGGCCTACTGGACTGTTCCTATTAGAACATTCTTGCTATATTTTCTATTTTCTCCCAAGTGTCCACGGTTCCTGCCTTTTCCCAAGCTTCAACCCTCAAATCATTTCAGTAAATTTCATTTTGTTTTTAAATGGTGAAACTATTTCATTTTGGGAGACAGCAAGAAGTTCAGCATGGGTGGAGGACAGCACATGCATAGTGGTAGGAGCAGGCTGTTGAGAGGCTAGAGACATGGGTGGACTAGAAAGCGTCTTTTTTTTTTTTTTTTTTTTTTTTTTTGCCTGAGATGGAGTTTTGCTCTTGTTGCCCAGGCTGGAGTGCAAGTGCACAATCTCAGCTCACTGCAACCTCCACCTCTCGGGTTCAAGCTATCCTCCTGCTTCAGCCTCCCAAGTAGCTGGGATTACAGGTATGTGCCACCACACCCAGCTAATTTTGTATTTTTAGTAGAGACAGATTTCACCATGTTGGTCAGGCTGGTCTTGAACTCCTGACCTCAGTTGATCCACCCGCCTTGGCCTCCCAAAGTGCTGGGATTACAGGCGTGAGCCACCGCACCTGGCCTAGAAAGTGTCTTATATGACATCAGAAGCACCCCAACTTCATTCCCTAGGCATTGGAAAGCCTCTGAATGATTTTAAGCCTGAACAGATTCATATTATTTTTGTGGCAGCTCCATGGTGAACTATTTGGAAAAGGGTGGGAGAGAGGACAAGATTCAAAGCAGGGAGAGGGTACCTAGAGAAGATGCAGTAATCTAGGTAAAAAGAGATGATGGCTTGAGTTTCCAGGAGTTGGACTACTCAGTAGTTGGACTACTCATGAGGAAGGGTGAGATGCGAGCCCTTGCTGTCAGGTATGGAGAGCTGAAAGAACAATGCATCCATACCAGAGATAAGGATTATAGAGGGAGGGGCAGGAGTGTGTGTGTGTGTGTATTAGCTTTGGTTCCAGTTGCTAACTTTGGACCAGCAACAGCTCTTCTGCTGCCACAGCAGTGAGGAAACATCTGTCTACCAACTAAGATGCTGACTAACCTGGTCCAGGTTGGTGATTCCACCTGGGCAGGCCTGGTCTGAAAGGTGGGCCTGGAGCCTAGTGGAGAGAGACAAGCTGGGCATGGTGGGCTGTGGTTTGGTGAGAGTTCCAAGAAGTTCAGATGTAAGAGGCCAGGCCTCCTTCCAATATAAGTGTTGTTTCTTCTGCTCACTCCTTTATCCTTCTGGTGGCCCCCAGGGCTGGTCTGTCTTGTTCCCTTTCCCCCTCCTCACACCTTTGCCTCCTGCAAGGTTTCCATCTTTCAATGACTCTCTGAAAGTTTCCTCTGACAGTGGACAGAATGGTTTTGGTTTAAAATTGGACTGAGGTCCACACAACAAGTGTCTGGCTTTCTTGGTGGCAGAAGTAGGGCTAGGAAATAGAAGTAACATCTGGTTCAAGCTTGTTTATTGAGTTGATTGGTGCCAAGGTAGTTTAAGGCACCAGACCGTGTGACCATACTTTGCCTACCTTTATGGAGCTCACAGCCTGAGATTTCTTTACATTCTGCCAAAGTAGTTACTGGTAAAATTCAGTTTTGCAGAACATGGCATTCTAGAAGCAAAGAGAAAAATTACAGTTCCAAGGGAGAACTGTAATTCTTTTGGGGAAAAGTCTATGGGGAAAAAGAACAACTTCCCTTTTCTTCTTCCTCATTTTCTTGGAAGTAGAAAAGAGGTACTCAAAATGCTCAGAGCGCCTCATCTCTGTACTTTACCATAAAATGCTTTGATTCCAGGACATCATTTCATGTCAGCTTCGGCTTATGGATCTAGGAGGAACATTGGGTGGTTGTAGACAGGCAGGGCCAGATCTCAAAGATAATTTTAAAGCAGGGCAATCTAGTTTGGAACATAAGGTGTGTTTTCTCCAACCTTATTTTTCTTTGGACATCACAATTGATAAGATGCTTATCATTTTGAATGATATTTGCTTATCACTTATATATTCTCCTGGATTAAGAACTTCTTGAAGACATGACCTCAGTTTTACTCACTTTCTTACATTGTAGGGCCTCACCCAGAGCCTAGCACCCAATAAAAAAGCTCAGTAAGTGATTGTGAAAAAGATGTGAATGATTTTCAGAAACGTCCCTATTCTTCATGTTTCCCTCCCTGCCTCCCCTTTCTGGAAGGCCCTCGCCTATTCAAACTTAAGGATAAAGGAAGTGGAGGAGAGCATATTCAGGAATCTAACACTTCCCTACAGGGATCTGTATCCCTTACCTACTTCTGACTCCTCCCTACCAGGAAAAGAATCTATTATTCAGTGAAGCCTCTGAAACTTATTAACATTAAGGTCTTAATGACTGGTAATGGCATGCTTGCTTATCAAAACAAACCCTTTTATTGATAATATAAGGCTAAACCTTGATTTTTTCTCTCTTTTTCTGATTCTCCCCAATTTCTCTTTCTTTCTGATCACCTCTGCATCTCTTCCCAATCACCTACTCACCAAGAGATTGAATAATTTTCAGCCTCTCTTAGTTTTTAGTAAACTCTCATTTAGGGGTTATTTTAAGACACAAGCAATGGTCTGAATGTATATTAAGAAGTCTAAGAAGATAGGACAGTCTCTAAATTAATTCAACTTTTAAATAAAAAAAAGCAGTAAGTCTTCCAAGGGACAAAAGAAAGGGAAAAAAATCTAGGCTTACGCACCTGCAGCAGGCCCAGCCAATGTGTGGCTATGCTGTTGCAGAATCTTAGAATCACTAGTGTGTTCTGTACTTTGATGTTCACCTAGCTTTTGTGTGTGCTTTATTTCCCTTTCTAATTTCTCCTCAGAATCTTAGCAAAATTCTTTTGAAAAGCCCACCATATGTCAGCTGAACCAAAAGAGGGAGAAGAAAGGGAGCTTTGTGTACATTTAGATGAGAAAACAAGACTTGTGGTAAGAGTCTGATATAGCCCAGGGCTGGGATTTCTAATTTTGGGGGGTGCCAGACTCCTTTGAGAATCTTATGAAAACTATGGACTCCTTTCTTAGAAGAATGTACATATGCACAAAAGTTTGTGTCCAGTTTTAGGGAGCCAGAAGGCTCTGTAGATCCCAAGTAAAGAACCCCTATCTTGACAGGAGAAGAAACTGTGGGTGAAAGCTGATATTGGTTGAGGCCCTCATTCCTTCCAACCTGAATCAGTTCTTTTCTGAGATAATTTTTTTCTTGTCCCTTGGATTATTTTATTCCATCAAGATCACTGTGATTAATAGGTTACATTTATTATTTGTTAGCATGTGATCTCACTTAATCCTGCCAACAACCTCATGAGGTAATTCTATTATTTGCATTTTGTAGATGAACCTGAGATTTAGCAAGGTTCAGGAACTTGTCCTCAGGTCCCACAGCAGTTAATTCAAATCCAGCCCATGCCCTTAATCCCTTTGCTAAACTCATCCATATTTTTTGTGTTCTGTTGTTTTTAAGGATGAGATTCCTTCACACATCTCAATGATCAAGAACACCAAGGTGGTCCCCAGTTTTACAACCATGTACAGATGCATCTATTTCTATGTGTGTCATACTCTTAACAGAGCAAGCTGTTTTCAGAATGTTCAACTGCCATTCTTTTCGACATTCTGGGCAAACCCATCCTTGTGGGGACTCTTTTTCCAATAGTAAGAACAAAGAGTTAAGTGCTTGTCAGAGGCAAAGAACATGATATTATTCTCATTAGAGGACGACTGATGTCCTTTGTTTCCATAACTATTATTTGAGCACCTACTATAAGCCAGGCCCTATGTTGGAACCTCAGCAGATCTCTCTGCTTATTGCTGACAACTCAGTGGGAGAATGGACACTGCTCAGGCAGATGTTGAACAGAATTGGTATATTTCAGACCAAAACTTCTGCAGGGTAATGGTTCAGGAGACTTAAAGTTTTCCTCCTAAATAACATGAATGGAGTGATCAGAACTTGAAGGGGAGAAGTTTATATTGCTATTGGAATGTAACCCTCATTAAGGAACAAAGAAAGGTAAACCGGAGAGGGGCCTGGGCTTGGGCTTCCCTTATGGTTTTCCCATTAATTTACCATTACAGCTGGGAAAGCTATCAGCAGCCACAGCGCATTAGCCCATTTTCATGTGCTGATAAAGACATACTAGAGACTGGGCAATTTACAAAAGAAAGAGATTTAATGGACTTACAGTTCCATGTGCCTGGGGAGGCCTCACAATCATGGCAGAAGGCAAGGAGGAGCAAGTCACATATTTTTTTTTTTTTTTTTTTTTTTTTTGAGACGGAGTCTCGCTCTGTCACCCAGGCTGGAGTGCAGTGGCGCGATCTCGGCTCACTGCAAGCTCCGCCTCCCAGGTTCACGCCATTCTCCTGCCTCAGCCTCTCCGAGTAGCTGAGACTACAGGCGCCCGCCACCACGCCCGGCTAATTTTTTTGTATTTTTAGTAGAGACGGGGTTTCACCGTGGTCTCGATCTCCTGACCTTGTGATCCGCCCACCTCGGCCTCCCAAAGTGCTGGGATTACAAGCGTGAGCCACCGCGCCCGGCCGCAAGTCACATCTTACATGGATAGCAGCAGACAAAGAGCTCATGCAGGGAAATTCCCCTTTTTAAAACCATCAGATCTTGTGAGATTTATTTACTGTCATGAGAAGAGCACAGGAAAGACCTGCATGAGAAGAACAGCATGGGGTCCCTCCCACAACATGAGGGAATTCAAGATGAGATTTGGGTGGGGACACAGCCAAACCATATCATTCCACCCCTCACCCCTCCCAAATCTCATGTCCTCACATTTCAAAACCAATGATGCCTTACCAACAGTCCCCTAAAGTCTTAACACATTTTAGTATTAACTCAAAAGTCCACAGTCCAAAGTCTCATCCCAGGCAAGGCAAGTCCCTTTCACCTATGAGCCTATAAAATCAAAAGCAAGTTAGTTACTTTCTAGATACAGCACAGGTATGGGCATTGGGTAAATACAACCATTCCAAATGGGAGAAATTGGCCAAAACAAAGGGGCTACAGGCCCATGCAAGTCCAAAATCTAGCAGGGCAGTCAAATCTTAAAGCTCCAAAATGATCTTCTTTGACTCCATGTCTCACATCCAGGTCAGGCTGATACAAGAGGTAGGCTCCCATGGCATTGGGCAGCTCTGCCCTGTGGCTTTGCAGGGTATAACCTCCCTCCTGGCTACTTTCACAGGCTGGGCTGGTGTTGAGTGTCTGTGGCTTTTCTAGGCACATGGTGCAAGCTGTCAGTGGATCTACCATTCCGGAATCTGGAGGATGGTGGCCCTCTTCTCACAGCTCCACTAGGTGGTGTCCCAGTAGGGACTCTCTGTGGGGGCTCTGACCCCACATTTCCCTTCCACACTGTCCTAGCAGAGGTTCTCCATGAGGGCCCTGCCCCTGCAGCAAACTTCTGCCTGGACATCCAGGCATTTCTATATATCGTCTGAAATCTAGGCAGAGGTTCCCAAACCCCAATTCTTGACTTCTGTGCACTTGTAGGCTCAACACCATGTGGCAGCTGCCAGGGCTTGAGGCTTGCACCCTCTGAAGCCATGGCCCGAGCTCTATGTTGGCCCCTTTCAGCAACGCTGGAGTGGCTGGGATGCAGGCCACCAAGTCCCTAGGTTGCACACAGCAGACAGACCCTGGGCCCAGCCCATGAAACCATTTTTTCCTCCTAAACCTCCAGGCCTGTGATGGGAGGGCCTGCTGCAAAGGTCTCTGACATGTCCTGGAGATATTTTCCCCATTGTCTTGGTGATTAACATTCTGCTCCTCATTACTTATGCAGATTTCTATAGCTGGCTTGAATTTTTCCTCAGAAAATGGGATTTTCTTTTCTACTGCATTGTCAGGCTGCAAATTTTCCAAACTGTTATGCTCTCTTTCCCTTTTAAAACCGAATGCCTTTAACAGCACCCAAGTCACATTTTGAATGCTTTGCTGCTTAGAAATTTCTTCTGCCAGATACTCTAAATCATCTCTCTTAAGTTCAAAGTTCCACAAACCTCTACGGTAGGGGCAAAATTCTGCCAATCTCTCTTTGCTAAAACATAACAAGAGTCACCTTTGCTCCAGTTCCCAACAAATTCCTCATCTCCATCTGAGATCACCTCAGCCTGGATTTCATTGTCAATATCATTATCAGCATTTTGCTCAAAGCCATTCAACAAGTCTCTAGGGAGTTCCAAACGTTCCCACATTTTCGTTTCTGCTTCTGAGCCCTCCAAACTCTTCCTACCTCTGGCTGTTACCCAGTTCCAAAGTCAATTCCACATTTTCAGGTATCTTTTCAGCAATGCCTCACTGTATTGGTGCCAATTTACTGTATTACTCTGTTTTCACACTGCTGATAAAGACATACCCAAGACTGGGCAATTTACAAAAGAGAGCTTTAATGGACTTACAGTTCCATGTGGCTGGAGAGGCCTCACAATCATGGCAGAAGGCAAGGAGGAGCAAGTCACATCCTACATGGATGGCAGCAGGCAAAGAGAGGCCTTGTGCAGGGAAACTCCCCTTTTTAAAACCATCAGATCTTGTCAGACTTATTCACTATAATGAGAACAATACAGAAAAGACGTGTTCCCATGATTCAATTACCTCCCACTGGGTCCCTCCCACAACATGTGGGAATTCAAGTTGAGATTTTGGTGGGGACACAGCCAAACCATATCACATGGTGTGGCTGAACAGGACAAGTACACACCCATTTTGCAGTGTGGGCCATTAACAACTGTGGGACATGCCATTTTATTGTTAATTGTATTACACAATATAGAAATTGTAAGATTTAAGGGGTAAAAGGGCGATATTAAGAATGTGTTGTGCCAGGTGTGGTGGCTCATGCCTGTAATCCCAGCACTTTAGGAGACCAAAGTAGGTGGATTGCTTGAGCCAGACCAGGCTGGCCAACATGGCAAAAACCCTGTCTTTACAAAAAATACAAAAAATTAGCCAGGCATGGTGGTGCATGCATGTAGTCCCAGCTACTTGGGTTGAGGGGGGAAGATTAATTGAGCCTAGGAGATGGAGGCTGCAGTGAGCTGAGATTGCACCACTGCATTCCAACCTGGGCAACAGGAGTGAGACTCTGTCTCAAACAATACAAAAAACAACAACAAACCAGAATGAGTTGTGTAGAAGACTTTAGACTTCATTCAAGGCCAGGGCACACCAGGTAGGATTCCTCACCCTCCTCACCTTTCCCATTTTCCAAATCCTAAGTGTGACAAAGACACATAGCATGCCCTCCAGCCTTTTAGAACACGCTACACATCTCTTGCACAGGGGAGAACAGGCCTGCCCTCATTGTTCTTTTAAAACAAATAATTCTTATAAGATGTTGCATCATGTCCGATATAAACACAGGAATTGTCTGTGTGTGGTGCACACAAAGCACATCTGAAGAAGTGGCTTCAATGAATTATTTTCGTTTGAAAAGTTAATACATATTTCCAGGGAGAATGAGCTATTCTAAATAGGATATTTTCTTTCATTCATACACAGTCCCAAAATTCAGCAAAACTCCATGTAGGTGGTATTGTTTTTACAGGGGTGAGAATCAAGGATAGCGCCACCTCTCCCTGTGAACATCCTTCCCATGAAGCTCAGGAGCCTGTGCTATTTAAATATATGTCTTGTGTGTTGAGAGTTAATGCTGGTGGTACCTTTGGGTGCAGTTATTTCCTCACTAGCTCAGAAACACCAGGATGTAGCTTTTTCAAATACGCAGAATGGAGCTTTTGAAAATGCAAATGTGTGTGTGTGCTTGAGACAGAGGATGGCTTATAATTAATGAACTTTTGTGTATTTCTTATTGTGTGTGGGGGGGTCAGCTCAATAAAAAACACATTGCCTTTTCTTTGTCAGTGACAGATATTCTTATCAGAAACAAGGGTCTTATTGTACCAGTTTCCCTCTGACAGAAGAGCAAGGGACTGCTGTGCATGGTGCTGATGGGGAGTGCAGGACAGACACTGGGAGTGGCCAGGGATTTCTTTAATGACCATCTGAAAACATTGGCATATTTATTGGAATAATCATTAAGAAGTAAGAAGTATTTTACTTAATACTGCAGTATGAGGTCCACTATAGGGTTAAAGTGGGGATTCTTCACTGTGGTCTGTAGTTTTTAAGGGGTAAACTTGCCAACTCTTTAGAAGAGACTGAGCACCCATCACCTACCTTGTAGATGGTAAATTTAAAAAAAAAAAAAAAGCAAAAGAAACACATTTCTTTCCATGGACTTTCTGAACTTACTCATTTTTAACATAAATTTAGTATCCTCCATGAACATTCAAGAAACAATGCTGGCTGGGCACAGTGGCTCATGCCCGTAATCCCAGCACTTTGGGGACGCCAATGCGGGCAGATTGCCTGAGGTCAGGAGTTCGAGATCAGCCTGGGAAATATGGTGAAACCCCGTCTCTACTAAAAATACAAAAAATTAGCCAGGCATGGCAGTGCCCACCTGTAATCTCAGCTACTCAGGTGACTGAGACAGGAGAATCTCTTGAACCTAGGAGGCGGAGGTTGCAGTGAACCAAGATTGTGCCACTGCACTCCAGCCTGGGAGGTAGAGCGAGACTCTGTCTCAAACAAAACAAAATAAAACAAAAAGAAACAATGCAGAAAACACCAAGTAGAAGTTTGGGGGCTCAAAAAGAGACCTCATCTCACTGAAGTAAAGGCTGAAGAGCAAGGGTCCTCTCTGTGGGGTGTGTATGTGATGAGCAGGGGTCATGTTTCTGAGACCCTTTCTGAGCAGTTGCCTTTGTGAAATTCTTTTACCTGGTGACTAGTTTGAGGACAGTCATTTAAAAATTTAGGGCCTCCAAACAGATTCCAGAATTGACGTTGATGTTTTACTTTCTGGAATAAAAATAATTCTAGAAGGTTCTTTTTCCTGAAGGTGTAGACACATGGAAGCTCTCTGAAATGAGTTTAATTAAGGAATTAGAACTATCCTTTGGTGTGCTGAGCAGTCTGCCCAATTTTCATTTACAGTCAAACCTACCTAGTTGTGTGACTTGGCCCAGCTACTTTTATTTCTCTGTGCCTCAGTGTCCTCATCTGTAAAATGGAGATGCTAATAGTATCTACTTCATGGAATTCTGAGGATCAAATGAATTGGTGGCTATAAAGCATGTGGCATGTAGGAAGTACATAGTTAATGCTATGTGTTAGCCCTTCTTCTTCCTTCTCCTCTTCCTCCTCCTCCTGCCCCCCATCCCCACCCTTCACCTACCCATCTTCCCTACCTCTAGGCAATTATTCTCACCAGACCATGTGAACACACTGATCTTCTAGCCCCAAATAGTCTCATAATTTTCCAAAAGAAAAATTCCCTTGAAAACAGAATAACCAAAAGAAGACAGAGAAAGAACTCATGTGTAAGATTCTCCTTTAGTCTTGCTTTCCTTCAGGTCCTCTCTCCAATCTCATGAGCCTAAGGGCCAGGGCTTGTTTTCCTTGCTTTGGCCAAGGAGGCTAGCCTGGTCTGGGGAGCCTGGTCTGGAGGAAGGAGCACTGGTCCCAGAGCCTTGTTCTGGTCTTTGTTCTGTTTTACCTCTGTGCAGGGTTGTGCAAGTCATTCCACCTCCCTGAGACTCGGTTCCCTCCAGTACAAATGAGAAGATTGGACTAATCGATCTTTAGGCCTCTTTGCAGTTTGGACAGCCTGGGGTTTCAGCCCCCTTTGAATCTGCAAACTGCATGTATAATTAAATAACTCCTGACTGGAAACGTCCTCTGAACTCAGGATGGGCAATGTCTAAGATTCGGGGTGTCAGTGCATTTCAGCCCCATTAATGCCTGTATTTAGGATGGGAGCTTCGTCTGTCCCAGGGCTGTGGACATCATTCACCAGCGGGAATCCGTAATGACTGTGAGCCATTCCCCTTTTCTCTCTTGACCCCGACCCCAACTTCTTGGGTCTTCCCCTTAGGAACAAAGCAAGAAGTGCTCAGATGAAGGCACTGTGCTACGATGAGCAAGGCCAGAGAACACTGTGACTTGGTGGAGCAGGCACGGTCAGTCAGGGAGAGTGTCACTGAAGAAAGTAAATCCATCAGCTCCCCTTATTACTATGTAAATGAATTTATCATGACTGGGAGGCAGAGCAAGGACAGGGAGGCCTCCTGGAGTCCCAAGGGCTTCAGCCCTTCTGATTTGCTGGGAGAGCTGCAAACAGGAAGACAGCCCATGACCATACCTGTGTTTGAAAGCAGCGCCAGGGGCAGCTCTGCGGGTAGTGTGGCATGCCCTGGGGGTGTCATCATCATTGCCTTGCCATCTTAGCACTAAGGGTTTCACTGGACTCAGTCTTTCCAGCAGTGTCCTGAGAAGAGTGTCCTAAGTATGGGGTGGGACAGGGTGGGCACTGGAGAAGACGAAGGGTTTTTTGTTGTTTTTTTTTTTGAGATGGAGTCTTGCTCTGCTGCCCAGGCTGGAGTGCAATGCCGTGATCTCGGCTCACTGCAACCTCCGCCTCCCAGGTTCAAGCAATTCTCCTGTCTCAGCCTCCTCAGTAGCTGGGACTACAGGTGCATACCCCCACACCCAGCTAATTTTGGTATTTTTAGTAGAGACGGGGTTTCACCATATTGGTCAGGCTGGTCTCAAACTCCTAACCTCAGGTGATCCACCCACCTCGGCCTCCCAAAGTGCTGAGATTACAAGCGTGAGCCATTGCGCCCAGCTAGGAAGGGGTGATTTTGGAACAGAAATAGCATGGAGGGTAGAAAACCATGAGAGCAATGGATGCCTGGGGAGGGGAGATGCTGTTGGCAGGAGCTGATGCGGAGGCAGAGACAGATGGACATCCTGCTAAGACGGCAGTTTCTACATTGAAGTAATCAATGCCTGTGATTAGGCCTGAAGGAGTGTTTTCCGGGAGTGCTGGAGCTGTTCGTGTCCCTGGAGATCGGGGCCCTGGAGAGGGTTTGCTCATGGTGGCTGTTCTTGCGCTCTCACATTTCTGTCTTCCTGCCCTGGCTCACGGATCTCCACGTGCCCACAGCGCCCCCCTCCCAACCCAGTTGGGATCATAGTTTTAGCTTGTAAGTTTGCTCAGAGACAGTTTAATTTCATTTCTTCTTACAGGCAAGGAACCTGAGGTCCAGAGATGTGAAGAGAGGTGGCCAATGTCACACAGCATGGCAGGACTGGAACCTACGTCTATGACCACTGATTCAGTGCCAAAGGGAGAGAAGGGGGAAGGGGATTCAAATTTATTTAGAGCTTTTCTGTCCTCAGCAGAGAGAGCTCTAGTTACTCGTATATCAGCTATTTCATTCAATTTTACTCTGTGAGGTAGGTATTATCACCCCACTTTACAGATGAGGGAGTTGAGATGTTGGAGAGGCAAATTAATTTGTGCTGACAAATTGTGAACCCTCATCAGATCCCAAGCCCCATCTTTGGGACCTTCACACTCATGTTCTTTCCTCTGTGCCTTGTAATACAAATGTCCAGCATTTCCATTACTCATGCAACTGGTGAATCAAACCAACATTAAGCCTGTCCCTGGCTCTTCTCCCATCAAAACATGAATGATCTATGCTCCATTCATTTTCCATCCTTGGGAGGTCATGATTTTCAGAAAAATTATTTGGTTTACACAGTACAGTACTAAAGTGAAATTTTGTTTTTATCCCTTCCAGGTATCCTAAGCAAGGGGTGTCTTCTGTGCCCAGGAGTTACTTGTCAATATTTTTGGCTGTACAATGATTGTGTGGTGGTACTGGCAATTAATATCCTGAGATTAAGGAGGCTGAACATCTTTTAATACTCTAGACAGTACTATACAATGAAAAAATATCCTAATCAGAATGTCAGTTGCACCCTGTCTGAAAAAGATGGTACTTCTTTAAAATGAACATGTCTTCCCAAAGGCTGCGTTTCATTGCAGGCATTGGGACAGAGGTAAGCCCTCTGGCTTTTGGTCTGGAGATCCTTGCTGCAGTAGGACATAGTAGATGACTGCATAGTGTTCAGAGGAGTCTGGCTCTGCTTAAATGCATCCTGTATAATGTTCCTATGTTCTCTGAGCTTCATTTCCCTATGTGTAAAATTATAGCATCTGCCATACAAGGATCGTTGTATTGTTTTAATAAGTCACTATGTATGGAGGGCTTACAATAGTGCCTGGTATAATTAATCAATAGATGTTGGTTCAATCCTATATACAATGTAATGCATTATACAGAATCATTAGGACTCCTTTGTAAAACGCTCAATTATGTGTATTAACACTTTGAAATTCCGGGCCAGGCGTGGTGGCTCATTCCTGTAATCCCAGCACTTTGGGAGGTCGAGGAGGATAGATCATTTGAGGTCAGGATTTTGAGACCAGCCTGGCCAACATGGTGAAACCCTGCCTCTACTAAAAATACAAAAAAATTAGCTGGGCATGGTGGCACATGCCTGTAATCCCAGCTACTCAGGAGGCTGAGGTAGGAGAATTGCTTGAACTGGGAGACAGAGGTTGCAGTCAGCCGAGATTGTGTCACTGCACTCTAGCCTGGGCAACAGAGTGAGACTCTGTCTCAAAAACAACAACAACAACAACAACAACAAAAACCACACACACACACAAAAACAAAAAGACTTTGAAATTCCTATTGTTTACTTAAATTTGAAGTAAAAGAACCTCCCAAATTTTAGTATTCTTAAAATATCCACCAGCTATTGGAGAATAAGGGTTCTAGTAGAAGTTGAAGGGTTAAAACTATATCAAATTAAAAAAACCAGATATACCTATGAACATTTTCCCAGGCTTGAGTGATGCCTCTGGGAGTGAGTTGTCTCTTCTTATCTGGATCCTGGGATGGACACTGGTGTCCCTGGGGTAATCCATCTGCGTTCATGTCACATGCTATGACTAGGAATAACCAGGAAATACTGGAGTGAGGATTCACACTGGCTCTTTTACATTTTCCCAAGGAAGAGGAGGAAAAGAAAGAGGAGGAGGAGGAGGAGGATGGTTATAGTGGTTCTTACAAATCCCTCAGCTGGATGGCTGGATTTAGGGCTGGGCATTTGTGCTTTCAAGAGCCAGGTCATTCTAAAGGAATGTGAGAAGTGCATCTCTGAGGACAGAGATTAAACAGTGGGAAAATAGATAAGTGATCTGGGGGTCTGTCGACTAATTGCTAGCTAAAAGTTAACATTTCACTAGCTCCCGCTGAGAAGGTAATGGCCAGGCTTCACACATGGAATTTTATTATGAGAAGAGAGAGTGGCAAGTGGGGGAAGATGAATTTATCATCCCTTCACACACAGCACCTCCAAACACACTTGTTTTTTTCTTAAACAGCTCCTTGTTTAGCATTCTTGCAAAGGCACGATAATGTTGGAGGATCAATGTAACATACTCTCAGTGATAAGAAGTACTGAATGTCAATGTAATGATATTTTCAATATCATTCAATCTATTAAAGGCCTGTTGTGTCCTGGAAGCTGTACTAAAGCCTATGGAAGATGCAAAGAAGAACAAGGAGTGAGCCTTGGCCTCAAGAGGTTTACAATATATTAAAACACCTAAGACACCAAATAGGAGTGCTTTTCAAAGAGGGGTTCTTAGAATCACAGGTCTGTTACAAAAGGAGATTCATAAGATCCAAAGCAGATGGGACCTAGGAATCTGCATTTAAAACAAGCCCTCCAGGTGATTCTGATCTACACTGTGGTTTGAGTAGCACTGGCCTGGAGCAAATGTAGGCTCTGAGCCTGGGGTATAAAGGCTTCAATTCTGTGTTATATAAGCAGTGTAGCCATATCTTGTAGGAGAGCATCAAGGCATATTTGAAAGAACTGTGCAGCCCATAGGCCTCAAGATGAGAAATATGTGGCAGGTATGTTTGCAAAGTGGGGGAATTAGCATTGGGAGGGAAAGAATAGCATGACCTTCGTGGTGGCCAGTGGAATAAATAAATATAATCCCAATGTTTATGGAACGTCTCGTTGAGTTACCGATGTATTCATCATTAGGGTTTAATCCTAATACTTTTTAGTATGCTGTCAGATCAGGAGGGAAATCCAGAGGCTTGCTTCTCCACAAATATTTATCAATGGATGTTTTGGGAATTAAAACATGCCAGGAAATAGGGGCAAAGTACACGAGTGCCTGTCTTTGTGTGCGTAGGTTGTGTAGATTGGGATATCCACTGGATAGAATAGTTGGTGACCTGTATTTATTTGGGGTGTTCCCGTTTGTGATGTTGAAGGCTAATTCCTGGGGGAAGAAACTGTGAAATTTGCAAAGAAGAATTTATAGAGGGCCAGTGAGTAGACAGAGGAATGAATGTGTTGGGAGCAGAAGGCAGCTCAGGAAGCTCGGCAGTTGTTCTATGCCCTGGCTGTCTCCGTGGGGGAGTTTCTGTGGCAGAATCCAGGGCATGTTGTCCAGCCTGGGATCAAGAGGCTGGGCAGGAGGTGTACGAGCGTAAAGCCTAGAAGTGGACCTGTGGCCGAGCAGAATGGTCCCTGCTTTCTGTGACTAAGGAAGCTCAGAGAGTGCTCAGTTTAAGCCTGGAGTGGAAGTAGATGAACTTGCTGGAAAGGAGCATGATCCTCTGGTGGGGCTGCGGCAGAGTGGAAATGTGAGGACATGGAAGGAGACTGGTTCATGCTGAAAGCCCAAGTCCCGTTAACTGAATTGCAGAGAACAGTGTCTCTTAGCCTAACCTTGAACCCTGAGATGTTCCTCCACTGCTTTTATGTGACTAGCCATGGGAAGAAGGAGAAATAGAGTCGTAGGCTGGGAGAGTGATAGACTGGGGTGGAAGTCTTTGGACAAATCCATTTCTTATTCTCTAGGTAGTAATGGGCCGTGAGTTGAGGAGTCAATAGCAAGAACCCATAGGGGAAGACTTTGGTATGTGTTTGGGATTCTGCCTTCGGGACTTTTAAAATCCTAAGATGAGGGAACAGACTACTGTGAAGGCATGATGGATCCTGTGAACTGAACTTTTTACTCTGCCCTTGGGACAGTTATAAATTGAATGCTATCCTGGCTGGAAAACAAAGGACACTTAGTTTGTCCCTTTCCTGGCCCCTGATTGGACACTTTGGCTCAAGGTAGACCACACTATTTTTGTTTAGTAGCTTCTCCAGGCTGTCCTTTTGGTTACTGTAATAACTAGTTAAAGGTTGTGAAGCGTGTTCTCTGGCCTGCGTTATAACTCTTGATCCATCTGCAGGGCACCGGGTAACCTCATCCTCCTGGTCCTGGGTTTCTTTTTGGCCCCAAACAAGTGGTGAGGGGATGCTGGGCTCCATCACGCTGGAGGTTCAATTTTGCATGGTGAGTAAACAAGCAGAGAAGGCTTAGAAGAGTCCCTTTTCCGGGAGTACCCCACAAGGCTGATTTGAAGCAAGGCTGGAGCCCCAGAAAGCTGTACCTTAGCTCCACAGTGGCAGCATCCCCTGCAGGAACCCCTCTGATCCTTTGTGGCACTCTTGTTCACGGTGCTGTAAAACGGTGCTCTGTGGCAGACTCTAGTCTGCTAGGAGAGCTCCCTTATTCTCAGCACGGAGAGAGGGAAACCATGAAGTAAGGGACCTAATTTATTTTTCAACAACACAACACACCAGTGCATACTCTTCCAAGTAAGTGAGTGTTAGCCCTTTCAAAGTAGCTCCAAAGTGGAGTGAAAGTTCCCCATTGCCCCTCTGTCATTTTCTCTGACTGTATTCAGTGAGGAAAAGTTTTTATGCTTGGAAGGTAAATTGATTCTCAAAGACCATCCACAGTCCTTAGGAGTCAGGTTCAGTAAATAAAGTAGGCCTAATTGTAATATCCTGATATTATTTTCTTCATGTAAAATGGCTCTGAAAGCAACAACAGCAATAATTCCAAAATGATTCCAAAAAATCGAAGCTCAGTTGAAATAATCCTTCAAGATGAATATTTTTATGACAATGTATAAGCCCCTTAGTAATGTGGCTAATCTATTTTTTAAACCTATTTCTCTCATATATATAATTCATATGCCTACTATTATTTGCCAACTAATACTATATTTATAGTTCTCAATGAGAATTGTTGTTTATCTAAAGCAAACTGTTTCCCTATTTATAAGTTTCTTTACACAAATAAGGTGATTAAAAAGATTGGCTTTGAGCAAACAAAAATGCAGTATGATTTTACTAGAATGAATGCTTTGGTCAGCACAACTATGATGGACTAACAGCTTTTCTTCACTACATGTTGATCGAGTGAGAAGATTTAAAATAAGCATAATGTACATTAGCTGGGACACTTACTATTAGTGAGAAGTACTAGCAGAGAGGCTCTACTTGAACAGGCTCAAACTTAACTTAAAAATTATTTCTGCCTGTAATGGACCTTCTACTTGTCTGAGCAATTGAGTGCTTTAGATAACCCCCATACATATCAAGAACATTCTAAATTTTTTTCCTTGGCATTTGGAAATTTCAAGTTAAGGATGTCTGCCTTTGCTCAAGTTACACACTCTTCAACTTGGGCAGTTCAGCAGAATTCAAAAGATAAGATGTGAATGAGTCTATCTATTTATGTCATCACACTTTGCTAAATTGCCAGGCTATTTGATGAAAGGATAGCTCAGTTCTCACTAAACTGCAAGTGGGTTTGGCAGATCTTTAGCTGGAATCCACTGAGGAGCTCTCATTTCTGAACACTAGATTGGGAAACCAGTTGTATTTTAAAAGATTCTAAGGGTTTAGAAGCTCTGAGACACCTTTAAATCTCTGTCCGTTTTGAGCGACCCATTGATTTATAGTAAGATATGAATGTAAGAGATGAACCTGTGGCATTATAACTAAGGGCTGTTGGCATTCTGGAAACTTGCTCAGAAGGTAATCAACAGAGAGCTAGAGCCGTAGTCTTAGTTTTTGCTGTAGTCAATCAAGCAAAGGGGAACATTCTACTCAAAAACACATAAATAATTTTGATTTTTTCTGTATTACCTTGAAACTTCAAATGGGCTTATAAATAGGAAGAGAAAATATTGCTAGATGGGTTGTATTCAGTAGTTATTTTTACATAAAATGAAAAATTATGGCTAAATCTATTGCCTAAAAATTGTGCTGTAAAATATGTAAATAGCCTGTATCATTAAAGCCCTTTCTTCGAGATACAAATAAATGGTTCAGAGTCCAAATTCTTCTTTGAGAGTTCAATTTACTTCTTCAAATTCCTTAAGCTTGAGATAGGTTTTGCAGTTAAATACTCCTCATTTGCATGCTTAGTCAGAAGGGAATATTATATGTAGATTATATGGAATCTTAGCCTATTTACAAATAATGAATGTTACTGAAAATATCCTGTCATAGAGACACATGCATATGTATGTCCATCACAGCGCTATTCTCAATAGCAAAGACATGGAATCAACCTAAATGGCAATGATAGACCGGATAAAGAAAATGTGGTACAATAACACCACGAAGTACTATGCAACCATAAAAAAAGAAGATCATGTCCTTTGAAGAAACATGGATGGAGCTGGAGGTTATTATCTTTAGCAAACTAATGCAGCAACAGGAAACCTAATACCACATGTTCTCACTTATAAGTCGGAGTTAAATGGTGAGAACACATGGACACATAGAAGGGAACAACACACACTGGGGCCTATCAGAGGATGGAGGGTGGGAGGAGGGAGAGGATCAGGAAAAATAACTAATTGGGTACTAGGCTTAATACCTGGGTGACGAAATATTTTGTACAGCAACCCCCCATGATGCAAGTTTACCTATATAACTAACCTGTACACGTACCCCTGAATTTAAAATAAAAGTTAAAAAAGGACATATTATACAAACGATGTCAAAGGAAGTTTTGAAACAAAAGTTACTCATGACCCCACTACCCCAGCATATTTTTTTATTTTTATGTATTATCTTCCAATTATTATTCATGTACATTCATATTCTTATGTACTTGCAATCATTATATGCACTATCTTATGGTCTGCATTTTCATTTAGGATTATCTGTGATGGTTATTGGCTATATTATTGAGAATATTAAAAAAATACAAGAAAACTAAACAGGATGTTTGAAACTCATAAGATGTGTTAAGCACACATTGCTGTGTAAGCAAGTAGCTCGTGTGATATAGGCAAAACTCACTAGCCATGTTAGGCACGCAGATAATGAGGAAGCAAGCAGCTTATGCAATGTGGGCAGAATATAGGTAGTGGGTGTACGTTAAATATAGGTAGTGGGTAACCTGAAAGACATGTTAAGAATGGAATGGAATATATAATGGAACAAATAAGATGAATACTTTTAGATAAAGAAGCAACAGAAAGATTAAGGCATATGATTTGGTCGCTTCTGCAATGACAGCTATGCCATCCCTAAAATGGCACCTAATAGGAACGTCCATTATACCCACTATGGGCCCATGTGTACTTGGCCCCAAAAATGCAAATAAAAATCTGTAGTTGCTCAGCAGGCTGTTTGGCAAGTTACAGCTATAGCCAGCTGTACTTGTCCTCAGATCTCTGTGGAGTATGAGCACATCTTAGCTCCAAGCACATTACGTTTGCTGGGCCTCTTTGTTCCAACCTCATTTTGGGTCTTTATAACTACATCAGTAGCAGAGGAGGCTCATGTGGAGGAGAAAGAGACAAGGCATATGAACAATTGTGTAAGTAGGAATCAGGCAGTGCGGTCCTCCCAGTTGGCTTATATTTACCTTACCCTATGTGTGTTAACCTAGCCTGTCTAGTTCCCTTACGTCTTGCCATGTGTTTTAAATAAATTTAATACATTGTGCAATATGAGCATCTTGTTGCAAATATGTGAGTCTGTGACTCTTTCTATTCCATGACCCTGGGATAGCCTGCCCGGTAGTGTATTTGGAGGCTACCATATGACAAGGGCTAGCAAATGAGCTGGGTAACTTGAAGGGAGGAGAAAGAGAGTTATTAGGGTTTTAAACAGGGCTTAAGGGTACAAATCAACTGAATAATATGAGACTGTACCTGGCGCTCATCTGAGGCCATTTGTGCCAAAGACCCTTGGCTCTGCAAGCCAAAAAGTGCCAACTAACTGTTTGTTTTCCTATAATGGAGAAAGCCCAAGAGAAGGGAAAGAGGAAAGAGCTGTGTCCTAGAAGCTGTATCTTTAAAAAACAAAATGCTTCCATTAAAGTGTTGTAATTGAACATATTTCAAAATAGCAGTGTGAACCAAGTGTGATTTGCTGGTTATAATAAACTAGGATAGATCAAACATTTGAAGTTACCTCCTAATCAGGGATTCATACTCTAGGGTAGTAAGTGAGCATTTGAAAGACTCTAATTTGGAATTCATACCCAGAGGCCATTACCATAAGTAGACTTTAACTAGGCCCATCTAGATCTGCCTTAGAGAATTTGTTAATTCTTATAAGGGATGCTAGAAATTTTTTATTGGGGAGCTGAATGACATTCTATTTATGTGCACTGAGTAGAAACATTCAATTGCATGAACAGAAAACAAGACTCTGGTAAGTCCAAAAGCCTAATACCCTTTGGAGTGGTGGGACACTTGGTTTAGAGCTTCAGTCTAGTCCAGTGTTCTGCCACTTGATAGATGCTTCTGTCACCTAATCCAAATAGAATATTAACTTAATCTTGCCACTAGAATATGGCCACATCTACCTCAGGTGAACTTTTCATGGAAAGTGTTTGCTGACATGCTTAAAGGACAGAGAAGCAGGACCTCATCCATTAAAAGAACAGATTACATGACTTCTTTGGCCTGTTTGTTAATAAATGTTCACATGTGTGCTGAAAGGTAGCTTGATACTTGTTATTATAATATATTGTCAAGAACTGTGAATGGTCTGAAACTTAGCCCTACTTACAAGTTAACAAGGTGGTCTGCCGTAGTTTCATGGATGTTGGTAGAAGACATGAGACTCTTCAGTCAGAGATGAAGGACAATTTATCCCTCACAGCAAAAGCAGTAGCCCGAGTATTAGCATTTTTGTACCAGTTCCTCGAGCCTCAATCCCCAAAGTGTGATGGGTAGGCCAGGTGACACCAATACATGGAGTGGATTATGTTACAGGAGATGACCCCTTCGTTGAGGGAAACTGGATCTTATATATCTTATAATGGGAAGTAAACTCTGGAGAGAGACCCTCTGTCTTCCAAGATTATTCACTATACAAACATTCTTGAAAAGGTAGTCCAGAACAAAGGCAGTCAATGTCTTGCTAACAAGACATGCAGAAAGTGAGGGAATCATGGAGAATTGTCTCTAAGTCCATTTTCTGCTGTTTATAACAGAATACCTTGAAACTGTTTAATTTATAAGAAATGAAATTCATTTCTGACTGTTCTGGAGGCTGGGAAGTTCAAGGTCAAGGAGGGACACCTGGTGAGAGCCTTCTTGCTGGTGGGGAGTCTCTGCAGCATCCTGAAGTGGTGCAGGGTATCACACCGTGAGGGAGCTGAGCATCTTTGTTCAGGTTTCTCTTCCTCTTCTTACAAAGCCACCAGTCTCACTCCCATGATAAGCTATTTACCCATGAATCCATGAATGGATTCATCCACTCATAAATGCAGGGCCCTCATGACCCAATCACCTCTTAAGGACCTGCTTCTTAATATTGTCACATTGGGGATTAAATTTTAACATAAGTTTTGCAGGAGACAAATATGCAAACCATAGCCTAACATACGGGCTCTAGGAATGCGGCGTGAGGGAGGAGTCCTATTGCCTTCACCATCTCAAATCCCTGGAGACAACCCATATTCACCAAAAAGAATACGAAAATTGTGGACAGCCAAATTGTTCCAGCCCCTCTGAGCGAAGCCAGCTGAAATCTCTCAGCAGAAGTGGTGGGAAGTCCCTGGCTGGGAGCATTCTGTTTGGTCCCCTGCCTAGTTGGAGAATCCCACCCCCTTGCAATGCAGCAAATGGCTGTGAGGAGACTCCGGAGTCAGTTAGCTTTCCCTCATGTGAGGGAGCTTCAGGGCCAGGGGCAGGCCCTAAGCAAAGATGCCTTGGTTCCATGGGCTGGGTCACTGGGCAAGAAGGCCAGCACCCAGGGAGTAGACTTCCAGGCTCCTTGTACTGGATTTTCTGGATTCTGTTTGGTAGCCTCAGGTACAAACATATAATTATGTCACTGAAAAAAGGGTTTACTGAAAAAGACAAAATGTACGAAAGGAGTCTCAGTAAACAGAGTGCACAGAGAGTGAACAGAAGTGTAAAGTGATGGGTTGGGGAGGTGGGGAAGGAGGCTTTGGGAGCAACTAACAAGCAAAACAAAACCATTTCTTGTCTAATCTTATATCCCTAGCAAAGGTGCGAACGGAGCTATCAGTACTGCAAAAGATATCAATCATATTGGTAAGCAGGGGTAAGCATGTTCTTGTTTTAAGCTTACTTTAGATATCTACCCCCTTAGGGACTGGTTTCTTGGAAGAAGCAAGCAGGGCATTTGCCAAAACTATCGGTTTCTAGATATTCAATACCTGGCTTTGGTAGAGCACGAAGGGGAACATTCCATCAGGGCAAGACTGAGATTAAGACATAGAGACCTGATGGAGAAACAGATCAGCGTTTTAACACACCCAGTCAAGGGGAAATGAAAGGCTTCCCTAGCTGCTCCATTAACTGCAAATCCTCAGGCCAACTGGGGGGCAAATGACAGAAGGGAGAGGCTCCACAGAACATCATTAAGCAGCTGCAAATTGAACCATTAATCTCTGTGATTCGGCTTAAAGGAACACCAGTTCCTTAGTTGATGAAAATGCTGATAGGCTCCATGCTGGGAAAGTTCTGGTTAGAAGGGTGGCCCTCCCTTGGGGGAGCTCCAGGGACTGGCTTGGGGGATGGCAAGTCCCCTGGTAGCACCCAAGCATTTTATTACAATCGCAAAGGGGAATGCATGGTACTCCTGTGGAAACACTCTCCTGGAATTTGCAAATATTTTCAGCTCCAGCAACTTGATGGCTTTTCTCAGAAGCGCCAGATGAGGGAAAGGGATCCTCTTCTGCCATGATAGTGCCCATTCTTTGTGTTGAGCCCTAGGGAAGGGATTGGGAGTCTTGTCAAATGAAATGTGGGCTATCACACACTATCTGCAGGCTGCTGCCCACGGAGCATAAAGCAGATTGCCTGGGTCTTAAAGCAGATTGTCTTCTTCCTTCTCAGAGCTGGGACTGTTTGTGTGAGGGGTTGCTGGATATGGGGCTACTGTTGGGGCTCCAAGGCTTCTCACAAAGGACTCGGCCTCTTTGGAGTCAAAATAAATTAATGGGGTCCCAGGCCTGCTTCAGAACATTCTTGGTACCTAGTAATATCTAACAATGACCACCCACTGTCTATGTTCCAGCATCTGCTCCAAGTGCTTTATATGTATTCATTCCTTTGAATCTGCAAAACCTCTCTGTTCGGTATTGGACACTGAGGCAGAGACTTTAAGTCACTTGGTCAAGGTGATCCAGCTTACAGAGGGTAGAACCAGCCTTCAAACCAGGCAGTGAGGTGTTAGCCTGGGATATACCACTTCTCGTGGTGTGCACCCAACTGTTACTCACTGACTGGTAGGCTGCTGTGGCTGGTGGGGCCTCTGCTCTGCAGAGATTGCCCAGCCACAGCTTACCTGACCATGTGGCTGTCTGCATGGCACCCAATTCTGCATCCTCTAGGCGGGGCTCTGCTCGCCAGTCTGGACACTCTGATTCTCTGTCCAGCTGCTTTACTGGACTATTCTTATTACTACAGCCTCCAGTGCCTGTGTTCTATCTGCAGGGCTGGACTCTTTCCAGTGGGGAGGGAGGACAGGCTGTGAGCCCCTGGACACCACAGTTGTCCCTTCTTTGACAGTTAGCTGGGTGCTGCCCCACTGTGTCCTCAGCTCAGCTACTGAACCTGCTGCTGGCTCATGAAGCATCAGAACTGCGCTGTGCTGGAGTGGAAAGAAGAAGGCTTTGGGGCCTGGTGAAGTGGGATTGAATGCTATCTCCCCAATGGATCGGCCGTGTGACCTTCATAAGATCACTCATCTTTCAATCGGGGCTTCCCTCGGAAGAAAAGATGAGCTAACCTTCATGAAAGCACTTGACACAGGACTGAGCACACAGTAGGCTATCAATAAATCTTAGCTCTCCCACCCTGCCTTCTCCATGTAAAATATGGCTATTCAAAATAAAGAAGTGTTAGCCACAGGCCCTAGGAATTTTATGTGTTTGCTTAGTCCCCCAGGGGAGGAACTGTGAGTGTATGTGGGGTCGATGTATTAGCGGGTGGAACTGGGCAGTGTATATACCAGGCTATTAATAACGACGTGGCTCACGTTTGAAATTCAAGGATATGTTCATACAAGACCTGAGTATGTTTTTCCAGCTCCACAAACCATTCAACCACCCCAGCATGACTTTTTTAGTGCCAGTTTTAGAATTTTGATGTTTTCTCTTTTCTCCTTAAAAAAGTGATTTACATTGCAGAGCAGTTTCTGGCCTTGGCATGCTGTGGAATTGGTGCCCGGACATTTCTTTTCTTTAACTGTTTATTAAGGATGAAGAATCTAGCTTGGAGATATCTTAAATCCTAAGAATTTTGTCAAAAGTTCAGCTCCAGCCACTTTTTGAGCATAAAAAGAAAATAATTGGTTTTAAAATATGTACATACGTTTACACGTTGGGATCCCTGCTGAGACCTGGGGAGGAATTACGGGAATGTCAGAACCTGGAGAATTCCCAGGAAGGCTAGGATGAGGCGTTCCTGGGGCCCTTGAGGAAGGGCTGATGTGGGTGGGAGCACGAACCCAGCTTGGTTTAGGGTTTTCCAGGAAGTGAAGGCCTGCAGTGCTGTCTTTGGCAGCCCAGATAAAAGGAAATTTCATTCATAACTAACTTCTACCTGAATTTGAGTATGCCATGGGAGAAAATTATGGCTTTGGGTTTTTTTGCCAAAGTGATTTGAATTCCATCCAGTTCTGTTACAATGAAAACTGCTCTCCTTGATTGGCTAGATGGTATATTTAACATTCTCATTACTTGCAGGATCAGGAGCTGCGAAATTTGAGTCTTATCACTGTGATGTTGGTAACTACTGATGCTCCATTTTCCAGATAAAAAATAGAAAAATATTTTGAAAAATGTGTAGAGCTATCTATAAACAAGAAGCTGACCTAGGGCACATAGCTTTTGACCCCTTAATGGTTTATTTTATTTGTTGATTTCACTACTGTCCTCTCTAGCCCATTTGACTGCTGCTAATTTGGACATGGAAGCCAGTGACTTTACCACTGACAGCCAGCAGGACCGGCTTCATGGGCATGTGACCTGTGTAGTAACCCACGGCCCCATCCTTAAAAGCAGCCCATACCTGGTTTAGTGCTCTGCTGCAGGTGTCTTGAAATTCTTAATACTTTTTGAAAAAAGGGCCTTGCATTTTCATTTTGCAACGGGCCCTCAAAATTGTGTAGCTAGTCCTGATGGCCAGACTTATCCCTGTTCATTTGCCTGGCTAGGTGGCGATTCCTTTCTTCCTTCCCTTCCTCTTTGGTCCATATATGTCACTTTGGTGCCCTTTTGTTGATGTAGATGACTGTCTCACTTCTCACAGCCTCTATCTGCTATCTGGGAGGTTTGGCCAACTTGGGAAGAGTAAGGGCTGTGAGTGCACAATCCGGATTTGAGTGGGTGGCAGAACGCTCTGATACTCAGGAACACATGGCACCTCTACAGGGAACCTGTTGTGTGTCTTGGAGTGAAGACTAGAAGTGACTGTGTCGTCCACAGCTATGAAGATCTGTACATCCACTTACGAAGGTGTCAGAGTTGTGGGGATGGCAGTGGTCGGGGCATTATTTTGAAAGTAAAAGTAAATAGAACGGGATGTTGAGGTTGATGAAGCCCCAAAACTGCAGTGAGTAAAGATCCATCTTGATTAAGTTGCACATGCAAAGAGGGGACATGAAGCCAGGCCTTTTTATTTGTTCATATTGGCATACCCTTACTTTTTAGTGAGGCCCTTGTTGTGCCTTCATGCCGACATGTAAGTAAGATTGCTCTGGGTCTCAGGATACCACTGTCTGTCATGGCTTCTTTAGAAAGGATTTTTGAGTAAAACATCAGGGCCAGTTTGGATTTCACAGTGCCAGGAATCAAATTCCTGGTCAGTGTGTGAAGATTGAGGACTTTGGTCCCATAGTCACACATAAGTGCAAATGAACATGTAAGCACAACTGGATATCATAGAAATCTGGATCACAGAAAGATGGACAATCGGGACTGAACTAGGACTGCACAGTTTGTCGTGCTAGTCAGAGGGGTGACTGGAGCTAAATCCAGTCTGCATCTGGGGGGTGTGTCTGCCTGGAGGTATTGCCTTTTAAACATCCATGCAAAGGGGCCAGGTATGGTGCCTCATGCCTGTAATCCCAGCACTTTGGGAGGCTGAGGAAGGCAGATCACTGGAGGTCAGGAGTTTAAGACCGACCTGGCCAACATACTTGAAACCCCGTCTCTACCAAAAATTACAAAAATTAGCCAGGCGTGGCTGGGCATTGTGGCTCACGCCTGTAATCCCAGCACTTCGGGAGGTCGAGATGGGCGGATCATGAGGTCAGGATTTCGAAACCATCCTGGCTAACGCGGTGAAACCCCGTCTCTACTAAATATACAAAAAATTAGCCGGGCATGGTTGCAGGCGCCTGTAGTCCCAGCTACTAGGGAGGCTGAGGCAGGAGAATGGCTTGAACCCGGGAGGTGGAGCTTGCAGTGAGCCAAGATCGTGCCACTACACTCCAGCCTGGGCGACAGAGCGAGACTCCGTCTCAGTAAAATAATAAAATAAAATATAAAATAAAATAAAATAGTAAAATAAAAATCAATAAAAATTAGCCAGACGTGGTGGTGTGCACTTGTAATCCCAGCTACTCACGAGGCTGAGGCGGGAGATTTGCTTGAACCCTAGGGGATGGAAGTTACATTGAGATGGCACTGCTGCACTCCAGCCTGGGTGGCAGAGTGAGACCCTGTGTAAAAAAAAAAAAAAAAAAAATTAACACAAAGGCTGACAGCCCTCAGAGAGATTCTTCATCTTGAATTCTACCATAGGATTTAATTATTTTTTTTCTGATTTTAAAGGCAAAAATTGAACTTTGTATAAAAGCTTGAAAATAAGTGAAAAAGAACAATAAAAACTACTCATAATCTCATAACCCAGCAATGATCATTGTCTTCTTTTTTTTAAAGGATTTTGTAAAGGAGTAAGTCCTCTGGGGCATTAAGGGATGATTTTATATTCAAATTTTATGTCACATTAGCCTGTAAAAATTCCCTTCTTGTGTATGTGAATAGTCTTGAGAGATAAATGTCTTGTAAAAATGATTTTGTGTTTCTGCAAACTTGATTGTTATTGGAGTCCATGGAATTTCCTTTTTCTTTTCTTCACTGTGGTGGAAAAAGATGTTCATTAGATTTGGTCTACTTGAAACCGAGAACTTACAAGTAAAAATCCACTCTCCTTTTTTTTTTAGGAGGGAAATTATTATTCCAGTGTTCAAATGAAGTTTTAACTGCATATGCAGAGCCTCTTAAGCTAGTGGCCTTCCCGTGTTTGTCAAACTAAACTTTGGATTGTGACTGTGGAGAGTTTCCTGTGCCGCTCTCATTAATGGATCCTGTGGATAAGTATCTCACAGACCTATCTTTGAGTGGCCAGTGTATTCGTGTTGGGGGGGAGAAGTGATTTTCATATGGTATGTTTTTTCCTTCTTTAGTTAAAAAATCATTAAAGCCTTTTGTGTTCATATGACTTGAAAGGCAAAGGGATCTATAGTTAACTTGAGAGTTAAATTATAACTTCTACCTTCTGTGTAAAGATAAAGACTCCTTTTTAAAAAAAATCAATGACCACGTTTGTTGGGTGAGGGGTGTTTTCTCACATCATCTGCTCTTTCTACTTTCACCTGCTATCCCCTTCACCCTTTAAAGAAAAAGACTTGATGTGTGAATGTGGATGGAAATGACTATTTGGTTTTTGTTTTGTTTTAGAGTTCTAACATTTATTCAATTTAATTCAGCCATCATTTCTGCATGGATAGACACCTACCTGGTGAGGTGGAGGTGCGGGGAGGATGGAGTCACAGGCAGAAGGCCCATAGTGCCTGACCTAGAGGGGTGTTGCCTCTCCAGCTGGGTAAATGGAATCTTATTCCAAGATATAAAGGATACAGTTATTTACAATTTCCTTAACTGAAGAGCATTTGACAGAGATGATAATAATATTAGGGTAACTGACTTCGCTTGCAGTTTTTTCTAAGGGCTAAAACTGAGCCAGAGGCCTCTGTTAATGGACCTGGATCTATTGTGAAATTACACCAGGTTTGTTGGGGCAGCAAACATGAGGTCCTCTTTGTCATTTTGGGGGTTTGAAGCTATACCAAGGGCCTTGGTCAGGATGGGCCCCAGGAACATGTGGGTTAATTCTTCCCCACTCCTTTCACCTAAATTTCCCTATAACTGTGCAGAGTGTGTATAGGCCTATGATTGACACCTCTGGGATGAGATGGGTCTCTAGTCCTAGCCCATGGGTGCAGGTAGAGAGATCATAGTGACTGGCTGGGGCCAAATCTTCTCCTGAGCTCCTTGAAACTGCCACAAAGGGTAGGTCAGAAATTCCTGACCATCGTTTTAAGTTCTGGTTGGTTTGACCCTTTTGGCTTCTTTGTCCATCTGATGAATGATCACCAAATTGTCACAGAACAGAAGCTAGACCTTCTTTGGAAGTATTATCTTGTTTTGCTTAACATCCCTTTGGAGTGATAGCTTTCAATTTCTAGCAGGAGAAGTGAAACACAGATTAGATAGCTTGTGCCCATTTAGATAATACGTTGTTTTGTTTTGGAATTCTAACATTTATTCAATTTAATTCAGTCATCATTTTGTGTCCAGAATTGGTGGGTTCTTGGTCTCACTGACTTCAAGAATGAAGCCGCGGACCCTGGCGGTGAGTGTTACAGTTCTAAAGGCGGCGTGTCCGGAGTTTGTTCCTTCTGATGTTCGGATGTGTTCGGAGTTGCTTCCTTCTGGTGGGTTCGTGGTCTCGCTGGCTCAGGAGTGAAGCTGCAGACCTTTGCAGTGAGTGTTACAGCTCATAAAAGCAGTGTGGACCCAAAGAGTGAGCAGTAGCAAGATTTATTGCAAAGAGCGAAAGAACAAAGCTTCCACAGTGTGGAAGGGAACCCGAGCCGGTTGCCGCTGCTGGCTCGGGCAGCCTGCTTTTATTCTCTTATCTAGCCCCACCCACGTCCTGCTGATTGGTAGAGCCCAGTGGTCTGTTCTGACAGGGCGCTGATTGGTGTGTTCACACACCTTGAGCTAGATACAGAATGCAGATTGGTATGTTTACAATCCGTGAGCTAGACATAAAGGTTCCCACATCTCCACCAGACTCAGGAGCCCAGCTGGCTTCACCCAGTGGATCCTGCACTGGGGCTGCAGGTGGAGCTGCCCGCCAGTCCCTTGCCATGCGCTTGCACTCCTCAGCCCTTGGGTAGTCGATGGGACTGGGTGCCCTGGAGCAGGGGGCGGCGCTCGTCGGGGAGGCTCGGGCGGCACAGGAGCCCGTGGAGGGGATGGGAGGCTCAGGCATGGTGGGCTGCAGGTCCCGAGCCCTATCCCGCAGGAAGGCAGCCAAGGCCCGGCTAGAAATCCAGCGCAGCGCCAGTGGGCTGGCACTGCTGGGGCACCCAGTACACCCTCTGCAGCCACGGGCCCGGGTGCTAAATCTCTTATTGCCCGGGGCCGGCAGGGCCGGCTGGCTGCTCCGAGTGCAGGGCCCGCTGAACCCACGCCCACCCGGAACTCCAGCTGGCCCGCAAGCGCCGCACGCAGCCCAGGCTCCCGCTTGCGCCTCTCCCTTCACACCTTCTGGCAAGCTGAGGGAGCCGGCTCCCACCTTGGCCAGCCCAGAAAGGGGCTCCCACAGTGCAGTGGTGGGCTGAAGGGCTCCCTAAGTGCCGTTAAAGTGGGAGCCCAGGCAGAGGAGGCACCGAGAGCAAGTGAGGGCTGTGAGGACTGCCAGCACACTGTCACCTCTCAATTTCTGCATGGATAGACACCTACCTGGTGAGGTGGAGGTGCGGGGAGGATGGAGTCACAGGCAGAAGGCCCACAGTGCCTGACCTAGAGGGGTATTGCCGCTCCAGCTGGGTAAATGGAATCTTATTCCAAGACATAAAGGATACAGTTGTTTACAATTTCCTTAACCGAGGAGCATTTGACAGGGATGATAATATTAGGGTAACTGATTTCACTTGCAGTTTTTTCTAAGGGCTAAAACTGAACCAGAGGCCTCTGTTAATGTAAGGTTCATAGGGAGTTGGTACCTAAGCCTTTTCATTTAGAGACCTCCATCCTTAGCCTCTGAGCTTACAAGCCTCTCTTAGCTCATAGGTCTTTCTTAATGTAATCGAAGTGTTTCAGAAATGCTGCCTGAGAGAATTTATTTTTGTACAAAGCAATTATATTTTTATAGGCAACAGAGATGCTTTTTCTTTAAAAGAATCAAGTTGTGCACTATTTTCTAAAAAGAGCTGTGAATCTCCATTTTGTCCTTTACATCAAGTCTTTTAAAGTAGGGAATATATATTCATTAACTAGTAGGCTAACAATTATGCATTAAAAATGATAACAATGTATCTGATAATTATGTGTCTTTTGAAAAACAAACCTGAAGACTTCTTCTGAATGGCATCTTGGAAGCGGATATTCTTTAAATAGCGTTTTGTTGTTGTTGCTCTCTGCTCTTTTGACAGACAGTTTTGCCGTGATTGGTGGTATTTTCCTATCACGTTCCAATTTCAAATGTTAATCATTAGTCATTCTTCATGACCTCTCCATGCAGCCGCCAGAATATAATTATTAAGGGCTGTCTACTTGCACAATGATGGGGAGGGGATCTGAGGGTTACAAATGGCCCAGGGTCATGTCCCAGGTCAAAAAAAGATGAAACGTTAGTCTAGTGATCAGCCCCTGGGTCCTGGGAAAGACAGACCTCTAACAGCAGTGGAAACTGAGAAGGAAGAATGTCCGCATGCACTCAGGGCTCTCAGAGCCCCCTTTGATTTGTTGCCCATTCCACACGATGTTTAGTAATAAACAGAGTTCAATGGCCAGAGTCTAGACAAACAAATCACAGCCTGGAAAACCCTGTGTTTTGATGACATGTTATGTCTTTACAGCGTGTGGAGGAAGGAGCCAGCTTTGAAATTCTAATGCATGGTCTTTGTGAGCTTGCAGCAAATCAGAGAGGCTGAGTCTGGGAGACAGATAATCAGGCCCTGCTCTGGCCAAATTAGAAGGCATTCCCCACTTTGTGGCTTGTGATTTTCCTGCTCTGTCTTCCTCTAGGCATTAGGAAGCTGTCGTGAACTTTAGTGAAATGTGAGAGGTTTAAATATTAATATTTCTGAAGCCCTCAGGGTAGACTCAACACCTGCTTCCCCTGCACAGCTGCCCTGAACAGTTTTCACTGGAGAGACTATTTTTCTCTTTAAACAAAATATTCTATCAAAGTTGGTTTTAATTGAGCCAGGGCGCCTTCATGTTCACTGGCTAGATTGATCTCTGCCATTTGGAGGGGAAGAGAAATCTCAGAGCTTCCTCATTTACTCGCTTTTTCCTCCCTCGCTCCGTCAATGGAAGTATAGCATCAAACGGGGATACCTTGGCAAGCTCGGTGTTAGCAGCACAAAAGACAAACACTAAAATCTCATTTCTGTTGGGACGGAAACAGAAAAAAATGCTAAGGAAGGGCTGAGCCTGCTGAGTTCCCTGTAAAATAATCCCTGGAGTGAAAACAGCAGCTTCTTCTTCTTCTTTTTTTTTCTGAACATGTGCCTCTTATAAATACAGTCCAGGATGATCAACTGTGTATACAACAAAGCATGCTTAGAAAATGTGGCTGGTAGTATTTTTCTGTTAACGTGTTTGAGCTATTTTCATTTTAAAATAATTCATTTCCAGCATGTATGGAGGGAGGTTCTTTTACAATTATTCAAATACATTCTTCTTTGCAGGCATTGAATTGTTTACTCAATGTTAATGGTTCCTTACAAATATTTACTGAATCTCTCTGTAAACTCTTGTCTAAATTAGACCAGAAGGTTCAAAACTCTAACTCCCCTTTGCTATCCAGCCTTTTAAGGTAATCTCTCTGCTGGTATCTGTACAATTAACTGAGAGCATTTTAATAACAGAGAATAATAATTGCTGTTTGCTTATCATCGAGAGGAATTTCCCCCTTGTGAATTTACTTTTAGGAAGACTAGATTGTTGTGTAGCACACGGTGATGCCGATAAGGACTTTAATTACCGTGTGAGAGATTTTGGTGGATGGGGAACAGGAATTTGCAGTGTTTTTGCTCATATTTTATGGAGAATTGAGAATCTTAAATTTCCGTAATTGCTGAGCATGTGGGAGGCGCTAGAGTAAAAGGTGTTTATATAGATAGCCATAAATCTACCAAATTGTTTATGTGTGCGACCAAGTGTGCAGAGATGAACAAAGGATCAGGTGATAAAAACCCAAAGCTTATGTTTTTTGCTACTCTTTTCAGAGACAAGGCTTTCTCATGGACATAAATTAATTCCTCTATAGATTTTTCTTTTGTAATACTGTATTTTAATAGAATGTCATTTCCTTATATATTTTTGTTAAGAAACAAAACATAGCCAGGTCTATATATTAATTTAAATTTTAATTGCAACATGAAAGAACAATACCTGATTCTATCTAACATTTACACCAGAGGTGACAATGTTCATGTTTTCAATAACTTAATGCCTTTTTTAATTAAGTTTCAGGGATCAAGAACTGTATTAAATAAGCTCAATTAATATACATGCATAAATGTATGTGTGATGGAATAGAAACATATTAAAACTATTTCTACATTACTGCATATATTCATCAGTTTAAACTCTGAAATTCAAGGGATTCTTTGTCATCCTTTATGTGGGAAAGTAGATGCAACTCATGTAGCTGCAGAATGTCAAAGGTAGGAGACTTAAGAGTTCACTAGCCTGATCATATTATTTCATTCATTTCTACATTCTTTCAACAAATGAAGGCCCACTATGTGCTCAGTGCTGGCATCACCATGGTGAGCAAAGTAGACCAGTACTTGCTTTCTAGAGGTGGATGTTGGGAAAAACTGACATGATCAGATCTGCATTTTGAAAAGCTCAGCCTCATTTACTTTGAAGTTTTATAGATAATTATATAATTCAGGTAAACTACTGGAATGGAACCTTTTAATTCTAGGAAAATTTAAAGAGTGACATGTATTCAGTGATGAACTATAAGTTTCTGAGAAGCTTTCTAATATTACAGTGGTTTGTATTTTTGTTGTGTTGCTGAAGTTAGAAAAGAATGATACTGTAGATAATTCCCCCGACCCACATTCTTTTTCTAGACTTATTTATTGTTCCGGTGAACATATGAATTCCAAAATATATGATGGCTTAATTAATAGTTAAATAATGCATAAGAATTCACAAATAGTTGAACTTAATCTTTACCTTGGCACTCCATTCTCCTTGGTAGCTGAAAATGTAATCTTCCAAACTCAAGGGAAGCAGCCCACATAGTGATGACCCAGTCATTTCCTGCCTAGATTTAGTCATTTGCAGGGTTCTGCTCTCCTCCCTTTCTTAGGGGTGGTATCCAAGTTCACAGATGGGGAGGGGTTGGCGGCACTTGCAGAATGGGTTTGGGGAATCCTCTGGTTCTCTGGCCCAGGGTTGGCACTCCACGAGGTGTTTTCGGCACTCTGGTCTTCAAAGGCTATTGGCCTCAATCCCTCTGGATTGTGTTACTAGGTCCACATGGTCTGTCTTAGTCCGTTGGGGCTACTGTAAGTAAGCACCCAAAATGGATGGTTTATAAACAACAGAAATTTATTTCTCAAAGTTCTGGAAGCTGGGAAGTCTAAGACCAAAGTGCTAGCAAATTTGATATCTGGGGAGGGCCCTCTTCCTGGTTAATAGACGGTGACTTCCTGCTGGCTGTGTCCTCACATGGCAGAAGGAAGAGGGGGTCTCTCTTGGGTCTTTTTTTTTTTTTTGAGACAGAGTCTCGCTGTTGTCACCTAGGCTGGAGTGCAGTGGCACAATGTTGACTCACTGCAACCTTTGCCTCCTGGATTCAAGCAATTCTCCTGCCTCAGCCTCCGGAGTAGCTGGGATTACAGGCACCTGCCACCACACCCAGCTAATTTTGGTATTTTTAGCAGAGACGGCGTTTCACCATGTTGGCCAGGCCAGTCTTGAACTCCTGACCTGAGGTAATGTGCCTGCCTTGGCCTCCCAAAGTGCTGGGATTACAGGTGTGAGCCACTGAGCCCGGCCTTGGGTCTTTTTTTTTTTAAGGGACTTAATCCCTGTCATGAGAGTTATATTCTCATGACTTAATCACCTCTCAGAGGCCCTACCTTCTAATTCCATCACCTTGGGGTTAGGATTTCAACATAGAAATTTTGAGGCAATACAAGCATTCAGATCATAGCGTCACCTCCACTTACCAGAACACTACATTCTGCATTCATCTCGTTCCAATCAGGAGACCCCTTCACATCTGTAGCCCTTTCTCTGGCTTTCTATAATCTGGTTGTGGGGGGAAGGACTCTCCACAGATACCTGACTGGCTCTCTCTGCTTCTTCCCGCTGGACTCTGGGGAGGGAATTTGCTGCACAGGCCGTACTGCTCTGGGAACCTGGGATCTCCTCACTGAAGTTACCTGGGGCAGGGCATGGGGGTGGGGCATGGGGAATAGAGCAGGTAACTCTACTGCTGTCCTGCTTCATTCTCAACACTCTCCCACTCTGAAAGATTTGTAATCTCCCCTCTCCCCAGTGGAGAGAAAATGGTTTTCTAAACCATTATTCATGGATAACCTTTATATAGCGATTCCTTCAGGACTTTGGCTCTTGATACTCAAATCTAAGCTTTTAGACCTCAGAAAGCCTTTTCCTGTTAAAAAGCCTGGTTTTGCAAATCAGAGGGTTTTGGTTTTCAAGATTATTGTCTCTACTATGAGTTTAAAAGATTGTTATTTGGAAATGTGGTTGCTTTATTTGTTCTCATGTCTTTTGCCCTCTTCCCGGCCATAAACTGCAGCCTCAAAGTACAGTTTTAATGGAGGGAAAATAGGAGGCAGGGGTTGTAGGGAAGGCTGTAAGAGAAGGAGAGTGGATGGGGCGGTGATTAGAAAAATTTACAGGCCAGGTGCAGTGGCTCACACCTGTAACCTCAGCACTTTGGGAGGCTAAGGTGGGAGGATCACTTAAGCCCAGCAGTTTGAGACCAGCCTGGGCAACAAAGGGAGGCCCCATCTCTACAAAATTTTTTTTTTAATTTGCTGGGCATGGCTGCAGTGAGCTATGATCACACCACGGCAGTCCAATCTGGGCAACAGAGCAAGACACTATCCCAGGCCAGGCTAGGCCAGGCCAAAGGAAAAACCCCCTCAAAACCCATCAGTAGTGTTTCCCATGACCAACTCTGATGTAGTTAGAGGTGGAGCTACTTACTAGAACTTCTCTATTTTGTATTTATTCAGGGCTTGCCACACTCTTCAGAACCACTGTGATGTGCCAGTTTGCTTTTGTTTACAACTTTCTTAGCAAGGTCTTTATTAAGCCAGTTCTATATCTGACCAAAATTTATAACCTAATTTACCCTGTAAACCACTCTTGCTTCTGCTTTCTATGCCTCCACAGTGGTTTTAAAATTTGCCAAGAGTGAAGTCTCACCCTAAAGCCTTTTTCTTGAAAGTGATTCCTAACCCTGAGGAGTGGATGATTTAAATCACTCTTCAAAAATCATTACACATAATGTAGGATGACATGAGATGTGAACTGCCAGCCATTAAGGGGAGAACACAACGCCAGGATTTGTAAAAATGAGACTTTCTTGATTCAAACAAAATAACCATTACCAGATTACCACGGGGGGTCAAAAAATCTGTTATCCCTACTACATTTCAAGCCATCGGACACTCCACTCAGCTCTCTAATAACTCCACTCTAAAGAAAAACCAAATAACAACCCTGTCTTGAGCATGCCTGGCTCAGAGTGGGTGTTGAGAAGTATCTGTTGACTGATGGCTTCTCACAGAACGAGCAGAGCTCCCGGAGCTGTGAGCATTCAGTGGGCATCAGCCAACCACCTTGTTTTTCAGGGAAGAACCCAGGAGGCACCTTGCCATAGGAAACAGGACATGGGATCTTCTTCTGTGAGACTAGTGTTAGCCCAACCTTGGCACCTAGATACTTTTTGGTGACTATAGGAGAGAAAGCCCTGCTCTTCTCATTCTGTGGGACAAAGTTTTTCTGGTATCCCCAAGGATACAGAGCCCTTTCCCATTACAGAGCCCTAAACAGAGCCTGTCCCCTACCCAGAGCCCTGTACAGAGCCCTTCCCCATTTAGAACAAGCATGGAGACTGAATGACAAGTTACAAAACCAGCTATGGCCCAGGCTTGCGGCACTTGCTGCCTCTTTCATTGAGAAACAATGTGGTCTAAAAGAGTAACCCTGAGTTCAAATGTTATCTCTGCTATTTCTATAGTGTGTTTTAAATAATAATAATTTCTAAAAATATTTTCCAAATGTGTAAAGTTATATGATCATATTGAATATGTTTCTTCAAACTATATGCTCCTCCTCATACATTTGCGAGTTGCCCATCCCATGAGGAATCACTGAATTAGAGTTTTTTAATGAACCCCTGTGCTCATCTGGAGTGGGAGCACATACTGCAGAATATTATAACATAATCAATCTGAATGTCATTACCATTCATTATCTTTAAACGCATGTAGAAGACAGCTATATGCTTGGGGCACTGTCTAGATGGATCCATAGCCTTTGATTTCTGGCACCTTGCAAGTCAAGATGGTTCTGCAGTAGTCAGGCATAAAGGAACTGGTACATTGGCAAGATCAGATCACAGTTGAGACATTTTCATTGTACACAAGCATAGGGAAGGAATATTTGGGATCGTATGGAACATATTGAGTAATGTGGAGAATGAGAATTGGGTGTGGAGATGGGTAGAGGTTAGTTAGTCTGGAAATTCTCAAAGGTGGTGATTGGATTTTGGGAGCTGCTCCAGAGAAGGGAAGGACACAAAGAGGGCTGGTCCAGCCAATCAGGGATAAATCCAGGTTGGGATGGAATAATCAGATAAGTCGTGATCATTGGATCATGACTAATTTCACAGGTTAGAAGAGCCCTGGAGATCTTCTGATCCTACCAATGAATGAAATATTTTACATCATTTTGTTCTGGTTCTAGGCTACAGGGAGAAATAAGATAATTTCTGTTCTCCAGATGCCATCAATCCAGCATTTGTGTGTCAGAGTAAGTACAGTACAGAGTGTGGTGTGTTCAGAGGAGGTGCAGAGCTAGATGGAGGGGCAGGCACTTGGGGAAGCTTCACAGAGAAAGAGACATTTACAGATGAGGAAACTGAGGCCCAGAGAGGCAAAACAAATTGTCCAAAAACACACAACAGAGGAGTAACAGAGCTGAGATCACAACCCAAACCCCCCATCCTTCCATAGGATGGATGATAGAAGCGATCATCCTTTCAGGAAATATTGCTGGTGGCTGTGGGTCTGTCTGAGGAAGGAAAAAAATCACAAGGAAGCAGGGAGCCATGAAACACGCAGGGAGTGGCTCTGGGGTTTCCTGACAACAAACCTTGAGGTTGGGGCTTGGCTTAGGACACAGAAGACCTGCATTCTTAGGATCTCTTAGATGAAGCTGAGAATGAAGCCCACACTGAAGAGAGTTGAGAGATGAAATCCTGGTGACTTCATTTGACCTTTGAATCCAGCTATGTCTGAAGCCAGTTCATGGTCTGAAGCCAGTTCTACCCATGTGTGATAAGGAATCTTACAAACTTGAGTGGCCTCACCCTGGGAGACATTTTTGTATAATGATGATGGACTGGACTAATTAATAATGATTGGATGGAATTATAGGAATGTGCCAGCCAGCATCTTTTGTAGTGGTATATTGTTTTAAGAGATCTCTGTTAAAAAACCAGAGGGTAGACTATGATATTCTGAAATATATATTTGGTCTTTTTCCAATTTCCTGACATACAGACCTTAAAATCCTTGGAATCTCCAGAATAATAGGAGTATCTTTTACATAGAGTATCTTTTGCTCTCTTATTAAGAGAGCTGGAGGCTGGGAGCCACTAGATGGCTGGTCACAGGAAAGACCAAGGCATGGTTACAACATTGGGACTTTCAGCTCCATCCCCAACCTCTATGAAAGGGAGATGGGTGGAACGTTAAGTTGATCACCAATGGCCAATGATTTAATCAATGGTGCCAGTGTAATGAAGCTTCCAAAGAACTGGGTTTGGAGAGCTTCTTGACAGTTGAATCTGTGGAGGTTCTTGGAGGATGGTGCTCTTGGAGAGGGAAAAGAAGTTCCACATCTCTTCCCCATACCTCGCCTTATGTGTCTCTTCCATCTGGCTATTCATCTGTATCCTTTGCAATATCCTTTATCATAAAATGATAAATGTGAGTGTTTCCCTGAGTTCTAAGAGCTGCTGTAGCAAATTAATCAAACTCAAGAAGGGAGCCATGGAAATCCCCTATTTATAGGTGGTTGCTCAGAAGCTCAGGTAAAACAACCCGGGGCTTTTGAAGTTGGGGGCAGTCTTTGGGACTGAGCTCTCAGCCTGGGGGATCTGACACCATCTCCAGGTCGACAGTGTCAGAACTGAGTTAAATTAGGGGATACCCAGCTGGGATCAGCTGGAGAATTGCTTGGAGGGGAGAAATCCCCATACATTTTGGAGACCAGAGGCTACACAAGCATTCTGTGATGTGAGGGTAAAGTAAGACAGCCTGAGTTTCTTTGTTCTTCTATCGTCAGACCACGGGATTTGGCTCCATTCAGTCTGAGTTATGACATAGTGCCCCAGAATCTTGATTAGTGCAATTGAGTTGACGTGGCTGCCTTGACAGTGTTGCTCTTCCTGGCCTTTTTCGTGGGCTGGCTGAAAGGACACTGTGGGAAGTTAATAGTCTCCCTATGGAGACTGTAGATGTAAAGATGGGGAAAGGAGGTTCGCAAGATGCTGAAGAGGATAAGAGTAACAACAATTGTTTAAATGTGGTTTTTGAAGACTCTCTGGACCAGGGGTAGCCTCAAGGCAGTCTTCTGGCATAGTGTACTTCAGGAAAACTTGAAAAAAAAAGTATGTCACCAAAGCAGTGGAAAATACCCACCCTGTGGTTTTAGGATTTGCTGTTCAAATTGTATGATAGCTAAAAATTCAGAGAGGGAATTAGCTAGGAGTCAGGCTGCCCATACATGTTATTCATGTAATTAGATGATGAGAAGGGAATTCTAAAAGCTTCCAATTCAATTTCTTTCATTTAGGGTATTCTTATTTAATTATCTGTGATCCTAAGGGAGCAGCCTGAGAAAGTGTTGAAAATATGGGGAACAAAGAGAAATAAGAAAATGTGAAAGTGATTGTAGTTAATCTAATGTACATACTTTAGGGTTTTGGTCAGAGAGATTCACAGCCCATTGGGTCCCTTCACATTTCCTTGGTACACTAATAGAATCTGGCTTCCTAGTGTCAGAATGAGAAATTCTGCATAACATCAGAAACACATATGTTTAGAGAAGCTGGAATGTGACCAAGTGCAAGCTGACTGCCCATCTGGCAGCTGGAAAGATGAACTAATATGACTCTTGAGCCCCAAGTTTGGTATGAAATAGCAGGAAGAGCTGGACTAGAGAACATTATTGTAGAGAGTGCTGTCACTGGATGTCATGGGAGGAAATCATTGGCTCTGCTGATTCTTTCTGAACAACCCAAGAGGCTTTGTCTGGTGTATCAGATGCTTTTAATTGATTTCAGTAGTTTTGTCTCATTTCCTGCGTGATCTAACTGCAGAGTGTGAGTGAGCAGAATAGGATGCCATTGCTGAGAAAAGCATTATTCATGTCATTGGAAAGGAGATTTTTAGACAAAGGAACACCTAGAAGCATGCTCTTGAGACCGTTATCCTGATGGGTTGGTGAGAGAAGTCACCAAGTCTCCGAGTGGGAGGACTTCTCTCCTTTAGCCTGAGAAAACTTGACTTCCAGGGTTGCCAGTCTGCTAACGATATGGGAGAAGAGTCCGTAATTCTCACACCAGTGAGTGCCCTCCTTGAATCTGAGTGGAGAATTTCATTATATTGACTCATTTTTGAGCAAGAGACGCCCAAATATGTAACGTGGCACTATCCTTCTCTTATATTATGTTGAGCTATATGAAAGTGAAGATAGACAACCTTCTTTTTCTAACTTCAGAAATGACAATTTCATATAGTTCAATCTAATATGTTAGCAAAACTCAGTAGTGGTGTGAAATATAGGGATGCTTTATTCTTCATGAGACCGTTACGGCCTGTTATTTTCACTTCCTATTGAGCTCTCTGAAATAAGCCAAATTGAAGCTCCCTCTTGATTTTACACAGATGGGGCACCAGCTCTGCCCATTCATGCAGCACCATTAGTCTTCAGTGCCTGCCATGGCCCAGGTCTGCCCGACTGGATTTTCTGCTTCTCTGTTTGGGTAGCCAGTGTCAGGTTCATAGATTATGCTTTTGCTGCATGTCTGCTATTATTAACACAGAGCTGTCCAGTCATTCCCCATTTGTTTTTTTTTTTGAGACGGAGTCCCTCTCTGTCGCCCAGGCTGGAGTGCAGTGGCGCAATCTCGGCTCACTGCAAGCTCCGCCTCCCGGGTTCACGCCATTCTCCTGCCTCAGCCTCTCCGAGTAGCTGGGACTACAGGCGCCCGCCACCACGCCCGGCTAATTTTTTGTATTTTTAGTAGAGACGGGGTTTCACTGTGGTCTCGATCTCCTGACCTCGTGATCCGCCCGCCTCGGCCTCCCAAAGTGCTGGGATTACAAGCGTGAGCCACCGCGCCCGGCCTCCCCATTTGTTTTTAAAGAGATCACCCTGCTTTCCTTTATCTCTTTTTTTGCCAGGGGGTGGGAGGAAGGTTCTTTTTTTTTTTTTTTTACAAAGCTTTTGCTCATATTTTATCTCAGCATCATCAAAAAATTACATGTAAAATACTCATGTAGCTGAATTTTTTTTCTTTCAAACACATTTTCTGGCTTTGCTGACGCATATCTTGGCTGTTGTATCACGGCAACACAGCAACTCGTATTATTTATTACTTATCCTGTAGCATATTAACTTTGTTCCCATATCTATGCCTCTAGGATAAACTTTAGGCAAAGTTTTTTCTCCATTAAAAAAATTTACATTTACATTTACATTAAACTTTGTCTGTAACAGAGGAGGCGTCACAAATCAACATAGACAATTATCTAACCGTATTGCCCCCCACCCCAAAAGAGTATACCTTTCACCAGTATAAAAATAAGGTTCAAGTGGATTGAAGAGCTAAATATGAAAATCACAACTTAGAAACTTTTAGAGAAAAAAGAGGGAAGATTAACATTTGAAGACATTGGAACAGAAAGGAATTTCTTAAATGAAACATAAGGAACATATAACAAAGAAGATTTATACACCTGACTACATTAAAATTAGTAAACTTCTGCATGACAAAGCACTGTAAATAGAGCTAAAAATAAAACTCAGACTGGGAAATTTTTCAATTTCTAAAATTCAACAAACAATACGTATCAAAAATATATGAATGATTTCACACCAAGAATTTTAAAAGTGGGAAAAAGTATAAAGGGGCAGTTCCATAGAGAGGAAGGGCAAGTGGTGAACAACAACTGCAAAGACACTCAACCTCATGAATGACCAAGGAAATGCAAATGAACACAGCAATAAGATACCATTTCATATCCACCAAACAGACAAACTTCAAAAGGCCTGCTAACACCAAGTGTTTGTCAAGGATCTAGGTAAATAGAAACTCATATTCATTGTTGGTAGAAGGCAGCTTTTGCACTATTCCTTTGTAGAGCAAATTGGTCATACCCAGTAAATCCTCTATGACTTAGTTATTTCACTTCCAAGTATGGTTATGCATTGCTTAATGATGGGGATACATTCTGAGAAATGTGTGGTTAGGTTGTCTGAACATCATAGAGTGTATTCACACAAACCTAGACAGTATAGCCTACTGCACACCTAGGCTATATGGTATAGCCTATTGCTCCTAGGCTACAAACCTGGATAGCACGTTACTGTAGTGAATACTGTAGGCAATTGTAACACAATGGTAAGTATTTGTTTACCTAGACATACCTAAACATAGAAAAGGTACAGTGTTACAGTAGAAATATAGTATTATTTTATAGGCCTAACATCCTATATGTGGTTTGTTGTTGACCAAAATGTCATTATGTAGCGCATGACTGTATTTACTCTAAGGGTCTATGACAAAAGCTAAAGGAGCACTGTTTGTTACAGCAAAACAGTGGAACCGACCCAATTCTCTGGTGACTAGAGCAGGGGCTGGGCAAATTAAGCCTCCTGGGGTCAAATCCAGCCAAATCCCTCTTTGCACAGTTTGTGAATAGTTTTTACATTTTTATTGATTGATTGATTGAGACAGAGCCTTGCTGTGTCACCCAGGCTGAAGTGCAGTGGCACGATCTTGGCTCACTGCAACCTCCACCTCCTGTGTTCAAATGATTATTTTGCCTCAGCCTCCTGAGTAGCTGGGATTACAGGTGTGTGCCACCATGTCCAGCTAATTTTTGTTTTTTTAATAGAGACGGGGATTCGCCATGTTGGCCAGGCTGGTCTCGAACTCCTGACCTCAGGTGATCCGCCTACCTCAGCCTCCCAAAGTGCTGGGATTACAGGTGTGAGCAACTGCACCTGGCCAGTTTTTACCTTTTTAATGCTTAAAAATATCAGAGACAAATATTGTTTTATATTATGTAAAAATTTTATGAAATCCACAGTAACGTTTTATTGGAACACAACCACACACATTCATGTAAGTATTGTACTGTGAGGGCCTTGAGGTGCTTCTGATGCATTCTAGAGTTTGAGGACCAGTGGGATAGAGAAATGGATAGACTGTGGTATAGTCATAAGAATAGTATGCAGTAGTTAAATGTATTAGATCTAAATGTATTAACATGACTAAATCTTGAAGTAAAAAAATTGCAAAAGGACATGTATAGTGATAGTACTTTGTACTTTAAAAATAATCATGTGGTTCAAAGATACATATATAAGTAGCAAAAGTTATAAAACATGCCCATGAATGATACATCTTAATTACAGAATAATGGTTACCTCTAAAACCAGAGGGAGGAGGAAGAATGAAAGAGGGGTTAGATTTTGGCTGTATTTATGTTTTATTCCTTAAAGGGACTCAAATTAAATATGACAAAACATTAATATCTGTTATATATGAGTAGTGGATATGTGTGATATTTGTTAGAGGCTTGAAAAATTCATGATTAAAGATAAGAAAATTTTAAGCCACACCTTCTCACTGAAAAAATTAGGAGTATAAAGAATAATATCAAATACTTAAATGTTAAAAGTGATCAATAATCCTACCACCTGAAGGTAATTACTAATAATATTTTGGTATTTTCCCTTCTAGTCTTTTTTTAAGCTATGCATAGTGAAATAATTTTCATCATATATTTATAATTTTGTATCTTTTTATTTAATATTGGCTCTTAAGAATTTTCCATGTAATTATTCTAATTTTTATAATAACCACATATACTTCATATTTGTATAGCACTTTTTTCTGAATTTAAGCACAAATATACGCTTGCTATAAAAATTTGGAGAATATATAGAAAAGTGAAATTATCTGTCATTGTAGCACTTTGATGTAATAGTATTTTATGTATATTTCTCTGGTCTTGATTGTTGTTTTGTATCTTTAATTTTTTAATCTAATGTATCATGCAAATTTCCTCCATGATAATTGTTCTAAAACCTGACTTTATTTTTTAAAAATTTATTTATTTATTTATTTTTTTGAGACAGAGTCTCTTGCTCTGTTGCCCAGTCTGTAGTGCAATGGTGTGATCTCGGCCCACTGCAACCTCTGCCTCCCCGGTTCAAGCAATTCTCAAAAGGCCTCAGCCTCCCAAGTAGCTGAGACTACAGGTGCCCGCCACAGTGACCAGCTAATTTTTTGTATTTTAGTAGAGACGGGGTTTCACCATGTTGCTCAGGGTGGTCTTGAACTCCTGAGCTCAGGCAATCTGCCCTCCTTGGTCTCCCAAAGTGCTAGGATTACAGGTGTGAGCCACTGTACCCGGCCTAAAACATGACTTTGAATGGCTCCATATAATTGTATTATATATGGATTAAGATATGCACACATTTAATGAATTTTCCTCTGTTACTCTTCATGTTCACTCTGTCCACATCTGTAAACATGAGAGAGAAAACCAAATAATCTATTGGCAACATCTATGGGACCAGAGAGGGAACAGCGAGGCCTGGAGAACGTTGAAGGAAAGATCCCTGTGCTCTGGGGAATGGGTGGGAGGGGTTTTGCCCTTGATTCTCACCTAAAAAGGGCTCTATGTGAGTTGAAGGTGAATGCTTATCTTCCACCCTTACCTTCTTCCGGACTTCGTATGTTCCTGGCTGACTTGCAGGGTAAACTTTTTGGGGCAACATACTGTACGGTTCTCACCTTCCATATTAAGGAGACAAGTGATAACTGTTGGGTGGTATAGGAGAGAAAGAATTTCTGGAAGCCTTCAGAAATGAAGACCCAGGGAAACCGAGAAATCTGTGTATTTTTATGTACAGTCATACAGAAGTATGAATGAAGGACAAATGGGTTTGATCTAATGGCAGTAAATGGAGGGGAACTTAGCAAGGCCTGTTTCTTCAGATTCTTCTCTGCATCCCTGTGTCTTTATTCCTTTCTTCTGGGTATAGGGAGAACTTGTCTATAATGAGGGTCTGATGATCTACTTTAGGGGAAAGTCAGAGAATTCTTTTACGGCCAGCTACAAGGGAGAACGGCTGAAGAAAGTCAGAGAGAACATGCTTCTGCTATTTTCTCAAATGCCGAGGTGCCATATTTTGGGGTTAGTGTGTTTTAAACCCCACCATTCCCTATCTGAAACTTCCCCAAAAAGTTTTACAGTCCAGAAACTGGGTATTAGATTGTCCTACAAGTTACTGAACTTGTCTTTTAGTCCTGGGGATAGGTCAGTTCAGCTGAACAGTTAACAGTTGTGTTTCATGTCAGGAGTTAGTGTGGCAGGTCGGCTTCCATTAAACTTAGACCTCTATATGGTCTGATCAGTCAGGTATTTAAATGAGTCATTTCTATGAAAACAAAGAAAAACAAAAGCTAATGGTTAGAGCAAACTATAAACTCAGTTTTTGAATCCAGATGACAGATCGTCGAGAAGATTTCTAAATTTGAGCTTGAAGCATCTTCAGATGGAGTGAGGACAGGCAGGGAGACTCTGACAGATTTTTCTGGTTTGCATTTCGAATGTCATGAAGGTTGTCCATACATAAGCTATTGTGGTGACTTCTCTGAAGTCTATATCAAGTCATCTAGCTTCAGCTCACAGGGCTTCAGGAAAGGGGCAGTTTTAATTTCAGTGACTCTACGTCAGAAGGGCTGGGAAATATTAGTCTGGAGAGTTGCAGCCAGATATTGGAGGAAACTATAAGAATTTAGAATCCAATCCAGTTTGCAGGTAAATAACAAAACCTCAAAAACTATGAACAAGGCTAGAATCTAATAACAAGCACACTATAAATTTTTTCTGAGACATAATTTATTTCTCTGTAGTCATCCCCAGTTCTACCAAAAATAACCAAAGTAGACAAATTCACTTGCAAATTAAGTTTAGTCTCATTAAACTTGGCCTGTTTATTTACTAAGTGTAGCAAGAGTAGTGATTGACCATGTAGGCTCTGTTAAAGTTTGCTTTGCTGGAACTTTTCATAAGGAATCTCAGACTGGATTTTTAAAAGTCTTTTGAGGTTAAGAACCTCATCCAAGGACTTGGCCATCAGACTTCTGCAATACCTATAGTTTTGTTGAATTCCTCTCTTCTCAAAGTCCTCAAAATCTTCTGATGTTCCTGGGCCTGCAAGGAAGTGACATCCCTTACTCGACTGTAACTATGTAAGGGAACCATTTATAAGAATCATGTATGTAGGGTATCAGATCAGTTTTTTTTTCCCCTAAGAGGCTTTATTGGCACCATAAAGTCAACCTTAGTGCCCTAAGCTGTCTGGTCACATCTGAAAATATGACATTCCAGCCAATGCCTTCATAATATAACCAGTGTTTCCAACTGTATCTTGTACAAGGAGAATAGATTTTTATTAAACTTACATAAATAAGTATGTTATTTATATAATATAGTTATTTACATTATTTATGTTTGTTGTATAAATAACTATGTTATTTATATACATGTTATTTATATAAAAATATAATCCCTGGTATCTTATAATCCCCTTTAACAATTTTCCAATGTTGACATCTCTGGGATGTGACTTACAGTCAAAGGCTTTCTAGGGTCAATAAAAATCAAAGACTTTCCAGGGTCTTGGCTGAGCTGGTATCTTAAAGCTGTAGTTTTCAACCCTGGCTAAGGTTTTCAATGTTAGAATCATCTGGAGCATTAAAAAAAATCAGACGCCTGGTCCTCACCTCAGAGATTATATTAAATTGATTGAGATGGGAGAATATGCATCTGTATTTAAAAAGCCCCCCAGAGTTGAAACCATTGTTATTTATAGCCTTTAGTGGAAGGAAAAACTATAGCAATCAAAGACCAACTAAGGGTGACTCTTAATAAGTTATAGGACAACTTGGCTTCCAACATTTAGAGAAGTTCAATAAGGTGTCCTAGTCCTAGAAGAAAAAGCATTTGGCTTGGAATCAAAGGAGCTATCCTGGCTCCACCAATTTCTAGTTTTATGACCTTAGACAAGTGATGTTGTCTCTTCCAGACTTGTTTCTTCCCTTGTTTAATAGCCACATACCTACTTCACAAGGTTGTTGTGAGAAATAAACATGATAATGTAATAACATACCTACCACATTTCATGACACATTTTTGGTGCCTATAAGCAGAGGTTTTCTTCCAAATATAAATTAAATTAAAAGTAGATTTATTGAGCCTGGAAGAAAAATAATAGAGCTAAGTGTGGCTTATTTAAACCTTTTGAATATATTTCTAGTGTTTAGGTCCCCAGCTCATTTACATGATAAAAATAGAAGCAACAAAAGTATAAGGGCCAGTGTCAGCTTAGTTTCTCATTTTTTTTTTTTCCAAAAAATACTTAAAGGAATTGAGTGGAAAGAACCTATGCTAAGAAATACAAGTTTATGTATCCAAAATGTTTCCAAATCCACCCAGCTACATTTATAGAAGAAAGGGCTGGTTTTCCTTACAGCCAGTGATCACAAATGCTAATATGAAATGTGGGAAAGTTTATATGATAGTACGGTAGGCCCCCCTTATCCCTAGGGTACATTCCAAACCCCCCAGAGAATGCCTGAAATCACAGATATTACCAAACATTATAGCAGCGGTCCCCGACTTTTTGGCACCAGGGACTGGCTTTGTGGAAGACAATTTTTCCATGGACGGTGGAGGGGTTGGGGGGGAGGAGTTGGTTTCGGGATGAAACGTATCATCAGGAGTTACATTCTTTGTTTGTTTGTTTGTTTGTTTTTTTTGAGATGGAGTCTTGCTCTATCACCCAGGCTGGAGTGCACAGGTGCAATCTCGGCTGACTGCAAGCTCCGCCTCCTGGGTTCACGCCACTCTCCTGCCTCAGCCTCCCTAGTAGCTGGGCCTACAGGTGCCCACCACCACATCCGGCTAATTTTTTTTTTTTTTTGTATTTTTAGTAGAGACTGGGTTTCACTGTGTTAGCCAGTATGGTCTCGATCTCCTGACCTTGTGATCCGCCCGCCTTGGCCTCCCAAAGTGCTGGGATTACAGGCGCGAGCCACCATGTCCGGCTAGGAGTTGCATTCTTATAAGAAGCATGCAACCTAGATTCCTCACCTGTGCAGTTCATAGTAGGGTTTATGCACCTATGAGAATCCAGCGCCGCCTGATCTGACAGGAGGTGGAGCTTAGGCGGTAATGCTCACTGTCCCACTGTTTACTTCCTGCGGTGCAGCCCAATTCCTAACAGGACACAGAGCGGTAAGGTCCCCAGCTCCCAGGCTGGGGACCCCTGCTATATAGGCTATATATTTTTTTCCCATACATGCATATCTATGATAAAGTTTAATTTATAAAATAGTCACAGTAAGAGATTAACAACAACAATAAAAGAAAACAATTAAAACAATATTTTGTAATAAAAATTATGTGGATGTGCCTTCTCTCAAACTATCTTATTGTACTGTAAACCTTAGCAACCTCAGCATATGATTTTTTTCTTTCCTTAAGTCAACAGCTTTCACCTTTTCATTTAAAAGAAGCACTTTACAGTTTCTCTTTGCCGTGTCAGAATTGCCAGCATCACTACTCCTGGGCTTTGGGCCATTATTAAGTAAAATAAGGGCTCCTTGAACGCAGGCACTGGGATACCACAACAGTCAATTGGACAACGAGCTGGCTAAGTGACTGACAGGCAGGGAGTGTCGGCAGCGTGGATCTGCTGGACAAAGGGACAATTCCTGTCTCAGTCAGGATGGAGAGGGACAGCCCTGAGATTTTATCACACTACTCAGAATAGTACACCATTTAAAACATAAATTAATTATTTCTGAAATTTTTCATTTAATATTTTTGGACTGTGGTTGGGCATGGGTAACTGAAACTGCAAAAAGCAAAATTGTGGATGGGGGGCGGTGACAAGGACTTCTGTACAAATATAGACATTATTCCCCATTTTGGGGTTTGGTAAACAGTATGCTTTATATTGCATTAAAGTTAATTTCTTTATGTATCATAACCATTTCCTACGTCATGGTCCAGCCTTTTTCCACTATGAGAAAAAGTATTTTCCAGCTGCACTGCATTTCTGGAAATGGAATCAACCGTAACCACTGGCACCAAATATTTAGCAGTCTGGATGCTAGTGGAGAGAAAAAGGGAGGAGTTTGCACTGCTCTCAAATCGCCTTTGCCACAGGGTAGTTACTATAATGTGATATTTCTGTGCTCGGAATAGCCAAGCTTGTGGGGAAAGCCAACATCCCCAGTGCTCAGAGTCAAACCACAACCTGGAATTGTCATGCCCAGGAGGGCCTTTATCTTGGATGGGTGAGGAAAGCCCTTTTCCATGTATAGCCAATGCTTGATGATCTGCTTCTGTGGATAACTCACTTTATGGATTATTCACAGCAAATTTTAGGCCAAGCCCGGATCCTTTTCTCTCAACTGTCTTGCCACCCACTATGAGCCTCTAAACTGTCTCCTCCACTCAGCTGATGTGTGCTGAGAAAATCGGTTTTAACGCCACCATGTTTGCATTTATTAAATGCCTATCATGTGCCAAACTTTTCATTAGGTCAGATCTCTATACAATTTTGTAACATAAATGGTATTATCTTATTTCCCAGAGAGGGAAACAAGGATTTAGAGAGTTCAACATACTTGTCTAAGGTCACACACACATTTCAAAGCAGAGTTAACTTCTAGGTTAACCATTCCCTTTTGATAATGTGAGTCTTAGAAACTTCTCTATGAGTGAGAGGAATCTGACGTGACTTTTACCAATTTAGTGTGGTCAATTTTAAACCAGTCTCTTTATACATGAAAAGCTAAAGGCATTAAGCAAGTAAATCAGATTCAAGCTGTGTAACAGATACTCTATGATTGTTACTGAGGTCTTTAAAAATAAAATCAGTTTGCTTAAGTGTCTTTATTGCTAGATATTATTATTACAGGGAGGATTGCAAAAGTAGTTGTTTTTTTTGGCCAGGTTTGGTGGCGCCTGCCTGTAGTCCCAGCAGTCTGGAAGGCCGAGGCGGGCGGATTACCTGAGGTCAGGAGTTCGAGACCAGCCTGGCCAACATGGTGAAACCCCATCTTTACTAAAAATACAAAAATTAGCCAGACATGGTGGTACATGCCTGTAATCCCAGCTACTTGGGAGGCTGAGGCAAGAGGATCGTTTGAACCTGGGAGGCAGAGGTTGCAGTAAGCTGAGATTTCACCACTGCACTCCAGCCTGGGTGACAGAGCAAGATGACTCTCTTGTTAACATTTCTGTTTAAAACCCATTACCTTTGCTCCTTGTCCTACTGTACACCCTCATTTCCATAGCAACAAGACAGCATGCAGAGGGGGCAGCTACTGGCTCTTGAGATAATGCAAATGCCGTGGAAAGTTCCACCTTGAAAGACAATATGCAAATCACTTTAGCATATGATAAACAACAAAGAAAGTGATGCTTTTTTGGGGAGACAGCTTATTTGGTTTTTGGAATGTGCTCATTTTTCTGACAGCTTCTCTATCTTATGCTATCTTTCTGGCCTTTGTTGAGACCAAAATAAAATCATTAAAAAACAAAAATTCAACCTGACATTGCATGTGATTCCATGGCAGATGTAGTGATTTGTGCTTCCAGGGATAGATCTTGAGCAGACCATTTCCAAAGCCTTTTAATTGTGCAATGAATTTGACTCTTTATTAAGTAAACTTGTTACCAGGATATAGCTGAATAGTTAGATATTCCTCTGAAATAAAATTTCCCAAATTTTTTTTTCTATTGAGGACCTCTGCTATTATTTTTCCTTGTATCTTGCTAAAAGATTTTTAATATACTCAAATGCTTAAGAGTATGTACTATTAGCCTATATGGCCTTACCTTAGGGAAGTAAGATTGCGTTTATAGAATATTAGAAATAATGTGAATCTTTTTGACTCCACATTACTATTTTTGAGTACTTTCAAAATTGAGTTTCCCAAGAGGGATATCACTGCTGGAATATTCTGTCTTGAGACAGTCAACTGAATAGAATGAACAACATAGGTGTTTATTTCATATTTTAAAAATCCTAGGCCTGTTCGAAGTATCTGTTCTTTGTATAACACAAAGCACAATGTAAACATGATGTATATCTTGTAGGAGTAAAAAGAATACAGAAATGGTGCTCCTGTAAAGTTGGGGGAAATGCCTATATCAGCTCACTTTGTGGCTTCACACCTATTCATTGCTATTATTTATAGAGATTGTTCTTAGATATCTTTCCCCTAGGTTCAAAATTTCAAGTCATCAAGGATCATAGAATCCATCTTTAAAATCTTCTAAAGGTAATAATTAGACACCGTAACACCTCCTTTTATGCATGCGTATAGTGTAGCTGTCACATGCCAGCTGAATGCTCTCGAGTAACACCCTTCTCTTTGAGTGTTTTTGCACACAGCTTCCCATGGAATCATGCTTGCATACGGGATTTCCACTCATAAGGCCCCGCGCCTTCCCCTCGAAGTCACTCACTGCATGCTTTGCTCTACTGAATGAGGCCAATGGCCAGAAGATCTCAAAGTGTGGGTCTCTGGCCACCTGCGTCAGAATAACCTGGGGTACCTGGTACCTTTTAAAAATGCAGAGCCTCAAATCCAGACCTATGGACCCATTTCTAGGGATGCGGCATGATAATCTGAATTTTTAGTAGGCTCCCTGATTATTACTGTTATTCCTGATGCTTAAGAAAGTTTGAGAACTGGCTCTCGGCTAAGGAATGTTGAGGGTGGGGGATGTCTGATGCTAAGAAAGCCTTCAGGTCCCCATAGACACAAGCAGCCATTAACACCTGCTCTTCTGTCTTCCCTGGTCACTGCACCAACCCCTCTGCGGCCCCTGCACTTGAACCCATCATCTGCCTCCTCACCAGGTCTTAACAAACCCTTCTGGTTTCTCCTTGTAAGTTTTTACCTTAAAGTGTATTGAGAAATGATGTAATGTGTGAAGCAAATTAAATTGTGCATTATAAATTAAATCATTCCTTGACATAGGAATGGGTGTGCGTGTTGGGGGACAAGCTGATGTGAGGGAGTTGGAAAGTTTTGCGCTTTTGTCCCAGGGCTCTGCCATCATAGAATGACCCTGATCACACTGATTCTTCCTGGATGGTGGGGGTGAAGGTGGGAGTGCAACAGCCAGGGATATTCCATGCAGGGGCTGATATGAATACATTTCCATTTCCATTCTTGATTTCACAGCTTTCATCTTGCACAGTTTGCAGCTAGAATCACGCATGATGAAGAACTTTTCTGGTTATTTAAAAAAAACAGAAAAAAAGTGAGATGGACACTTAGATGGATTTGATTTCAGGGCAGTATGGCTATCTCTCTAGTGGTTTGGTTCAGATCCATAAAAACTGTAGCTGGCATTTCCTGAGAATAAACCAAGTCGTGGCTATGGAAAAGTGACCCAGAAGCATTGATGGATATATGGAGAAACCTATTGGGGTTAAAAAAAAATTCACCACAAGCGGATAATTTTGAGCTGATCTGATTTCAATGTAATCAACTAATGTATCTGAGGTAATATGAGATAAATAAAAGGGAAAACAATGGATATGCCGCTGATAGGAAGTTCCAAACTGAAGCCTGTCTCTGAGAATCACAGGTGAGACATTGTTACAGAGTTCCCTGTGGTCTGGGAATGTACAGAGTCACACTGAGTGTGTGATATGGATATATGGTAGTCATCTTTATTTTCTCTAGGACTAGGCTGGCCCTGGATTCCCAGGCCTGGTACTTAGAGTGATATCGAGTAAGTCACCACCCTCACCACCCTAGGTTTGAAAACTGACAAAAGTTCTACCTTCACTTCTGTGCATTCCTAGCCATCCTGTGCCAGAATTGAAATTGCTCTGGAAAATTCAGGGTCTCTAATAAGTGCTTGGCAAGGCAGCACTTTTTCTGATAGCATAGGGAGTAACAGCTTCCCAGATTGACCAGTTAACACATAGCACAGATCACACCTTGTAAGAAGTGAAATTAGCAGGGAAATATTACTGATACTTAGGGGACAGGCAAGACCCAGGATGCAGGACTGACGGCAGCTAAATCCAGGTAGGGGAGGAGACAGCTAAATCCACGTAGGGGAAGAGACAGCTGGAGAGCACCAGGTCTATGTAGATGGGGAGGGCCATATGGAAAATGTGGAAAGTAAAAATGAGGGCAAGAAAGGATAGTAGTAATCTTGTTATTTGCAAATGATGTATGGCTTTTCATAGCCATGTGTTCTTTTGATCATTCTGATATGGGAGTGGGGGCAGGTAAGTGCTGGGTAGAGAAAGGCAGTGTCCTTGGCCAGGGCTCCACCCTTGGGCCTGTGCCCACAGACCTAAGTGAGAACAGGCACTCCTGTGTTCGCGCCCAAATGTTGCATTTTCCAAGACCGTTGTGGCCCACCATGCCTTGCATCCTGTGTCCATATAAAACTGAGACCTTAGTGGGCAGAAAAACAAGCAGCTGGACATTGAGAGGAGCAGAGGAACAGAGAGGCAGAGAGTGGCGGAGAGCAGCGGGGCAGCACAGCAGAGAGAGAAGAGGAAGGACATCTGGACACCAAGAAGAGTTCAGCTGGGGCCGTCTGAGAAGAGTTCGGCTGCTGGAGGGCTTGACTCCAAGGGAAGATCACCTTCCCACTCTATCCCCTCTTTCCTGCTCCCCATCCATCTCGCTGAGAGCCACCTCCACTACTCAATAAGACCTTGCACTCATCCTTCCAGCCCACGTGTGGTCTGATTCTTCTGATACAACGGGCAAGAACTCAGGCTGTCACACTGATCCCCTGCCCTAGCGATAAGGCAGAGGGTCTATTGAGCTGATTAACACAAACCGTCTGCAGATGGCAAAGCTGAAAGACCACACTGTAACACACACCCGCTTGGGCTTCGGGAGTCGCAGACACCCACCCCTAGATGCAGCCATGGGGCCGGAGCCCAAAATGGCTCCCCACGGTCTCTGCACCTGCCATCTGCATGCTTCCCCTAGGGGTTTGAGTGGTGGGGCAGCGAGCCACACCTCCGTCTAATATCCTGCGAGGGGGATGAGGGAACTCTTTCAATTCCAAGAACCCTCAAAGTGTGAGGGTGGTTGTTATCCCCATTTTACAGCTGAAGAAGATACTGAGCCCCAGAGAGGTAGTGACTAGCTAGGACTAGAACACATATTTTTGTCTCTTGTTCCATTCTTATATCTATATCTATTTCTCCCACTCTGTGCTTTTGACTAACAGACTGAAAATAACCTCAAACTAACTCTGCCTACTTTATGATTTTGCCCATGATTAGCCTGATCAGGGAACGAGAGGTTAGAGAAGGAGGCATACTTAACAGACTGGACATTTTACCTAGGTTGACTTCTGCTAAACGATGTTCATGACTGATGGTGTTTTGTTAGGCTAAACTGCATAATGGTTCTTTAATGTGGGTAAGACAAGACCACCCAATTCACTTTTAACTGATGAAGCTGAAACCAGATCTTTAGAAATGAAAGGCATATGCATTAGCCTTGATAATAGATTTCCAGATGGCTGGAATCATACCTCTGTCTCTGCCTGTGGCCAGTGATATTGACCAATAAACTGCTTTATGTCAATAGATCAGGAGACACAGTGCGAGTGAATGTTACATGTAGATAATAGCCTTTATTCAGGATCTCTTATGAAACCATTTAATGTACAATCTTTGCTTAAAGCTCTCAGAGGGGAAATGTTCCGAGAAACCTTTCCAGGGTGAAAGTTTTTTACGTGATTTTTTTTTTTTTTTTGAGAGGATAACACATACTAAAATTAAGCAAGGTGTACTTGGAAGAAGGAAAAAGGTGAAGGCATTTGTGAGTGGTTTTGAACAGTGCTTGCAGCAAACAGTACTGCCTTTCCAAGCATCCTCTCCACAGATGTAATTTTGAAAGAGTGTTACGACTGACACACAGAAAGGTAGAAGAATATCCTTATGTAACTATCATTTGCTCATGGAGAAGCATGATTATTTTCTACTCTGCTTTATGTAAATGTAAATGTGTGTTTCCAAGAAGGTTATTCTCCCCTGTGAATTAGCGTAGTCCATCTCAGAAGGGGTGATGAGTCGCTTACAAGTAAATTTTGACATCCTGGGATGTTTCTTCGACGTTGAATTTCGAGAGATTGATCTGGTTAAGGCTAGTAATTGTGCCTCCTTCCTTGTGGGCTGTGTGCATATTTGCATGGGAGGGAAATGAATTCAAAGGCGGATGCAGAGTGCTCGCAGCACTTGGGAGTTGGCAGATGAACTCTTTTAGTGGTTGTTTTTTAAAAGTTGCTTTGAGTGGTCTGGGGAATACATTAATTTAATATCGTCTTCATATTCAGAATATGTAACACCATTGTGAGAAATAAAACCCCAAGGTGAACAAGATTGAAAGTGAAGGCAGCGCTCTAAGGAGGAAGCCAGCTGGCTTGAATGGTGATGTAAACAGCCTTGGAGGCAGGAAAATGAAAAGTGCACCCCAGATATTTGTGTGTCTGTCACATTGGTGCTAGCAAGGGTGTAGAGATGTAAGAGATTTTACATCTTTACTGAGTCTGCAGCAAGAATCAGAATTGAAGGGCAAATGTGGGAAATGAGACACAGTTCGTAGGTTTCCAAGAAAGATAGGGTGATAAAATTGCCTGTCACTCCCATTTCAATACTTGTCATGCTGATTGAAGAATAACATCACTGATCTAAAATTAGGACAAAATAAAAGTTTTTGATAATGCATGGCTCTTGATTTCACAGCTTTCGCTCGCACAGTTTGTAGCTAGAATCATGCATCATGAGGACTTTTTCTGGTTATAAAATAATGGCATCAAAATATTACAAATAACTGTGCCTACTTTCTTTTAAATTTTGTTATCCATATAATTTAGACACAGATAAGTTTATGTAATCAAGGATGTTCTCTTAACTTCTCTTGTTTAACAGTTTTTATTTACAATATGGACAAAGCATCATTCATTCCTTCAACTCAACAAATATACATTGGGTGCTTACTATGTGCAATGCTCTGTTCTGAGTGCTTTTTCAGGCTTATCTCCTCTAATTCCCACAAGCCTTAGGTCAATTCTCCAGAAAACAGACACTGAGGTGGAGATACATGATGTATGTGCAGAAAGTTTGTTGGTGAATGCCTTTGTGATCAACACCTGTGGGGAGTAAAGGCAGTGAGACCGGGAGGCAGTGGGAGAGGAAGGAATTGCACGAAGACGTCACTGCAGCAAAGGTGTCAGCAGATCCCACTGGGTGCTCAAGCTGGGAAGGCCTTCGAGAGATATATCTTCTTTTAATTTTTGTTTTTTTTTTTTGAGACTTAGTCTTGCTCTGTCGCCCAGGCTGGCGTGCGGTGGCGCAGTCTTGGCTCACTGCAACCTTTGCCTCCCGAGTTCAAGCAATTCTCCTGCCTCAGCCTCCAGAGTAGCTGGGATTACAAGTGCGCGCCACCAAGCCTGGCTAATTTTTGAATTTTTAGTAGAGACAGGGTTCACCATGTTGGCCAGGCTGGCCTCGAACTCCTGACCTCGTGATCTGCCCACCTCAGCCTCCCAAAGTGCTGGGATTACAGGCATGAGCACCTCACCCACCCGAGAGTTGTATCTTCTTGAGGCAAGGAGAGTAGGCTTTTATACATCCCCATACCCCACCCACACACCCCATCAATGGTCATTAGATATAGATGACCCCAGCAGAAGGTGTTACCCTGGGAAGACAATTTCTCATCAGCTGAGAGCCATCACCTGTCAATATTTCTAGCAGTTGGGGACAGATGCAACAGCACTGAAGTGGGGCTATCTGGGCAGCCCCCCATAGCATTCAGTATGGTATTATCTCCATTTTTACACAAGAAAACAGAGACTCCTAGAGTTTAACCACATGCCCAAGGTCACACAGGTGCTAAGTTGAGGTGTCATGATGAACCCCAGGCAGTCTGATGACTCTCATGAGTCTGTGTTGTACTCATAAGAGTAGACTAATATCCTGTAACAAATACCCCCTACACAGACACACTGAAATCTAGAGACTTAAAGAATAAGAAGTTGATTTGTAATGGCTCACACTTTGAGCTGCTATTTTGTCTCCTCCCAATCGCTGCAAACCAGATAAATAAACTAGTAAACAAAAAAGATAATTTTGAAGACAGAAAAGTGCTCTGAAGAAAATGAAATGTATTAATATTGAGTTAATATATTGATGGCACTTTTACTTTCTGCCACCACCAGCTATCACACACACCGTGTGTGTATGGTGGAGACCACTGGTTTTCCCATTCTCCTACCTGGGCACACAGCTGATGTCATTAATCAGTTTCACTTGTAGTGATATGGGCCAGGTCCTGGGTCTCTCAGTGATTCCATGGAGCAGAGAGCCCTTGACCTAGAGTCCTCACCCTGGACTGCTACATGAGCTAATAAACATATTCTTTAAGCCCCTGGATTTTAGTGTGTCTGTGTAGGGGTATTTCTTACAGGATCTTAGTTTAGTCTCATGAGTACTGTGTAGAAATTTACTTAAAATACTTTTGTATAAGCCGTATAAGGTATCAGTAGTTATTACTAGGGTGGCATGATAATTTTATTTGTTGTCAACTTGGCTGGGACACAGTACACAGATATTTGGCTGAACATTATTCTGGATGTTTCTGTAAAGGTGTTTCTGAATGAGATTAAAGTTTTAAAAGGTGGATTTTGAGTAAAGCAGATTAGTATACATAATTGGATGGACTCCATCCAGTCAGTTGAAGGCCTTCATAGAACAAAGACTAATGTCTTCCAACCGAGAAGGAATTTTGCTAGGAGATTGCCTTTGAGCTGCTTCTGTAACATCAGCTCTTCCTGGTTCATCGGCAGACTGCCTTTGGACTTGAACTCTAGCTCTTTCTTGAGTCTCCAGCCTGCCGGCCTACTCCATCAGATTTTGAACTCTCCAAGCTTCTGCAATTACAGGAGTCAATTCTTTAAAATAAACCTCTCTCTCTCTGTCTCTCTGTATACACAACACACATGTGCATGTGCGCACGTGCGTGCGTGCATACACATGCACACACACACACACACACATCCTCTTGGTTCTGTTTCTCTGGAAATCTCTGACTAATACAGGTAGTTGTTATCTTTGAAGCACCCAAGTGAGGGCTCTCTCTACTTCAGAGACAGATACCACATCTTCATGTTATAGAAATCTATTCAAAAAGATTTATTAATTAGCATAAAGAATAATATAAATAATTTTCAAAATTGGTGATACAGAGTGTATTAAAAAATGCATGGCTGGCTAAAGAGATTTTTCAGATACCATTGCCCTTATCAGTATGACTTACAAGAATTTGTCAAGCTCAATAGCATTAGGCAGAGCTCTGTTGGGCCAGGCCACATGTCACCTGCCCCACAGAGGACTCTACTGAGCCTGATCCAACTAGAAGTCTAGCTGATTCTTCTGTTACAGTTTCCTTGTGCCTACCTCTGAGTGAACCTCTCATGCAAGGAGTGTGTTGGTGAGCCTGAGGACAAAGAAGAGAGACCTTACCCAGCTTTAAGGGACTGGCTGTATCGGCTATTTTTTTTGTGTTTGTTTACTAATCAATATCATATAGGCGGCCCAATTTGATGTCAAAGTTGCCTTCATTCTAACCTAAAGTATCCTTTTTCACCTTTCCTCTCTGAAGGCTGTCACTATTTACCTAAAGAACTGACCGTTGTTGAGTGACGAGCTTGACTTAGATCAGTTCCCCCAGGAAGGAATTAAGGCAGCGTAGAGCAGCATGGGCAAGAACATGGACGGTGGCTTTAAAGGACCTGGACTTGAGTCCCAGATCTGCTGCTTGTTAGTTGTATGGTCTCGGTCAACACATTCTTCCTTCTCACAGTTTCTCTATCAAGTACAGTCATCCTTCAGTTTCCATGGGGTATTGGTTCCAGGACCCTCATGGATACCAAAATATGTGGATACTCAAGTCCCTTATATAAAATAGTGTAGTATTTGCATATAACCTACACATATCCTCCTGTATATTTTAAATAATCTCTAGATTATTTATGATACCTAATACAATGTAAATAACATGTAAATTGTTGCTATATTATATTTTTATTTGTATTGTTTACTGTTGTATTATTTTTAATTATTATTTTTTCCGAATATTTTTGATCTGCTGTTGGTTGAATCTGTAGATGTGGAGCTTACAGATGTGAAGGATTGATTGTATGTATCTGTTGCCAGGAGCTGTTGGGAAGATCACATGAGCTAGTGTCCATGTTGTGCTTAACACAGTGCCTAAATAAGTGTCCACAATAAGTGCTAATATTACTATTGTTAAAGAGTGGTTCTGTATATTGGAGGCTTTTAGATAAATGAGGTTGAATCTTTTAAGCATTGTTACAAAAAGTAAACAGTTTTGATAGATATATTTCTTACTTGGCTTCTTAATAAAGAGAGTAAACATTGAGAAAACAGTCCTATTCTCTGTTTATATAAATGTTTACATATTCTATGTAAAAGCCCAGGTGTTTACTACCTAGGTATGAAGAGAGAGCTGTAAATTAATTCTTTGAATTACCCTGAACAACATTTTCTGAGCTGTTTTGAGAGTTGTCACTGGCTGGGTGCAGTGGCTCATGCCTGTAATCTTAGCACTTTGAGAGGCTGGTGGGTGAATCACTTGATGTCAGGAGTTGGAGACCAGCCTGGCCAATATGGTGAAACCCCATCTGTACTAAAAATATACAAATTAGCTGGGCATGGTGGTGCGCACCTATAATTCCAGCTACTCGGGGGCTAAGGCTTGAACCTGGGGGGCGGAGGTTGCAGTGAGCCAAGATTGTGCCACTGCTCTCTAGCCTGGGTGACAGAGTGAGACTGTCTCAAAAAAAAAAAAAAAAGGAGTTGTTACTATGATTTTGGAGACCTGAGTGTTCTGTGTTCAAATAAGTTTGAGAAATACTGGTGTATTCATCTGTTTAGGCTGCCATAAGAGAAACACAGTCTGGGTGGATTAACAAAAGAAATTTATTTTACTTATTTTTTATCTGAAAAATTCAAGATCAAGGTACAGGCAAGGTTGGTTTCTGGTGAGGACTCTTTCCTGGGCTTGCAGACAGCCACCTTCTTGCTGTGTCCTTGCATGGCCTTTCCTCTCTGTGTGCACGTTCCTGGTGTCTCTCCTTTTTATATGGACTCCAGTCCTATCGGATTAGAGCCTTACCCTTAGGACCTTACTTAACCATTATTACCTCCTTAAGGGCACTATGTACAAATAGTCACATTGAGGGTTAGGGCTTCAACCAATAAATTTTGGGAAGATGCAATTCAGTCCATGACAATTGAGTATGAAACAAAGATAAATGTTTGTTATAGGAATTTATTATCCTGAAGAGACTCTCCGAGAGGACATATGTTATATAGTGTTTCCCAAATGTATTTTTTCTTTGAGATTGCATTTTAATTTTTAAGAGTCACTTATTACAGATTTGGGAAAAACTACTGTAAATTATTGTGCTAATCCTGAGTGTGTGCCTTGGTGTGTGCTCAGAGAAGCCTGGGGCAGGCAGGACTGTTGGTTTCTGTGCAAAATATCCCAGTTTGTCCTCACCTTCCAGTATTGGTTTTGATGCTGGTTTTTATAGCCATCCCCACCAGGGCAGTGAGATGCCACTTTCTTTGCAATAGTGAATATGTTGATCACAGCCTATTTTCTGTCATCTTGGCTGTTTTGGTTGCTACTCATGGTTAGATGCCCTTTCACAGCTCCCCTGGAAAGCTGAGGGTGTACGACATCTAAATATCAATAAGCTGTATGCCATTGTATTTAGAAAGCAGTTCTTTCTCTCCCTGAAAAAAATGGTAATACTAAAATATTATGCTCTTGGATTGACATTGCTGTAATATGTTGTGCTCATCTGTATTCATGCAGAGCTTCAAAACAACTATCCTAGCCTGCAGATTCTCCTAATTAAATAGCTGGAAAAAGCATCTACCATTATCTCATTTGAACTTTCTGTAATTGCTTATTTCCTCCGCTGCTTCTTCTTTTTAATGTATAAACAAAGCTTTCGGATTTTAATTTCCCTGTGACTCTTCTTTACCCATAAATACTACCCTTCTTGACATTTTTTTCATCAGTTCATTTAAAATAAAAGTTTACTGCATTATCTTTTAGATGCAATGTCAAAAGGCAAATTGCTGTAATTCCCCATTATTAAGGAATTATTATTAATAAATATTGTGATTCATTGCTACAAAACATTAAAGCATATAATTTTCTCCTCTGTTAAGCTTCATTATTTAACACATGTGAAGCTTCCATATTATTTGGTGGTAGTATTTAGAAACACCATTCTCTAGAGACAGGATATGTTTTAGAAATGTGGCCTCTGGAGTTGTAGACACCACTTATTAGCTGTCAGAACTTGCATGATTTATTGAAATCTAGAAGTATCATTTTACGGATCTATAAAATGAGGCTATCTTATCTTTTTTTTGGATCTGTGTAGTTGCAAGGATGATGAAGTCATTCAAGAGAGTCTTAAAGGGAGGTTTTCTCCAAGAACATAGTATCAATTGATCATTAATTGACTGAATGATTGATTGATTCATTCAAAAATCTTCAGCACCCAATATATATCACAAGTACTGTTCTAGACACTGGAACTAGTGTTATGAACAAACACAGGCAAAGTGCCTGCTCTCTCAGCGCTTAGCAGAGGGGAGATGGATGGCATCTGCCAGGTGGTGATGAGCACTACAAAGATAATGAGGCAGGGTATGGGCAGGGCTGCTGCTACCCTTCATAACATTTTTGTCCAAATTAGGTACTTTACTGCTGAAAGACGTCTTAATTAATACACAAATCTTTGATGACTATGATGTGAATGGTGCCCCCTGGAGTTGTGCAGTGCATATCTTGAAAGCCACATGGCAGCCCTTCAAGTGACAGAACCACTGCAGCAAAAGTGTTATTTTGCATAATGTAGTCAGGGAAGTCTTCTCTCATAGGGTGACATTTGAATAGGGATTTGAATGAATGAGGGAAAGAGCCTTACAGACATTTAGGGGACAAGCATCCGAGGTGGAAGAAACAATAAGTTCAAAGACCCTAAGGTGGATTTGTGATTGGTGTGTTCAAGGAGCAGTGAGGGCACCCAGGGTAGCCGATGTGAGTACGCAGCAGGGACTGCTATGAAATGAGAGCTGAGAGCTGAGGGTGGGATGGGGAGTGGGAGAGGGGTGGGCGGTAGAGCCACATCCTATAGAGCCTCGTAAGCCAAGATAAGAACTTGGTATTCTGAGGGAGATCAAAAGCAATGAGATGGTTTTAAGCAGAAACGATGTGATCTGATTTGTTTTGGAGGCAAGCTGGGAGGCTACTTAGCAGACCATACATGTAAATCAGGTGAGAGATATTATGGCCATGGTTTGGACTGGAGGGGTAGTAGTGCAGGTGGTGAAAAAGTAGTGGGACTTTGTATGTATTTTATAGCTGAAAGCCAACAGAGTTTGCCAACAAATAAAATAGGAGTGTGTGTCAGAGAGGAGTTTGGAAAGACACCCATGTTTTTGATCTGAGTGACTGCTAGGAAGGGTGGCCACTTATTGAATGGGGAAGACGTCACGAGGAGCAGGCTTAAGTGGAAGATCAAGAGTCTGGTTTCCAACACATAGAAATGCCTGCTGGAAATCCAGATGGAGACCATGAGCAGATGGTTTGATGCAGGGGTCTGGAGATCAGCGACGAAGACATTGGAACTAATGGAAACCAAGAACAACACAATATTGAGAGGGGCTCCATGGGACTTGAGTTGAAGGTTTACTTAATAGTTAACTGTACTTCAGGGACTTCAGGAGCAGAGGTGTTTTTCACACTGGTGCTCCTGCACCGCTAGGATCCAGTTATGCTGATGTGTCATCTCTCTTCCCAAAGCAACTGAAGCATTCTTTTTAAACTTTCAGCTCAAATTTCCAAGAGAGGAGTTCTGTGGGGCCCAGCTTATCTTTTAACCTTAGGACACAAATTGCTGACTGGTCGGATCTGCTGCCTTTTGCTGAGGAGCCCATTCCCTGTCCAGTGAGCTATGACTGCTGTCACAACTGGGATCACAGGGTAGAAATATGGCTGCCTAGAAATATGGTGTGGACTGGGCAGTAATTCTTAGGAACGGAGTGGCTGATAGGCAGGAAATGGCTGAGAGCTCCTGAATAAATTCTGTGTTACAGAGCTGTTATAAGACTAGATGGGAATAACATGAGAAAATGCCTTGCTGGGTTTCAGACATATTTTAATTCACGACTAGAGGGAAAACAATGAAGCAAAAGAGTAACCCTTAGGAAGGGAGTGGCTGATAGGCAGGAAATGGCTGAGATCTCCTGAATAAATTCTGTGTTACAGAGCTGTTATGAGACTAGAAGGGAATAACATGAGAAAATGCCTTGCTGAGTTTCAGACATTTTTTAATTCACAACTAGAGGGAAAACAATGAAGCAAAAGTGATACGCGTTTTCATGCTTGAGATATACAATCTATGATTAGGTTGTAATTATGGGGGAAGAGGCACTTAGAGTTCTGCCTGGCATCCCATTTGCTGTTTATCTAGCAAACATTTCATTCCTGAAATTCGGTTCAGAAGTGACCTTCCCAGGAAGGCTTTCCTGAGCACTCCATTAGTTGACACTATTTCTGGGTCATAAGTGCCTCCTCCACATACCAGAGGATTTATAATGTTTTAAAAATTAAAAATGTATTTTTCAGGCTGGGCGCGGTGGCTCATGCTTATAATCCTAGCACTTTGGGAGGCCTGGGTGGGCAGATCGCTTGATCTGCCTGTGCAACATGGTGGAACCAGCCTGTGCAACATGGTGGAACCTTGTCTCTATTAAAAAAAAAAAGCATTTTCAGCTTATGAAAGGACTCATGTTCATTGTATTAATTTGGAAAATACAGACAAATATAAAGAAGTAAAAAGAAATAAAGGCATCCATAATCCCGTTACCCAGAGATGGCCACTATGTAACACTGTACACTACTTCTCCCACTGTTTCCAAAAGAGAGAGAGAAATCACTCACTCTACACAGACTTACAGGGCCTCATCTTACTGCTATTCTAAACTTTATTTAACCATTTCTCTATTTTGAGTGTTTAAATTGTTTCCAATTTTTGCAATTATAAATTATGCTACAATGAACTTTTTGTATATAAATCTATTCACATTTGTGATTATTTCATTAGAGAAGATTTCTTGATGTAAAAATTGCTGGGTTAAAGTGTGTGTACTTAAATGTTTTAAGCATATATTTCAAAATTGTTTTCCAGAAAGACAACCCAATTTACCTCCTTAAGCAGGAGTTTGTGAAAGTAGACATCTCTCTATACTTTTACTAGTACTTAATAGTGGTATCTCATTGTAGTTTTAATTTGCATACCTATGATTATTAGTAACTAGTAATTAGTAAGGCTATTTTCTAATGTTTATTAACCAGATGTATTTTCTTGAGAATTATCTAATTGCATGTATCTGTCTTGCATTAGTTGCTACTGTTTTTCCTATTAATTTATAGCAACTCTTTACATATTAAGAATATTAAACCTTTATCACATTGTTTGAAAACTGATTTTCCTCTATCATTTGGTTTTAATTTTGCTTAGAATATTTTCTGGTAGACAGATGTTTAAATCATTTTATGTGCTCAAATGCAAATATCTATTTGTTCAATATGGGTGGTAAATATGTGAGTTTTTATGATATAATTCTTCATAAATAAAACACATTTTAAGTCACACCTGCTCATTAAAGGTTTCTTTCATTTATACTTAGAAAGCTATTGCATTTTCCCATGATTTCGTGAAAAATTCATATCTTTTCTCTTAGTTTGCTTCATATAGTGCTGTAATTAACGTGTCTATTTTCCTACTAGACTATGAATTAGAACTTTGTATCTCTGAGTCCATAATGTCTAGTAGATCCCATTAAATGCTTATTCTAGAAATGAAAAAATAATGTCTTGGGGAGGAAGGATCATAAGAAGGATATGTGAGTTTGCAACCCAAGTGTTGGCTACATCCTCATCCTGCGGCTGTGGAAATGATACAACTAAACAAAAAACAAACAAACAAAAATAGAACTTCTCAGCAGGCATGACTTGACACAGATTTCATGGTAGAGACTTACTGAATCAGTCAGAATATTTGAGACCCCACAGTGAATATATACCAATCCCTTCCTTAAATGCATCCCTTTCCCAGGGTTAAATAGCATGTGCACCTTTGTTGATGATGCTGCACAAACAAATCATCTGTAAGAAAGGCAAATATCACAGTGGACACTCCCATTGCCAAACTCCCACATTACTTAAGAATGGAAGCTAATTGTTTGACATGACATCCTATCTTGCATCAACGAAGACTTGTAGGATTAGGCTTGTCTTCTGAAAGGAGAGTGAATTCCTTAAGGGACCTGGCCATGTTAATTTTACCCTATTATCTATAGTGGCCAGCAAATTGCTGAATGCATCATAGATGCTCTGTAAATACCAAAGGATTATAATTGTCTTTCTTTTGTAGATTGCTATTCTTAGCAATTTTGCATAAAACAGGAGGACTTTAAAAAAATGTTTTGAGTTAAAAAAATGATATATATATTTTTAGACTTGGGGTCTTGCTGTGTTGCCTGGGCTAGAGTGCATTAGCTATTCACAGTTGCAATCACAGTGTACTACAGCCCTGAACTCCGGGGCTCAAACAATCTTCCTGCCTCAGCCTCCTGAGCAGCTGTTACTACAGGCATGTACCACCTCACCAAGTGAAATGGGGAAACCACTGGTCCTCTCAAAGGTCATACTGAGCAGATGATAACAGCACCATGAAAAGCACCCAGCCCTTGCTAAGTTCACAAACCTACATTCCATATCCCACGTTGAACTGCCTGCCCTGCCTACCTCTGTGCCTGGCTTTTTTTGTTTTTAACCTAATGCTTTTTTATATTCAGTTGAGAGTAAATTTTCTAAATATAATGTTAAATCTCAGTGGAATACACAGACTATTTTTAAAGCCTCATTTTGAATTCTTTTTTTTTTTTTTTTTGAGACAGAGTCTCACCCTGTCGCCCAGGCTGGAGTACAGTGGTGTGATATTGGCTCACTGCAACCTCCACCTCCCAGGTTCAACTGATTCTCGTGCCTCAGCCTTCTGAATAGCTAGGATTACAGGTGTGTGCCACCACACCCGCTAATTTTTGTATTTTTAGTAGAGATGGGGTTTCACTATGTTGCTCAGACTGATCTTGAACTCCTGACCTCAGGTGATCCACCTTGGCCTCCCAAAGTGCTGGGATTATAGGTGTGAGCCACTGTACTTGGCCTTATTTTGAATTCTTATCTTTTAAATACTGTCTATAAACATTTGGAATTTTATTTTTTAAAAAACAATGATTCCAAGCATGCTTACAAGGTGGCCCTGGGGGCCCCTGGACCTTTGATGCACCAGATGGGAGGAAGAAGAGGCAGACAGGAATTCATGTTTCAGCTTACCTTGCTATTTTGTGTCACAGATAAGACAGCTGTGTCTCCCTTAAATCTATAAAACAGCTTTTTTGGGTAAGCACTGCATCTTGCTATCTTTTTCTGCTCCAGGCTGGAGACAGATAATAGAACATTACAACAGACTAGAAAAATTAGGCAATACAGTGTGAGTAAAGCAATTTGGCAAAGCTAAGTAAAATGAGAAGGAAAGCTCTGTGGTCTGACAGTGTTGAGTGACTGGCTGTTGTACAAAAGAGGTCTGCGTTCCATGGGTCAGAAAAAGTCCCGGGCAGCACTATGTAGCTGTTTGAAAAGAGATTTTGCTGTGAAATCAACAACCAGCTTTGTTGGCTGCTTCTACAAAAAAAAAAAAAGAAAGTAATATATGCTTAGCTTACTTACTAGCATGATGAGGTCCCAGTGGAGACCACTGAGATATTCCTTGCTGACATCCTGTGCAGTTATTTACTTTTCCCAACAGCTGTTGTTTTCCTGCCTTTTCTATTTTCAGCCACAGGTGTAACTTTTTATGATCTTTTCTTCCTTTTTTTTTTTTACTGTGGTAAAATACACATGACATAAAATTTACCATTCTGATGTTTTTTTTTTTTTTTTGAGATAGAGTCTTGCTCCATCGCCCAGCGTGGAGTGCAGTGGCACATTCTTGGCTCACTGCAACCTCTGCCTCCCGGGTTCAAGAGACTCTCCTGCCTCAGCCTCCCAAGTAGCTGGGATCACAGGTGTCCAGCACAACACCCGGCTAATTTTGTATTTTTAGTAGAGACGGGGTTTTGCCACGTTGGCCAGGCTAGTCTCGAACTCCTGACCTCAGATGATCCACCTTCCTTAAGTGTCTTGTTCAGTGGTATTGAGTATGGTAAGTCCTCACTTAACGTTGTTGATAGGTTCTTGGAAACGATGACTTTAAGTGAAATGACCTATAATGTAGCCAGTTTAACATAAGCTAATTGATATAAACAAGAGTTAAGTTTCTAAGTCATATTTCTGGTCACAAAAACATCACCAAACTTCTAAATAAAGACTCCAAACACTTTTAATATTAAATATTGAAACAAATGTGGGCTATACATACATTTAAGAAAGAAAGATTAAAAGCAAGCAAAATTATATATCCAATTTTTGGTGAATTGTTGAGTGACGGCAGTTGTAGGGATGGCGGGTTATATGAAGGTATAAATGTTTGCAAATCAAAAATTGTCCGGAGTACCTCCTAGCACCACACAGTTCAAAAACAAGAACAAATAGGGCAGGCTTGCTGAATGCTTTTGTACAGCATTGTTTATTGTAGTTCATTTGTATGATTATCATAAAATTTATGGTTTTCTATTTTATAATAATTTGTAATCATTCATTCATTCATTCTTTCTCCAAGCTGCTTATTTCAGTTCAGGATCATGGGTGGCTGAAGCCTATCCTGGCAGCTCAGGGCACAGGGCAGGAACTGACTCTGGACAGGACGCCCTCCCATTGCGGGGTGCGCTCACACCTACACCCACTCATGCTGGGATCATTTAGACATACCAATAAACCTAACGTGCATATTTTCTGGAAGTGGGAGGAGGCTGGAGTACCTGAGAAAACCCACACGGGCACATGTGCAGACTCCACAGACAGTGGCCCTAGCCAGGAATCAATATTTTCCTCATCAACATTATAATGAAATGACTTGGATCAAAATGATGTTATTCAAGAACCTCCTGAATTATATTAGTCAGATTTCTCCGGAGAGACAGAACCAGTAGAATATCTGGAAGGGGACGTATTAGGGGGAACTGACTCATACAATCACAGAGGGTGAGAAGTTCCACCACGGACCGACTGCAAACTGGAGAACCAGAGAAGCCAGCAGCATGGCTCCATTCAAGTCCAAAGCCTCAGAACTGGGGAAGCCGACGGTGCAGCTCCAAGTCAGTCCTGATGGCCCTGGGGAGACTGCTGGTGAGTCCCAGAGTGCAAAGATGGAGGAACCTGAGTCTGATGTCCAAGGGCAGAAGAAAAAGCGTCTTATTCCTGAAGGGAGTGAGAAAGCAGACAGGATGACTTCCCTGTCCTCTGCCTCTTGGTTGCAGCCAGGCCCCCAGCAAAATGTATGGTGGGCAGGTCTTCCTCTCAGTCCAAAGCCTCCTACTTCAATCTCCTCTAGAAACACCCTCACAGGTGCCCAGAAGCAACACTTCACCCCCCACCTGGGCATCCCTCAATCCAGTCAAGGTGACACCTAAAATTTACCATCATAAGTACATTCATGGTTTAGGTGGATTTTTTGACACTAGAGTTCTCTCCTCAAGATTTTTTGCCTCAGGCCCATGAGGCAACTGGAGAGTGAACAGATTGGCATTTGGCATTGTATAAATTAGCCTGAAACTTTTATTTGTGTTTAAAAAACTTGGACTAAATTTGGATTTTATTTTTAAAGGGTATCGTTGTTGGTGGTGATAGTTGTGCAGCCAAAAATAAAACCTGGCTTTGTTATCAAATACGATGTTAAGAGAACTTCATTCATGTGACAATTCAGTTAAAACATCTTTGGAACGTCAGGAATCAAATGTCTGTGAGACACTAAAACTGTTTTTCCAAACTGGTGTTCGTTCCTGGGCTGGGATCAATTCCTGCTCATCTGACGTGTCTCCTAAAGACAGTGAGTGAAAACACATTGTCCTCTTATACCTTCCATGTTGGTCCTGGGGACCAGTCACAGGATTTTAGGAAAGTTATATTCTGTCCTGTACCATGGTTCCTTCTGCAGATAATAGCAGCATTTTTCACATTACTGAAGAGCTGAAAGGAATCATGAGATCTATGAGACTGGCACAATAGAATTTTTAAAATTTCATGTGTGCTAAACCTGCTTTGTTCTTATAAAGCATCTTGTACACCAAGAGTTTTCAATACTTTCTGGATGGTGTGTATGTGTGTGTGTGAGTGTGTGTGTAAGGTTGCTGTGAATGCATGTCATTGCTTTAATTATCCATTTTCCCCTGTTTACTTAACTCCTAGTAGGAACGCAGGTATTAAAGCAAATGAAGCTCATATTCTTCACTGCTCGCTTGGCAGGAATTCTGTCTTGCCTTATGTGAATGATTATTTGCAAAACAATCTTACAATTGAGAAATAAAAAGAAGAGCCAGGTAAGCCCCTGGACAGAGTTGTTTGTTGTTTCAGCAAGATATTTCAGAACGTGTAGATTTTCATTTTCCTGTCTCCCATTCTTGTTACTTTCCCGTTTCCTGTCTTCCTTCTTTCCTCCTTTCTTTCTCTGGTGTGGAACATACTACCTAGTTAATGTTGTCTTTCTTTGGTAAGTATCAATCTACTTTTTGGTCACACCAATCACACAGGTAACTGGTTCCTTGATTGGAGGTATATTTATTGATAAGATCTTAAAAGGGCTGCTCTGTCATATGCTGTGTTTATTACATTTGCTGAGCTATAGCTAATACATGGAATTCTGCATTTTGCATCTTATTTAAATATTACAGTTTGTACTCCATAATATCCTGCACTTAAAGAACATGATTACTGCTAATTATCATTTAGAAAATTGTTTTTGCTTGATTAGAGATCTTAGCTTTGTGTACTGAAATCTAGTGGGTCTTCATTATGTGCAGTATTTTCTATTCTATACTTGCTTAAATATTAATGTATGGAAATTTAGCATCATCTGTCCTCCCTTTTGATGTCAGAAGCATAATCAGCATAATTGGCTTAGATTGTTTTTTTCTCCTGTTTGTATTTCATATTACCTAATGTCATTAGTGAGTTGACTACTGAGTGGGTAATCTGCATTTCAGAACCGCTTCTTGAGCACATTATTACCATTGATTTTGATTATTTTAATTCCCATTCACCCCAGGCAGGCCCTCAAGCTGTGCCATATTATTCAAAGAACTGCTTTCTTCCATTCTGGGAGCAAGTCTGTTTCTGAAAACCCATCAGCATTCTTATAAATACTGATATTTTTACTTGGTCTAGGGGGCAACTTGATTTTCATAATATATGGGTGAGGATGGGTAGGTAGCTCAAGACTTGTGTGCCTTTATTCTGAATGGTAGGTAACATGGTAGTCCCTGGCGCCCATGAGGAAGCAGTGCCTGATCCTGCCTGCTTTCAGAGACTGAGCTGGATAACTGACCGGGTTCCACAGGGAGCCTGACCCCTGGGCTCCCCATCCATAGGACTCCTGTGTAGTCTGACTGCTGGTACACAGCAACCGCACCTCTCCTCTTCCTAAGGCTTGCAGGTCCACATTTTGCCAGTGGAAAATAATGGCTGGACTGACTTAGGGATTGGGATCCAACTTCCTTTTGGTTTTTGAGTGTATTCCAAAACTAACTGTAAAAAGAACCCCACATTAAAGTCTAAGCTTGGCTATGGTCAGCCACAGATTCTGCTAACCCTCCGGCTGGGATACATACACTCAGTTTTCCTGGTGGTGGTGATTAAAGTCATTTGTAGTTGTACAGAACCTTGAATGTTAGCTATAAGAGAATTTAACAGCACCAGCATTCTACTTCTGTCTTTTTATAGACAAGAAAACAGAGGCCTGGAGAGGTAAATAATTGGCTGAGGTCACACAGCTACTGAGTGGCAGATCTGAGTGGTAAAGAGTCCTCTCTGTTCAGACAGGGCTCTTTACTTCTTAATGGTACCTTGTTACTGGATGACATAGTGTAACAGCATATTGTACACACCTGCTGACCACCACAGTCAGTGTGGGTGATTGACAGCTTTATATGTGTATATGTAGCCCAATGTGTTTTTCAGGCCAGAGGCTTTTATGAGGGAAATGAGAATACAAAAATAATATAATTAAAAGCACTTGTATATGTGTCTACACACAAGTATATGTTAAGGGGATCAGCAGGGTTTTAAACCTGCTAAATTCTAATTCTGCCTGAATGTGACCTGAGTCAGCAAATTAAAAAATTGTGTATGGTTTTCCAAAAAAGCAGAACCAATAGGAGAATATATATATATATATTTATAGAAAAAAAGATTTATTATGAGGGATTAGCTCATGCAATTATGGAGGCTGAGAAGATCTGCTGTCTGGAAGCTGGAGGGCCAAGAAAGCCAGTGGTATAGTTTCCGTACCAATCCAAAGGCCTCAGAACGAGGGATGCCAATGCTATAACTTCCAGACCGAGTCTAAAGGCCCAGAACCCAGAGTGCCAAGGTCTACAGACAGGAGCGGATGGATGTCCCAGCCCAGGCAAAGAGAGCAAATTTGCCCATCCTCTGCCTTTCTGTTCTATTAAGACCCTCAGCAGACTGGATGATGTCCACCCACCTTGGTGAGGGCAATCTTATTTTCCCAGTCTACTAGTTCAAATGCCAATCTCTTCCAAAAACACCCTCACAGACACACCCAGACATAATGTTTTACCAGCTATCTGGGCATCTCTTAGCCTTATCAAGTTGACACTTACAATTCACCATCACAGGAGTCTCCCTTCTCTTTCTCCTGTTAGGACAAGCTCTTTGCTCCTGTAGTGCTGGAGAAATACAGTAGATTGGTGCTCCTAGAAGGGACCGCATGAGTGAGAGCCCCAAACCCTGGTTAGCACTTTTCTTCACTGTCTAACTTGAACCAAGGATTTGGAAGTGGAGGCAGCTTTCCTGGGGAGACCGGAGGGGGAGAATTGGGTAGGACTTTTCTGTTTGAAGTTTCTGTAATAATTAGTTTAGAAACTACCAAGGTGTAATTCCTGATGAATTTCATTATTGCAGAGATTCTTAATTATCAAAGAGGTTTTAAAATGTTTTAACCAAGAAGCCTCCAGGGTGAATATTTTAGAATGTGTTAGTGTCCATAACCAGCAGTTCTTCTAACAGTTGCTGTGAGTTAATTTGGCTTCATCAAAGGAGGCAAATAAAATTAAACGAGACAATATTTTACTGCACATGTCTAGAAACGAAAATCTTAATCCTAAACAATCATTTCCTGATGTTTCCTTTTTTGGGTCAGGACTCTCCTTGGTTTAATTTGTTGGTTTCTGGTATAGGGATGTAGGCTAATATCTTCCCTTCACAATTGTGTGTGAGAACCAGGTCTTCTGGTACACCTAAAATACACCCACATCATACCGCCTTCCTTTACGATTAGTTAAAAACTCAAGGCAAGTGGCTCAGTTGGCAGTGAGTAAATCTTGGACTAGCTGGACATCTGGAGACTGAATTTTTGTTTGAGTTGCCAGAGAACTTTCAAATTGAGTGGACTTGGATACTTAACAGACTAATTTACTTAGATGAAAAGGTCCAAAGGATAGACTTGGCTAGCAATTTCTAGATCTCTGAATTTCACTGACCAATAAAATTTCTAAAGTGATTTTGGAGACCAACATAGGATTATCAACATTTGTTCTTTGCCAAGTAAGAGCATTTAAAAAGTACCAAAGCACCACCTACTATGAAAAACTTAATATGGTGTCCTATTTTCATTTCACCAACGACTGATAAAAACTGGCATTTGACAACTACTGAGCCAAGTGACTTTGTAAAGTCCCCTCTAGATATAGCATTGGCTTGCATTTAACTTATAATCCACTGTGACCCAAAGATCCTTTTCTTCCTTATTCATTTTTTTTCCCTTCTAAGTAACTTCTTTTTTGCTTGAATCATCTTTCTTTCCCCCTGTCACCTATCCCACCTGCTCCCACTGTCTCTTCCTCCTCTCTTGTTCTCCAGTGTTTCCCAGGAAATTTCTCAAGGGTTGTGTCTCACCACACCGGGGTATCCCTGTGTAAGGTCTACTGGGCAGTGTTCTCAAACCTAGTGAGCATGCTTTTATGTAAAATATTTATGTCTTCGATTAAAATGGAAAATATCTTTGTTTTGCTGACATTGACCTATTCATAGCTACTTCTTGGATATAATTCTCCAACTAGCTCTGTACCTACCAATAGTTTTGTGTTCTGAATATTTTTCTTATTAGTTACTCTTGTGTTATATGAGACTTAATCAAAAAAATCTTTTTTGAATCAAGATCTATTATGTCATTTGCTTCTCTCCAATCTACTGGGCCTATTACTCTGTCATAGAAATAGATTAATGAGCTGAAAATTTCACCAGAGCTTGTTTTCTCATGAAATTTGCTGATCTGTCTGCTTTTGTTTGGGCCAGAATTTACAGTAACTGTAACTCTGGTTGTTTTTCAACATTTGGCTTTCCAGTTTCACTAAAATATTTCCAAAGTATGCAAGAGTGAAAGGAAATAAAAACTATTTTAATAAATTATACAAATAAACCTGTTTTTGATACTCATAAAATCAACTGGTTTGGCTTTTGGATAAAGGTTAAGTTAGTGCATTCCTCATTCAAATGACTTCTCGGGAACTATTTTATACAGTTAATATGAAACAAAACACACTTCTTTAATGAGTTATAGTCTTATATTCCAATCATAATGAAACATAAAGTATAGCATGTATATAGTGGCATCTCAACTTAATTTATTTGCCCAGGTTTGAATGAGAGGACTAGATATCTTTTTGGCTAATAAAAAAGAATACTAGGCCAGGCATGGCGGCTCATGCCTGTAATCCCAGCAGTTTGGGAGGCCAAGGTGAGCGGATCGCTTGAGTCCAGGAGTTAGAAACCAGCCTGGGTAACATGGGGAAACCTTGTCTCTACAAAAAAAAAAATATACGCACAAAAAAAATTAGCCAGGTGTGGTGGCACGCACCTGTAGTTCTAGCTAGTTGGGAGGCTGAGGTGGGAGGATAATTCAAGCCTGGCAGTAAGCCAAGATCATGCCACTACACTCCTGCCTGGGTGACAGATCATGTCTCAAGGAAAAAACAAACAAACAAACAAAAAAACCACTATACAAATTCTTTAAACTTCAGATAGATATTTCTTTTATTCTGTCTGTAAAAAATGCAATAAAAACCTCAGTTCATCAGGCACCATAATTTCTTAAAAACATTCTGACAGACATTTTTTTCAGAGATGCCTTTGATATCGATGGAGTATTTAGGATCTTGTATGGTAGAAAATAGAGTTAAACATGGAGGAGATTCTAAGTTCTACACATAGAAACATTCTGATCCATGCCATCTAAGAGTAAAATACCAAAACATTCATGGTAATGTTGAGCTCCTGGCTTAGTAGTTTGGATCTGAGCAGCAGTTCCAGGAGGGCATGTGGTTTTTTAAGTTCATATGTGTTATGTGTTTAAAGCATTGAGTGGGTATCAGCTGCTGTGTAGGGCTCTGCCCTACCTCAGCAGTAGTGTACTGGACAAAGCCCCTGTTATGGTTTGGATTTGTGTCCCCACCCAAATCTCATGTCGAGTTGTAATACCCACATGTCAGGGAAAGGACCTGGTGGGAGGTGATTGGATCATGGGGGTGGATTTCCCCATTGCTGTTTTCTGTGATAGTGAGTGGGTTCTCATGAGATCTGGTTGTTTAAAAGTGTGTGGCATTTCCCTTTTCTCTCTCTCTCTCTCTTGCTCCCCCACATAAGACATGCTTACTCAGTCTTAGCTAGTTCTTTATAGAAGTGTGAGAATGGACTGATACAGCACTGAACTTGGAATCCCTGGGTTCAAGTCCTGACAGCTCCTTACTAACTACTGACTTGAGAAGGTTCCCGTCTGAGCTGTGGTCCCCTCATCAGGAGAATGGCAATACTCTATTCAAAGGGTTATCGTGAAGACTAAATGATATAATGTGGATGAAAATATTTGATAAACTATGGAGTTCTATACAATATCATGTATTGCAGTTGTGTTAACCCTGTTAGAAGCAGGTGTGGCTAAGAATTGATAGGGTTCAACTACACACATTCCTACCCTTGGCATTCTTACCTATCAACGTATGGCAAGTCTGCCCCACCTCTCCTTTTCTGCCCTGCTATGTTGATTTGATAGGAGTTACGGGCCATCAGTCTTATCATGAAATCATATTAGGTCTTGTAATGTCACCAAAGGGACTCCAAGTCAGGATAGGTATGGGCCTAGGGTTCCAGAGGGTTGACAATTATTTTTACTCCAAATTGTGAGCTGATATATTTTTCAAGAACCAGAGGTAAGAAAGTTAGACTCAAAAGCAAGAACATGTTGCCTGGTTGGAGGTGGAAGACAGAAAATTCCACCCTTGTGGCATCTGAGCATGGAGCCCTGACAGAATGGGGGGCATGTGAAGACCTATGCTTTGTTCTTGGCACTAAAGAGCCAGTCTCTTGGGCTCCTTGGCAGGAATGAACTGTAGCATCTGTTGGGGCAGAGAGAATATTTAAATGGAGTTAGTTTCAATTTCTCAATTTTTTGTCACTAGGGATGGGTAAGCCAGTAGGGCTCTATGTTTTCAGAAAGCCTTGACTTATTTTTCAAGCATTTTGGGTTTGGCTAAATTTTACATTTGTTTTGCCAGCTTTCTTTTCTTAATTATTAATATTAAACCCATGTGCATAAATCTGAATGGAAATTTAATAGCCATTTTTATATTTGTTTACACTTAGTTCCTCCAAAACTGTGTTGACTAAAAGCTGTTATATAAGAATTCCTTGAAATTTATAAAAATTTATCTTCATAATATGTTGCACTTATGTCCCCACTCCCTACAAACAAAAAATTGGATTTGGGGATGGTTATGATGGAATTCCATTTCCAAATCCATGATTCTTGTGACAGGGTCCAAATAATACAAGTGAGTTTTCACCATCTTTTTCACAGTTGACTTTGAGGCAGTTGTTTTGGTAAACCCCCAAATGAATTTTCTTTCTTTTATTTTCTTTGTAAGACAAGGTCTCAATTTGTCACCCAGGCTGAGGTGCAGTGGCACGATCATACCTCACTGCAGCCTTGACCTCTTGGGTTCAAGCAATCCTCCCACCTCAGCCACCCAAATAGCTGGGAAAACAGGTGCACACCATCATGCCCTGCTAATTTTTGTATTTTTTTTTTTTATTTTGAGACAAAGTCTCACTCTGTCACCCAGGCTTGGAGTGCAATCGTGTGATCTCAGCTCACTGCAACCTCTGCCTTCTGGGTTCAAGCGATTCTTCTGCCTCAGCCTCCTGAGTAGCTGGGATTACAGGTGCACGGCACCACGCCCAGCTAACTTTTGTGTTTTTAGTAGAGACGGAGTTTCACTTTGTTGGTCAGGCTGGTCTTGAACTTCTGACCTCGTGATCTGCCCACCTCAGCCTCCCAAAGTGCTAAGATTACAGGCATGAGCCACCGTGCCGGGCTAAGTTTTGTATTTTTTGTAGAGACTGTGTTTCACCATGTTGTTCAGGCTGCTCTCAAACTCCTGGGCTCAAAAACGATCTGCCTGCCTCAGCCTCCCAAAGTGCTAGGATTACAGGTGTGAGCCACTGCACCCAGCTTCCAAAAGAATTTTTGACAAAGCACGTGCTATTTTAGAATACATTATTGCCCATCCCTAGATCTTTCACACAGTTGCCAGACCTATGGAAAAGCAATTTCTGTGACCCAGCATTTTTTCCCCCAAGTACAGCACACAAATTGGCTCTGGGGAGTAGGAGATGAGTAAAGAGTAATGGTAATTTCCAAATAATTCTTATCTTCTCATTGCCCAGTAACCCATCCGTGTCTCTCTTAGGTTTTGTATGGTACTAACTACACCAGCAATGTTAATGCATTATTTTGTTCATGGTAGAATCATGGTGTTATTTTGTTATGGTCACAAGGTACTATTCTATTCGTAACAGTTTATTCTCAGATGACAGCTGGAGTTGGACCTGGAGTTACTAATATTAGAGGTGGGGGTGGGAGAGGAAGGAGGTTTAGTGATTGTCCAGTTCTGGGCAGAGAGATCTTTATTACCAGAAGGTCTGAAATAATAAATGAAACAAATATAAACCTGGCCATATGGTAGATATATAAATGCATTTGAATTAATAAATTTAATCTTAAAGATTAAGCATATTTATGCCTAAAGAATTATAAGCATTAAATTGAATTAAATAGCCAGAAAAATAGTACAGTTGTTTATTCTTAGGTTGTTCTCTGCTGCCCTTTGTCCACAGAACAGAGCTGTGTCTCCTTGAATTGAGAATTAGTTTTGTACTTTATCTCAGTTAATACAATTCTAAATGTAAATATTGTACTTTAATGAGCATAAGATTGGAGGGTGGAAAAGGGATCCAAAATCATTAGATAGTTGGTCATAATTTATGAAGTTGTTTGCCTTAGAAGGTGCACTGTTTACTTTTTTTTTCTTTTGATAGAGACAGGGTCGCACTATGTTGTTCAGGCTGGTCTTGAACTCCTAGCCTTAGAAGAGGCTCCCCCTTGGCCTCACAAAGTGCTGGGATTACAGGTGTGAGCCACTGCATCCAACCTGTTTTTATTTTATAATTAAACCTTCTATTTTGAGATAATTATAGATTTACATGCAGTTGTAATAAATAATAACAGAAAGAAAGGGCATCATCGAGATGGTACCCAGCACTCATCTCCTCCAAAGGCAAAACAACAAATAGATAACTGCATATCAAATAGAGTGTCTAGGGGAGAACAGTGGAATTCAGCAACGCAGTGACAAATACCTTCCACGTGGCTCTTAATATCATCTATTTATTTACTGTGTCTTTCTATATTCTTGACAAAACTTTTATGTTTCATTTGTTTCAAGTGTGTTTGTAATTGCTCATTGAGGCATTTTATGATGGCTGCCTTAAAAATCTTTGTCAGATAAAGCTCTTTGACAGAGATGTTAGATATCTCTGTCCACTCAATGTTGGCATCTTTTTATTGTCTTTTTAAATTCAGTTTAAGAACTTCCTGATTCTTGGTGTCATGAGTGATTTTTGATGGAAACCTGGACATTTTGGGTCCTATGCTATGAGACTGTGAATTTTAAACCTTGTGTTTTGGCTGGCTTCCTCTGCCATCACTCAAACAGGGAGAGGGGAAGAAGTACCTCATTACCAGCCCATGGGGAGAGAAGTTGCTATAGTTTGGATGTTTGTTTCCCCAAACTTCATGTTGAAATTTGACCTGAATGCCGGAGGTGGTTTCCCTACTGGGAAGGGTTTGGGTCATGGGGGTGGATCCCTCATGAAGAGACTGATGCTCTCCCCCGGGCCGGGAGGTGAGTGAGTTCTCCCTCTGTTAGTTCCTGACAGAGAGAGCTGGTTGTTAAAAACAGCCTGACACCTCTCTCCTCTCTTTCACTTCCTCTCTCACCATGGGATCTCTGCACATGCTGGCTCTGCTTTGCTTCCCACCATGAGTCGAAGCAGCCTGAGGCTCTCATCCGAAACAGATGCTGGCATCATGCTTCTTGTACAGTCTGCAGAATCATGGGCCAAATAAACCTCTTTTCTGTATAGATTACCCAGCTTCTGGTATTCTTTTATAGCAACACAAACACACTAAGACAGAAGTCTGGGTTCCTCACAGGCATCTGTTAACACTTGTGGGGGGTCTCCTTGTGTTAGTCCATTTTGCATTGCTACAAAGGAATACCTGAGGCTGGGTAATTTATTAAGAAAAGGAGTTTATTTGGCTCATGATTCTTCAGGCTGTACAAGCATGGTGCTGGTATCTGCCCAGCTTCTAGTGAGGCTTCAGGAAGCTTTTACTCATGGTGGAAGGTGAAGGGGGAGCAGGCATGTCACACGGAGAGAGAGGGAGTCAGAGAGAGAGGGGAGGAGATGCCAGGCTCTTTTTAACAACCAGCTCTCGAATGAACTAATAGAGGTGACAACTCACTCATATCCATGGGGGTGGCACCAAGCCATTCATGAAGGATCCACTCCCATGATCCAATACCTCCAACTAGGCTCCACCTCCAACACTGAGGATCACATTTCAACATGAGAGTTAGAGGGGGCAAACATCTAAACCATATACCTCCTCATAACTGCTGGGCAGGCCTGGGAGCTCCACCACCCCTCCTGGCTTCTCTGACACTGCCTGGCTGGGAGGGGTAGTAGGCATGCTGTGTTATTGCTCCCTATGTGGCTTCCACTGACAGCACAGGAGGGGAGGGAGCCTTCTTACCACTCGTGACAATGGTAATGATGAGGATCCTGCCTCTCCACCAGGTTTATGACAGTAGTCTATCAGGGAAAGAGGAATGCCTTACTGTTGCTGAGTGAGGGTAGTAGTTCAAGTTCCCCATGTGGTCTCTATATTTTGGAGTAAGGGTAGGACATGTTAAAAATCAGCGGGGATAAAAGTCCTGGCTCTCTTCTTAGTGCATGCTTTTCTTAGTCTGCTTTGTGTTGCTATAACAGAATACTACAGACTGGGTAATTTATAAAGAAAATAAATTTATTTTTCACAATTCTAGGGGCTGGGAAATCCTCATAGGGGACCTTGAGTGGCCAGCATCTGGTGAGGGTTTCCTTATTAAGCCACCCCATGGTGGGAAGGCAAAGAGAGAGCAAAGAAAAGCAAGACTAGGAACTTGCAGCTTCAAGCCCATTGATAATCAACATTAATCTATTTGTGAGTTTGGAGCTCTCATGACCTAAACACCTCCCACTGGGTCCCAACTCCCAACACTGTTAGATTGGGGATTAAGCTTCCCACACCTACTTTTTGGGATGAGTGGATTCAAGCTATAGCAGCACCCCATAACAGCCTCCAGAGGGTAAAAATCTAGGCTTTCCCTGAGACTTTGTTGGCATGGCTGAAGCTGGGGACATACTTTTTCTATGGTTATATCAGGGCACTTATTGTCTAAAAGTCTTCTTTCTTATAAGGCTGTCTAATTCCTAGTCTTTTGGCTAAAGTGAGCAAGCTTTTGTTGGGGTTTTGTTTTTGCTTTTGCTTTTTTGCCTGGGATCGATGGCATTTATGGTTGCCAGCTTCTTTATCTCCAATTCTTGGATATATGAGGCAAAAAGACATCCCAGAAAACTTCCCACCATTTTGTTTTTTCAGTCTCCCAACAGTTCCTAACAGTTCTGTTTTCTTTTCACCTTTTAGAGTCTTCTATGTTTGTTTTGTTCATAACAGCCAGGCTTTTTTTTGTACTTAGTGGGAGGAATAGGGAAAAGTATACCTACTCCACCTTCGCATGTTTACATTTTAAACAGAAAGGGAGAGATGAAATTGATGTCAGGGAAAAAAGTATATTTTTCTTCCTATTGATTGGGAACCACAAGTTTTGTTTGTTTTTAATTGCCATTCTTGAGTCGAACATTTAATAAAACTGTTATTGCCTTCCACACTCTCTCTACAGCTACAAAAACTTGCATGTTTTATTTTTCACCAAGGTTGGTCATTTGTAGCTTTGCACATTTCAGCCAGCCCTAGCAGAGGAAAACACTGGAAGATAGTGTCACAGCCTTTGGGAAGGCTCGTATTTTCTGACAGCTCCCATTTCTTCTGCTGTCTGTGTCTTCACCCTTCATAGACATTGTAGTTTATCAGCAATTTTGTTTTATCACCCAACACAGGAAAGGATTTTGCTTGGCAACACGTTTATCATGAATAACATTTCAGGTCCATTAAAAATGATTTTTATCGCCAAAGCTCTATTTTGAAGACCGTTTCTAAACTCTGCTATTAGCTTTGCCTTGAAAAATTGCATTTACACATTCACACACACATACACACATGTGGAGGCTCCGACGTAAAAACTGGCTGTTAGCATTCACATTTTATTGAACCAATAAATTGTGAGTTTAACATTTTAGTCAAATTGAATGCCAAGTGTTTCATTTCAGACTCTAGTGTCCATATTGACAGGACTTTAAATCTACTACGTGTGCATCTGGAGCTTGTTAGATGTTTATAGTTTGAATGGAGCCAAATGTCAATGGCACCTTTGGTCTATGGAGAGACCCAGAGGAGCAGGCAGTTACTCTGCCTCTGTGAGGCAGGAACAGGCACCAAAGGGCCAGCTCCTCCCTGATTCACAGTGTGCAAGAAAGGCCTTGGCCAATGGGAGATTGGTTGGGTTTATAGTTACATGTTTCCTCATAATTCATCCCCAAGGCACAAGAAATATGCTCACAGAGACATGCGTGAGAGGTTCTACGATGGGAAGACAGGCATAGTCTCCCTGGATAATACCGTCTAATAGAATTTAATATGATGGAGTGTTCTGTATCTGTGCTGTTCAGTATGCAGCCACTAACCATGTATGGCTACTGAGTATCTGAAATGTACCTAGTGCAATTCGTACTTAGTGCAATGGAATTTTTATTTATTTAATTTTAACTAGTTAAAAATTTAATTTTAATAGGCATATGTGACTCTTGGTTGCTGTTTTGAACAGCCTAGCCATAAAGCCAAGTCAGATGTGAAGAAATACTAGAATTAAGTTTTTTTTTGTACCTGTAATTACTCAGAGTGATGATATTTTATTCCATCCATCCATCCACCTCTGAAGTGTACATTAAGCATTTCTATGGCAAGGCACCATGATAACTGTGGAAGACACACAGGCACTCACTATTCTAAGCCCTCTTCCTGTTTCAAAATGTCCTATTCAAATAAAGTCTCTAGACCCAGAACAACTCATCATGGAAACACACGACTGTGGGTTCAGACAGAACTTGGTTTCATTTCCACCTCAGCTGTTTCGCCTCCTTCAGCAGGTTACCTAACCTCTCTGAGCCTCAGTTTCTTCATCCATAAACTAGGACTGAAACCCACCTATGATGGCTAATTTTATGCGTCAACCTGACTGGACCACGGTGTCCAGATATTTGGTCAAACATTATTCTGGATGTTTCTGTGAGGGTGTTTTTGGATGAGATTTACATTTAAATAGATGGACTTTGAGTAAAGCAGATTGCCCTCCATAATGTTGAATAGGCCTCATGAAACCAGTTAGAGGCTTGAGTTGAACAAAAGGGTGACCCCCTACCTGACCAAGAGGGAGTCCTCTAGCACAGCCTTCAGCCCGCATCTTTAGTACAGGCTCTTCCTGTACTAAAGGTACAGGAGATGGTCTTTGAATTTTTTTCCAGCAGATGGTCTTTGAATTCAAACCAAACTCTTTTCTGAGCCTCCAGGTTGTGTCTTCCCCAATCAGCCTCCACAGTCTTGTAAACCAGTTCCTTCAAATAAATCTCTTTCTCTGCATAATACGCATCTGTTCTGGACTGAATGTTTATGTCCCCCTACAATTTATATGTTGAAGCCGTAACCCCCAATGTGATGGTGTTTGGAGATGTGGCCTTTGGGAGGCAATTAGGGTTAGATTAGATCAGTAGGCCACGGTCCTCATGATGAGATTAGTGACTTTATAAGAAGAGGAAGAGAAAAAGCTCACTCTGTGTCCCACAATGAGAAGGTGGCTGTCTACAGGCCAGAAAGAGGCCCCTCCCCAGAACCTGACCATGTACTCTGGTCTCTGACTTCCTGCCTCTAGAATTGTGAGAAAATAAATTTCTATCGATGAAGACACTCAGTCTATGGTGTTTTGTTATGACAGCCCTAGCCGACTAACACAACATCCTCTAGGTTCTGTTACCCTGGAGAGCCCTGACCAATACACCACCTCCCGAGGTTATTGAAGAACCTAAATGAGACATATACAATGTACCCGTCAAGTGCCTCGCGTGTAGTAGGCACTTGCTGGGTATCAGTGCCGTTCTCCTTCCTATAGCACAAATATGGCCCCTGTTCCTGTCCAAGCCTTCCCACTCATGCTGTTTCTTTCACTTGGATGCCTTTCCTTCTCTTTTTCACTATTTAAATTCTAGCCATCCTTCAAGGCCAGCTCATATTTTGCTTCCACAATGCAGCTTTTCTAGATGACTCCGATGGACAATTTCTCCTTTTTCCAAATTCTAGTATACTGAAATGATACGCTTTCAGTATTTAACACTTTTGAATATGCTTCTTTGCTTAAATTTCTAATAACAGCCACTATTTAGTGACTACTTACTATGCATCAGGTATGTAACAAGTGCTTGCCCCATATTCTCTTGTTTAATTCTCAAGATAACCTTATACTGCAGGCATTGGCATACCCACTTACATTTCACAGATGAGGGAATTAAGGCCCAGAGAGGTTAAGTGTGTGTGATGATCTTTTAACAAAGACATATATTTAGAATACCTCCTGATACATCTCTCCTTAGTATTCTGTTTCTCCTCCTTCACCCATAGCCTTTCTTCTTTTAAAGTTGAGTGTGAGTTTCATTGGCCTGTGAGGGAGATGAAGGGGACAGCCTGGAATACGGGATTTAGTGCATCTCCTGGGTTCCTTCCTGGCAGTGGCACCTTCCGTGGTAAATAATGTCCACTGCTCACTTTCCCAGCCTCCTTTGTAGCTTGGCACGGGCAGGACAGTCAGTTCAGATCAAAGTGACCCGAGAACACATTGCTGAGAGCTTTTGTGAAATAAGTCCTTCCTGATGAAAAGAGGGTCTCGTGAGCAGAAACTTCTTTTTTTTTTTTCCTATCCTTATTTGGATACTGAAAAGGGAGGCCTTGCTGCCACAGCCACCCTGTAGCCATTGATCAATCTCAGATGTATTATGCCAAGTCAAAGAAGCCAAGGCTACATAATGGATGATTCCACGTATCTGCCATTCTTGCACAGGCAGACCCTTGGAAAGCTTGAAGAGCACTGGCCTACACAACAGTTTCCTTTAACTGCTGCCCTGAGTTCCATTCCCACTTAGATTTATAGCCAAGATGTCCTAGTGTCCTTCGTGGGAGCCGTCGCTACTACTCACCTTTCACTAAAAGGACTCCCAGGCTGCATTAGGAAGGCAGAATGAACTCATACCTGATTAATCAAAGAATAGCTTTTTAGCTCTCTATGTATGGTAAGTAAAAAGCATTCTCAGAAATTTAATACAAAGCTTTCTTTCTTTTTTTAAATCTTTGAACAATCGAGCTTGTAATTTTTCTTCCCAATATGTTCCAAATCTCTCTGACTGCTGGAGAAATTGGATAACGATTCCCTTCTCTCCTCATTTTATCACATATTGTTTTGTTCCAAATAGTTGGAAACAGCTGGATTTTTCATTAATCTGTGGGAAACTTGGAAATTGCCAAAGGCTGGCGACCAGCTTAGATGTGTGAAATGCGACATTGAGTTCCGGAAGAGATAGCATTGCAGCTCACACGGTATTGGTTCACGGCCTCCTGCGGAGGGATGTTTGGCAGGAGGGGGTATCGTGTTTATCGGGGTGGTCATGCTCTCATTTCTGGGAGAGAAAGTGAGGTCTCAGCTCCCATGCTGGCACCTGAATAATTAGGCGAATCCTCATGTTGGCGTGAGAATAACTAACCCATGTTGACATCGTAACCTAGTACTGGTGGGAAGGACTTAATATTGTTGGAAAGTACATTTCATCACAGGGAGAATAATCAGTTATTCTTGGCACTGCTGAGTTTGTTCTGAAATTGAGGCTAACTCACAAGGAAGATAAGCACGCTTCTCCACTCCCTCCTTCTTCTATAATGCTTTAGGCTCTACGAATTTATCACCTCATGACACGGTGTAGTTATGATTATTAGGTATGTTGATTTGAGAGTCTATGTGATCCTGTTGAGTTGTCTGGAAATTCAGTAATTCTATTATCTATTTCCAAAAATGACAAGAGGCTACATAATCTATTTTAAATGTAGGTGACCATTTTCCTGATCTATCAAGAAAGGATAATAGTGGTGTAAAGTTGAGAAATCAGACAGAAATGGTTAATTGAATGTTTCCCTGTCTTTGAGGTGGTATTCAAACAAACTCTAACCAAGGCCCCATACCTTTCTGTCCCTATCCTTTTTTTTTTTTCTGAGATGGAGTCTCACCCACTCTGTTGCCCAGGCTAGAGCGCAGTGGCACGATCTGGGCTTACTGCAACCTCTGCCTCCCAGGTTCAAGTGATTCTCCTCCCTCAGCTCCTGAGTAGCTGGCATTATAGGCGTGCACCATTGCATCTGGCTAATTTTTGTATTTTTAGTCGAGATGGGGTTTCATCATGTTGCCTAGGCTGGAGTTGAACTCCTGACCTCAAGTGATCCTCTTGCCTTGGCCTCCCAAAGTGCTGAGATTACAGACGTGAACCACCGCACCTGGCCACTATCATAGATATGAATTTCTTTCTTTTTTTTCTTTTCTGGAATTCAAGTCACTTTTAAAAAGTGGGAATTTATTAGAAAGATATGGTATGTCATGGAAGCTGAGGGCAAGCATCTGGAGGGACATGTACAGTTGGATAATGACTCTGTCTCACTGGGACCACGTTCTCTCTCATCTCTGACTCTCTCTGCTGGCCTATGCCTTCTGCCTCTTACCAGAGCACTCCCCTTTCTTTTCTTTTGAACTCGCATGGTTGCCCCAACTGCAACTTTACATCACTTCCCAGTTTTAGCACACAAGAGAGACTGGCAAGACCCCTGAAGCCCCCCTGCGACACCCTCTATTTCCAAGTGCAGTTTTTTATTGGGCCTAGGCTTGACTTGGATGCTCACTTCTGGTTTAAATGACATGACTTGAGGCCAGAGTCCCAGGGCCTGCTGTTCAATCAGAGGGGTGGGGTGATCACACTCTCTAAAAGAGACATGGCGGGCAGGCAAATTGACCACAAGCAAACTCGCTACACTTCCTGTACATATTACATTTACAAATATAAAGTACTAAATGACAAGAATATCAAACACCGTTCAGAAAGAAAAATCGATTCTAATACAGCTTTGCTTTCTACCCCAGCAGCCGAAAGAGACTGAATGAATCAAGAGGGATCTGCATGACTGTATCGGGTGACCCCAGAAAGAAGGGACCCCAGAGTCTGTCTCTATCCACATTGACTCTGCAGTCACTCACAAAGCTGAATTCATCAAATAAGCTAAACCAGTTTAGTATGGCCATGGTATTCCTGATGATCAGGGTCTGTAGTGCTTGGGAAATTATTATTACCTAAGGTCAGGTGACTAAATGGCAGGCACCGTGCTGCTTTTAAGCTAGCATGGACCTTCTGCAAACTAACAAGGAGAGGCTCCTTGTACAGAAAGGGAATAGAGACAGACTTATGAAAGCTGTTTACAACTTAGAATCTGTCCAAGTGGACTTGCCTCTTTCAATAAATGAGTTGAAATAGCCTCATTGCTCTTTCTCATTTCAAAACATTAGCCTCTTCATTCATATGTTTTCTTTTCCATTTGCACCTTTTCCCTGTTTTGAATCCATATCATGCATTTGACAGAATAGGGGCTGCCTTTCCTTAGCAGGTGTCCTTATTTGTCTGTCTATCTGCTCACATAGGCTGCTGTATCACCCAAGAGGTAAATTTTATTCTCCCACCTTTCTCTAGAGACAGAATGGGGTTAAGAATCAGCCCATCCAGAGAGGCCACATCCACTCAGCTGAGTGACAGAAGTTTGATGGTGGTAGCAAAGAATGTCACTGGGCAGGAGGAGAAGTTATAGTTCAAGGATGGCAACATGTGTGTAAGAAGCAGCCAGTGGTGCAGTTTTGGGGAGAATAAGTGGAAACAGACTGAGTGGACTCAAGGAGGAGGTTTAGAAGACAGCAATTGGACAGAACAGGTGTTCCCTGACCAGGGAAGGGTCCCTGTCCTAGAGCAGGGTGCTTCTAGGGAATGTATAGGCTGCGTATAATCTCCTAATGCAGAATCCATCCTTTTAACTTGGTTTTCCTTCTATGTGTTATGAATTCATTAAGGGAGTGTTCCCAGGAGGAACTGGTATGGGAGTGGGAAAAGGGAAGAGGAAGACAGGAAAGTGTGCAATTTCAGGAAACGTTCCATGGAGAGTGGCTTCAACCTGATCATGAAAGGAACTTTACAGGTCAGTTTGTTCAGCCCAAATTGACCTAGAGTGTTGGGCCTAGAGTGTGCCCAACTTAAGGCCAGGAATTCAGGCGTCCATACACCTAACCCCTCGGTCATTGGCTAAGGGCTTTCCTCATAGAGTTCTAGTTTGTTTGTTTGTTTTTGAGACGGAGTCTCGCTCTGCTGCCCAGGCTGGAGTACAGTGGCACGATCTTGGCTGATTGCAACCTCCACTTCCCGGGTTCAAGCGATTCTTCTGCCTCAGCCTCCTGAGTACCTGGGACTAGAGGTGCACGCCACCACGCCCTGCTCATTTTTATATTTTTGTTAGAGACGGAGTTTCACCATATTGGCCAGGCTGGTCTTGAACTCCTGACCTTGTGATCCACCTGCCTTGGCCTCTGAAAGTGTTGGGATTACAGACGTAAGCCACCACACCCAGCTTCTAGGTGGTTTTTAAGTCCACTGTAGAATCAGCGAGAACTGTCTATGAAAAAGCCACTTTGTCCAAGTAAGTGCTTTGGCCCTTAAAACCTGTTGACACAGGTTACATGGTTATATCCTATGACTGACCAATTCATTCATTCATTCATTCAGCAAACTTCCATGGAGTGCCTGCTATGCATGAGAATTGTGCCAGGCACAGGTGATGCAAAAACAAATCGATGTTTCGTCTTTTCCAAGTAGCTGAGTAGACAAAGAAATCCCAAATTCTTATAATCATGGAGTTGTGAAAGCAAGATTCCTATCTTATTATAGAAGTGCAGCTTTCTTGCCCACTGATTCAATTGTCACACAAAATCATCAGAGGACTGAAGTGTCTTTTTTCTAGACTATTTTTTAAATAACATATAGTGGTATTTTCTTAGCCTTCTTAATATACTTAAATTAACCTCAGACTTGAAGGACGAATTCTCTAAAAAAATCAAGCTTTGGCTGGGCGCCATGGCTCATGTCTGCAATCCCAGCACTTTGGGAAGCTGAGGTGGGCAGATCACTTGAGGTCAGGGGTTTGAGACCAGCCTGGGCAACATAGTGAAACCTCATCTCTACTAAAAATACAAAAATCATCTGGGCATTGTGGCACATGCCTGTAGTCCCAGCTACTCGGGAGGCTGAGGCAGGAGAATCACTTGAACCCAGGAGGTGGAGGTTGCAGTGAGCCGAGATCGCACCACTGTATTCCAGCCTTGGTGATACAGTGAGACTGTCTCAAAAAAAAAAAAAAATCAAGCTTTGGGGGAAAAAAGAAGATATTAATTCTATATTTTGTTTAGTATACCAATTCTGATAAAGTAATATTTTCTTTTTGATTTTTTTGAAGAGTGGAATTTTTCTGCTGGATACTTCTGAATTGCCCTAATGTCTCATTTAAATAGGTAAATTGGTAGATCAATAGACAAAGAAATAAATACTTAGCACTTACTATACATCAGGTACTATACTGGATACCAAGGATGTATTTAACTACAGAAGACTCCCTGGAGGGTCCTTGTTAAGATTAGATTTGGAAAAAGCTTTTGAAAGTTTCCAGCTAATTTTTAAAAATGAAGTGTGTGTGTGTGTGTGTGTGTGAGAAAACCTATCAACAAAGCTGCTTTTGGGCTCTGTGTGTGTGTCCTCTGCTACTTTATCCTTACTATAAAATCCTTTCAGTTGCAAAATCACAGTTGCTAATGCTATCAGCACACCACCCGGATCCCCTCACCCTGACCACTTCTGTGCACATCTGCCCAAATTCCAGCCTGCCAGCCTCAGGCTTTCTTTACCTAAGAGTGTTGCAGCCAAGGTCTATGGGATGGTAAGAATGAGATGCTAGTAAGAGTCTGTATCTTATTGGTACCAAGGCATAAGGAACACCGGCATTCCTCACCACAAGACTCCAAAGCAGAAAGGATTCTTAAAGTGCAGCTAGCAGATGGTGGCTGTTCACAGGGCAGGGCACTCCTTCCTGCTTCTGGGCTCCAAAAAAACATTTTCCATAATATCATGTGAAGCTCCAGGGTGGGGAAGAGAGATGACTGCTGAAAATACTGACAAATTCATTCTATACCCAATGTCATAAAAAAAATAAGAGAAAGCAGAAGAAATTTTGCTTTGGACAATAGACAAAAGGTTACTAAAATCAAGTCTGCACATACTTTATTGTGTTTTTTGGGGCAAGGGGTGGTGAGAGAGATTGTGAAAAACTGGTGCTAAGCTATTTTTAAGATTGTAACCAGAACTTCAACCTTTAAAAACTATTAATGATTATGGAAATGCCAAGAACAGCCCTAAAGAAAATGCTGACCACTAGGCACAGTGTCTTTGGGTCCCTTCCAGGCCAAACCTGAGGGCACCGAAGAGGGTTGGGGGAATGGCATCTTAATATACTTAAATGAACTATTGTCCTGAACTTGGTGTCTTCAAATCAAATAAAGATGAGTACAGCAAGGGAATAAACAATCAGATTAGCCAAGCAACCTAGATACTGTCTTTGCCTCTGACTATGAGACACGGAAACCTCTGTGTATTGTGGGTGAAATCAATCAGAGTCTGGTGGCATTGTCAGCTGGAGTCAGCTCTGTGTCCAAACTTAGACTGTATGTCTAGAATCTGTGTCTTAATGTAAATTGGCTTATGGCTCTGTCTCCCTTGGGCATAAGCTTCCATCGTCCAGATGGCAGGGTGACCCCGGTGGAAATAAACATATGGTAGGCTATATCCGTCACTCACAGAGGAAGAATAAGTACACTGTTTGTAAGAGCCAATTAAACAGGAGTCAGTGCCACAAACAGTGGACATCTCTGACAATAGATTAACAGGAAAGTAAAACTTTGGGGTAAGGGCTATTGATAACTGGGGAGGAAAAAGCCTATCATTGGGATGCTGCATGTTGGTAGAAGGTGGGGGGAAAGGAGAAATATAAGAGGAAATATTAAGGGCTGGATATGAATTGTGCTTCAAAATTCTTCTATAGGAGAATTGTTGACAATTTTTGACAATTCCCCCATAGAAGAGAGAACAGCTACTTGTTTTATGGCTTTTGGTCAACTTCCATATTCTTTGGGGAGTGATTGGCTTAGTTGGGGCTTCCCCAGGAGAAGATGCTAAGTCAAGGATCAAAGTGCAAGCAGTTAATTTAGGGAACAATGGTAGGAGAGTGGGAAAGTGAGACAGGAAAGTGAGAAGGTAAGCATTAAGGAGAGTGTCATCAAGCCAGCTACCACCCTGCGGGACTGGGAGTCAATCCCTCTGGGAAAGATCTGGCAGCCAGTGTGGAAAACACTCATTCAAAGTCATCCCACCTGAGGGGCAAGGGAGCACCAACTCTTTTTAGTCATGAGTTGAGGACTGTTCATGGTGGCATTAATTCCACAATACTTTGCTTGCCTCCAAAGCAGCAAAGTGGGCTTAGGAACAAGAAAACACTCTTAGGTAAAGAAAGACTCATGCTGGCAGTTGAAATTTGGGTAGATGTGCTCAGAAGTGGTCCGGGTGAGTGGATACGGGTGGTGCGCTGATAGCATTAGCAACTGTGATTTTGCAACTGAAAGGAATTTATGGTGGGGATAGGACAGCAGAGGACATACACTCATGTATTTATGTATATAAAAATGTATATATGCATTTATTTGTTGCAGAAATTATACCTGAATGGTTGGAAATTGGCACAGAGAAGAATAGGAAAATGTTACAGTTCTGTTTAAGAAAAAATAAATACCACTTAAGACGAAATAAGTTTCCTTCTTCCTGTTTCATCTGTACTGCTTTCACCCTTTTGGAAATGGGATGTAGCAAATGGAAGATGTTGTTCTTATGACTAAATATGATTTGAAGAGAAAAATGCTAACAGGAATTATTTGGCAACATGGAACTTGCTCTAAGCCTACCTGAAACTTGTGATACATTTTGTGATAACATTATAGCCACAAAAATCATGAAACCATGCTCATAAACTAGAGCTCATTGTGTCATGCCTATTATAGTTTTATTAGGTAACTTGCTACACGGAATTATAAAGAAGAATATTTATTTATTGGGTTTACTTTATGAGCCATTTGCTATAAAGGAGAGTCTAATGAGCATCTCCCCTTGGTGTTGATTGTATTCTTCTCTTCCCTACAACACACGTGAGCATAAAACAATGTATTTTCGAATCTCACTGGAGGGAGAAAGTGAGGCAGAGAGGGCTGCATGGAGCAGAGTATCTTCAATTGTTTTATTAGGGGCTATGGAAATATTCATTCCATTAGGAGGTGTGTTTGAGTCAATGCCTCATTTCCCTTCTGTGACGGACAGAAATATGATGGTGCAGTGTCATAGTGTAGGGCCTCGGTAGATGGCCAGTGAGATTTTCCTTGCTACAAGGAAGATTACACTCACCTGGACTGGACATGCACCAGGTACTTGTCAGAATGAATTTTCATGGTCTCTGCCTTTCTGGGTGCTCATGAGCTAGCTCACAGCCTTTTCTTTTGTTAATTAGATTTTTAAAATACTTTGCAACAGTGATAAACTTATGAAAAAGTATGAAGTGCAATATAAAGTTTTTTCTTGACACATGTGAGAGTAAGTTGTCATAGAATGCCCATCGTTCCAGAGTACTTTAGAGTGTCCTTCCTACAAATAAAAATATTCTCCTCCATAACCACAATACAATCTCCAAAATCAGGACAGTCACAGGGGCACATTATTACCATCTAATCCTCCAACTCCATTCAAGTTTCAACACTTGTCCTTGCAATGTTTTCTATAGCAAAATGATCCAGGTTGAAATTACATGTTGAATTGTGTTGTGATATCTCTTTAGTCTCATTGAGTCTAGACTACCACATCCTCAGTCTTCCCTTGATTTTCATGACCTTCACACGTTTGAAATACTGGCCAGATATTTTGTAGAATGTGCTTCAGTTTGGGTTTGTCAGATGTTCTTTTGTGATTAGATTTAGGTTGTGCCTTTTTTGGCAGAAATAAAAGAGGAGTGATTCTGTGTTCCATTCATTGTGTCTTATCAGATAGCACAAGATTTTACATTGTTTTCAGCTGATGATGGTCATTGTGATCACTTGATTAGGATAGTGTCTGCCAGGCTTCCCCACTGCAAAGCTATTCTTTTCTCTTTTGTAATTTATAAGCATTTTGTGGGGGAGGTATTTTGAAACTATGTAAATATTCTGTTCCTCATCAAGCTTTCAATTTGTTTGTTTATTCATTTCAGAATAGACTATTTTATTCAATGGGTTATAATCTGTTGCTATTATAATTTTTTGATGCTCAAATTATCCCTGATTTGGCCAGTGGAGACTAGTCAAGTGGGCCTCTGTGTCACCTTGGCATTTCTACCTCACTCTTGTTTATTTCTTTTTTTTTTCTTAAAAATTATACTTTAAGTTCTGGGAAACATGTGCAGAATGTGTAGGTTTGTTACATAGGTATACACGTGCCATGGTGGTTTGCTGCACCCATCAACCTGTCATCTACATTAGGTATTTCTCCTAATGCTATCCATCCCCTACCCCACTACCCCTGATAGGCCCTGGTGTGTGATGTTCCCCTTCCTGTGTCCCTGTGTTCTCATTGTTCAACTCCCACTTGTGAGTGAGAATATATGGTGTTTGGTTTTCTGTTTCTGTGTTAGTTTGCTGAGAATGATGGCTTCCATCTTTATCCATGTCCCTGCAAAGGACATGAACTCATCCTTTTTTATGACTGCATAGTATTCCATGATGTATATGTGTCACATTTTCTTCATCCAGTCTATCATTGATGGGCATTTGGGTTTGTTCCACGTCTTTGCTATTGTTAATAGTGCTACAGTAAACATCCATGTACATGTGTCTTTATAGTAGAATGATTTATAATCCTTTATATATACTCAGGTAATGAGATTGCTAGGTCAAATGGTATTTCTGGTTCTAGATCCTTAAGGAATCCCCACACTGTCTTCCACAATGGTTGAACTAATTTACACTCCCACCAACAGTGTAAAAGCCTTCCTATTTCTTCACATCTTCTTCAGCATCTGTTATTTCCTGACTTTTCAATGATCGCCATTCTAACTGGCTTGGGATGGTATCTCATTGTGGTGTTGATTTGCATTTCTCTGACGAGCAGTGATTATGAGCTTTTTTCATGTTTGTGGGCTGCATAAATGTCTTCTTTTGAGAAGTGTCTGTTTGTATCCTTCACCCACTTTTTGATGGGGCTGCTTTTTTCTTGCAAATTTAAGTTCTTTGTAGATTCTGGATATTAGCCCTTTGTCAGATGGATAGATTGCAAACATTTTCTCCCATTCTGTAGGTTCCCTGTTTGCTCTGATGATAGTTTCTTTTGCTATGCAGAAGTTCTTTAGTTTAATTAGATTCCATTGTCAATTTTGGCTTTTGTTGCTGTTGTTTTTGTGTTTAACAGAGTCTTTGCCCATGCCTATGTCCTGAATGGTATTGCCCAGATTTTCTCCTAGGGTTTTCATGGTTTTAGGTTTTACAGTTAAGTTTTCAATCCATCTTGAATTAATTTTTGTATAAGGTATAAGGAAGGGGTCCAGTTTCAGTTTTCTGCATATGGCTAGCCAGTTTTCCCAACACCATTTATTAAGTAGAGAATCCTTTCCCCATTGCTTGTTTTTGTCAGGTTTGTTGAAGATCAGATAGTTGTAGATGTGTGGCATTATTTCTGAGGCCTCTCTTCTGTTCCATTGGTCTATATATCTGTTTTGGTACCAGTACCATGCTGTTTTGGTTACTGTAGCCTTGTAGTATACTTTGAAGTCAGGTATTGTGATGCTTCCAGCTTTGTTCTTTTTGCTTAGGATTGTCTTGACTATATGGGCTCTTTTTAGGTTCCATATGAAATTTAAAGTAGTTTTTTCTAATTCTGTGAAGAAAGTCAATGGTAGCTTGTTGGGGGATAGCATTGAATCTATAAATTACTTTGGGCATATGGCTGTTTTCACTATATTGATTCTTTCTATCCATGAGCATGACTATTTTTCTATTTGTTTGTGTCCTTTCTTGTTTCCTTGAGCAGTGGTTTGTAGTTCCCCTTGAAGAGGCCTTCCATATCCCTTGTAAGTTGTATTCCTAGGTATTTTATTCTCTTTGTAGCAATTGTGAATGGGAGTTCACTCATGATTTGGCTCTTGGTTTGTCTATTATTGATGTATAGGAATGCTTGTGATTTTTGCACATTGATTTTGTATCCTGAGACTTTCTGAAGTTGCTTATCAGCTTAAGGAGACTTGGGGTTGAGATGATGGGGTTTTCTAAATATACAATCATGTCATCTGCAAACAGAGACAATTTGGCTTCCTCTCTTCCTATTTTAATACGCTTTATTTTTTTCTCTTGCCTGACTGCCCTGGCCAGAACTTCCAATACTACGTTGAATAGGAGTGGTGAGAGAGGGCATCCTTGTCTTGTGCCGGTTTTCAAAGGAAATGCTTCCAGCTTCTGCCCATTTAGTATGATATTGGCTGTGAGTTTGTCATAAATAGCTCTTATTATTTTGAGATACGTTCCATCAATACATAATTTATTGAGAGTTTTTAGCATGAAGGGGTGTTGAATTTTATCGAAGGCCTTTTCTGCATCTATTGAGATAATCATGTGGTTTTTGTCATTGGTTCTGTTTGCACCCTCCCAATACTAAACTAGGAAGACATCTAATCGCTGAATAGACCAATAACAAGTTCTGAAATTGAGGCAGTAAACAATAGCCTACTAACCAAAAGAAAGCCCAGGACCAGATGGATTCACAGCCAAATTCTACCAGAGGTACAAAGAGGGGCTGGGTACCCTTCCTTCTAAAACGATTCCAAATAATAGAAAAAGAGGGACTCCTCCCTAACTCATTTTATGAGGCCAGCATTGTTCTGATACCAAAACCTGGCAGAGACACAACAAAAAAAGAAAATTTCAGGCCAATATCCCTGATAAACATTGATGCGAAAATCCTCAATAAGATGCTGGCAAACCGAATCCAGCAGCACATCAAACAGCTTATCCACCACGATCAAGTCGGCTTCATCCCTGGGATGCAAGGCTGGTTCAACATATGCAAATCAATAAATGTAATTCATCACATAAACTCTTGTTTATTTCTACCTCATCTTCCTTGCTTTTTGGCATGATGAGAAATTGTACTCATCTTACACTTTCTTCCAGGTTTGAAATCAGCTGTTTCTCTAAGTAGCCTGAATTTCCTTTAGTGGAGAAGAGTATTTAGAATACTGTGAATATCTGAGCACTAGGTGTGCTCATTGCCACTGTGATGTCATTGCTCCCAGGTCCTACCCATGGACAGAACTATATTTATTTCTATATTTATGTATATATATTGAAAACTATTCATTCACATCAATATCCAATTCCAATCCAACAATACACAGGGTTCATTCTAGTTTTCTCCCTTTCTGTTATCCCTAAAATATCTACTTAACTGATCCGTCCTCCTATATGTAACCTGTCTCCCAGCTCTCTTGCTGCCCGTAATCCTTGCAGCTGCTCTTCTATTGTAGCTGCCTGGGCTCCGACACCTCATACTCCCAGCTCCTTCCTTGCTGCATTTGCGCTCTGGCTTATGTCTCCCTGTGGATACCCCACTTACCTGGCTTGGGCTCCAAACCCCATGCCAGGCCGCCATCCCACGTGAACCCATTTCTCACCCTGCTCAGGCTTTCTGTCAGTCGTTTTCAATCTGACTCCTAGCAGATTTTTAAAAGGATCCACTTGGGTAGATACAAAATGAGTTTAAGCAACTAAACTCTGAAAAAAAAAAAAAAAAAAACCCAAGCCCAAACCTATTTAATAACATGCATTACATTTTAAAATATGTACATTAGATTACTAAAATAAAGTTTGTTGATTCTCTTCTTTTCCACTTTAACCCTTTAAATTAAAACAAATGCTAGGGCTTAGCTGGGATATGTAGCAGCTGGCTGATGAGGAAGGAAGTGAAGATGATGCTGCCTTCTGGGCTGGCATCTACATAATGATTATGCAAGACTAGGGTGAAGGAGGCAACGTGGAACAAGGACAGAAGAGGCAGCCTCTTTTCTGCCTTTATTTTATGATTTTTAATCTTGAGAACCAGATGTTCTGATTAAGGAATGACTGAGGACTGGGGACATGGCCAAGGTTTCAAAAAGAGGCAATGGACAAAAGATGCTTCTGGTAGACCAGGTGACGTCAGAAAGAAAATTAATCTAATTTTATGTAAGTGAATTTCCTCCTGAACCAGGATAGCAGGAAATGTAATCTTTCAGGAAAGATAAAGTTGGAGATTTCATTTGCTACTTATCACTTTTCCCATGCTAGAGAAACAGTTTTACTTCAAAGAAGCAGACAAGGAGGTGTTTCCTGTAGGGTGAACAGATTTGCAGAGCGGGCTGGTGCTACTCCCTTGATGAGGAACCTCTGTGTGGGGCAGCCTATCTGGGGCATTAAATTGTCCTCTGGCCCTCGCCTGCTGGGCTGCAGGGCCTCAGTGATGGGGATGGGGGGTGGGGCACTCCATAGTTCCCATGGCTAAATGCGCATAGCAGGATTGTCCTAAGCTTTGTTTAATGGCATTTCAATGGGGGAAAATGAAGATCCCGGAACAAAATCCCAAATTGTTCTTGCTTTATCCTCCTACGTGTGTGTATTTCTGAGCTGAAGGGCAAAGGAAGTAAAACTCCACCCACCTCTTCCCCATCTGACCATGTCAGATCCCAAGTATTTGTCTGTGCTCTAATTAAAGAGAAGCAGATTCTCGATTTCACCCCAGCTCTTGTCAGTACAGGGAGCGCTTAACTTTCCACACAGAGGTAGGGAAATGTAATTTTGAGGAGAAGTGCTGATTTTTATTGGGCATGACTTAACTCAAGCTGCATCCCTGTTTTGTTTTTTTTTTTCTTTTTAAGAATAATCACTTCAAAACGATTAATGATGCCTGAAGCCTGACCAGTCTTACTTCCTGCGGTGAAATGTGGAACTTTTGTGCATGTCTGGGTTTGTAGGAGGGTGTGCACCAAACTCTAGCAAGAGATAGTTTCCCATACTGTACAAACAGTTGGATCATTGTTCAGAAAAGCTGTCTCTCTGAAGGAAACGTGCTACAGAGAGGTACCAAATCCACGGCGGGGAGGGAAGACTTTGCTTCAGTTACGGAAGGGAAGTAAACTCATTTCCTTCTTAAGGTGCCAGAACAAGAGCGTTCCTTGGTCAGCGGGAGCCTCAATCTGGCTTTTTTGTTGTTGTTGGTAGTGGGGATTACGAACAATGAGGATGATGCCTTTGAAAACAGGTGGGATTTTTGAAGGGTCACAATAGAGGAATAGGTAGAAAAAAGTCACATCCTGCTGGGATGCAACCATTCTATTGGTCCTCTAGGCTAATCTGGGGGAACAGACTCCTCAGGGGAGCATGCGGCCCTTCCAGCGTTTCCCAGGGGCAGCCATAGCCTGACTGCCGACCCCTCTTCATTGAGGACCCAGAACTGGACTGCAGCAACTGCATTTAGCATTTTTGTGAATCCTGTTTGGAAAAGAGCATGGATGATGTTTATTTAGGAAAGCTAAAACTAAATACAGAATACTATTGATAGATTTTTTTTTTTTTTACAGGATTTTGGAAGTCTAATAATTGTGTCATGTATATGTTCTCCTACCTCCTTCCCCACTCCTCCATGCTATTCTTTGCATTAATATTCTGAAAAGGGTGATTTGGTGAAAAAGAAAAGCAGACCGTCAGCTTTTCTTTTCTGGAGCTCTGAGGAAGCTCTATAGTGATCCTTCCCTCAATAAGTTGTTTTATAGAGAAGCTGAACTTTCCACTAAGGCAGAGTGCATGGGATAAAAGACTGGCTTAAGAGATACAAAGTCAGAAAGGGGAAAGGGATACTAGCAGAGCTCTGAGTGCTGAGGGCGGTGTGAGCCAGTGTGTGCCTGTGAGAATGCACACATATGTGCAAGCCTTCTCTCTTCTGAACAAATCCCAATAGGTCTCCATTTCCTCAGGACCCATAACATCACCCACTTATGGGAGGGCTAGGAAGAACAATGGGTGATAGCTGCAAAGAAATATTAAGGCATGAATTATTGCTTCATGATTATCTTCTATTAGAAAAGCCACATGTGAGACAGAACAAACAAACAATTCCTCCCCAACACCCCCCAGCATACAAAAAGTCTACACTGGCTTCTCCTGAGCTGAGTTGTTCTTAGGTTACATTGTGTAAACCAGGCTTTCAATTGCAGAACTGCATTGGCATCAACTGTGTTAGAAACTGTAAGTAATTTTGGGCACAGTGCCCAAGGGGTTGGAGCCAGGAGGACTGATCTTTATGTTAACAGGCAGAGCACCTGCCTGAGAAATCTGGGAACACAGGTTTTCTTCCCACGACGCCTTCTTCACGCGAATTAATCTATTAGCTGGTATGTGTGTCAGTTTATTTAGGAGCATGTGTGCTGACAATTGGCTTCTGACTGTAAAATACGGTCTTGAGGGAGAAAATGATTAATTGCCTGCTTTAAAGTGTGTGTGTGTGTGTGTGTGTGTGTGTGTTTATGTGTATGTGTATGTGTTTGATGACAGTCACTATTAGTATGCATGTGTCTGTAAAACTAAAGGCAAACTAAAGGCAAATAACCATTAAGACATTGAAATGTGTGAATAAACAAATATAAAAGAAATAAGGCTGTGAACATCTCAAATAGGTCTTTACTATAATAAAAATTTTTTTGGGCGGGTCTCTGCCTATGTCTTACTTTTAAAATGCTGTATGTGTTAGTAAACTCTTCATTCTTATCAATGTGAAAAGAATGTAGGAATGGGATTACTTGGTCCCTTGTAGAAATCCAGAGTAATAGACTAGATAATATAGTTTCCAAAATACAAAATGTAGGCCATTTACGGTTGTGAACTATTTTCCCAAATAAAGATACTGAAATAAGAAACAAAACAAAATTGCCATTGTTTCATTATAAAAAGGGCATTTTAACACAGAAAGCAGAAGTACATAGTCTCAATAAACAGCAAAGCCTTGAGTTGAATATAAGTAATGCGATGAAAGGTCACTGCACTGCTTTTATCTTTCTCATTTTGCTGTGGATGGACATTTGGGAACCCCTTCTTTTTATTGGCACTCTGCATTAGAAATGTCATTATAGCAGTGGTGCTCAGAATTCAAGCGAAGATAAATGGGAACAGGGATGGCCAGTTTGAAGGCCAGTTTGCCCAGGATGGAGGTATGACAACACTCAGTAAGTGTCTAAGGCACTGCTAAGTGCTTTATGCACATTGCTTCGTTTAATTGCTGTCTAGTTTCCAGAAACTGGCCTAAGGATGCTGCTTTCCATTGATGCATGGTCCGTCAGCCAGCTACCGAGAGCTTTTGGAGAGTGGCTGTGACTAGCACTTTTAGAAAATAAGCAATTGAGGAGTTGAGAAAACAAATTATTGCTGAGACAAAGAGGGTGGATGAGATGGTGGAAGAGGAAAATGGACGAGCTCAAAACTTAAAAATAAGGCCGTCAGATGCTGCAGAGGGGGAAAGGAGAGTGGGGAATGAGGAGCAGTCAGTTAACTAAGTGATGAAGAAATAATCCAGGTCAATAAAGCAGATCCAGGAGTAGGCTGGCAACAGAAATCAACTTGCATATGGTGCAGACTGGGTTCAGGAAGTTTGGTTAGATAGCTGTTCCAGAAGACAGCAGAGTGATCATTTTTTCTTTTTAATTTCTTTTTTTTAATAGAAAGATTTGGACATTCTTTCAATCACTCAACAAACATTTGTTGGGTGTCTACTAGTAAGGACTGTGCTAAGTGCTGAGGATTTAGACGTGCAAGGAGCAATCTCTGCTCTTAAAGTGCTCTCAGTCTGGGAACTTTTTGAGGAAGTCTGAGAGGTGAACAGACAAGGCTAATGTCATGTGTTAAAAGCTCTGGGAGAGGAAAGCCTGGGGCTCTTGCCACACAGGGCAGAGTATTAATGATGCAGGAATTTTTTTTGACCCCTTCATCGGATTTGCTACAGGGGTGGTCCATTTACCAGGCCCACTGTGCTCAACCTTTTGCAGGAGGGAGTGCATGAGCAAGCGAGTGCAGGATCTGGCTGGATGCTTTGGGTGCTGGCAGGAGCAGGTTCCATGTGGCCCCATGGCGGTGCCCAGGTGGGGGTGCCTGTGACCTCCAAAGCCCCAGAGGGCGTGTTACAATGCTCTCTTAGCTCTGCCATCTGTGGACAGCAGTGTTATCAGCTCAGTGGGCCCCTTGCCTCATCACGTTGGGTGGCTGTCCTCTGCCAGCAAGGGCAAAGGGCCAGTGTGACAACCTTTTTTGAGTACCCACACTTGGTGGGTCCTAAGCTCTTGTCCAGTGCCCAAGAAGAATTAGGTTGCATGGACACTTGAAGGATGGTGGAGGCAGATAATTTTTTTTTTTTTTTTAGTGATGGAAGTGGCTCTCAGTGGAGACGGGATAGCTGGAGAGGGGACAGGATGGGCAGGTAATCTTCCTTGAAGTCTGGCTGTCTCCACATGGCTCTTCTCTGAAGTTAAGCTGTCTCTCCTCTGAAGTCCAGCCATCCCTCTGAAGTCAAGTCACCTCTCTCCAGTCAAGCCACTTCTCCCTCTCTACTACTGAGTCTGGGGTCTTTATAGGCACAGGATAGGAGGTGGGGCAGGCCATAGGTAGTTTTGGAAAAGGTAAAATTTGATTGGCAAAAAGACATTATTCAGAAAGAACCAGCTGGGTGCAGTGGCTCACACCTATAATCCTAGCATTCTGGAAGACCAAGGTGGGTGGATCACCTGAGGTCAGGAGTTGTAGGCCAGAAAGAACCAATCAGGAGAGAGTGGGCAAACAGGGATAGAAGTTCCCACTTCAGGCTGTAGGTTTCAGGTTTTTGGCTTGATGGTGGGGTTTTGCCAGGGACCCAACCTTGTCTGCCTCTATCATTAACTTTCACTGAAGATGGCCAGTGGTTGGGAACAGCATCACAGAGGTCAATGCTGAGCTAGGCTTTGAGGGATGATTAGGAGTTTTCTGGCAAAAAATGGAGGAATGGCCTTCCAGGCAGAGAAAACAGTGGGTGCAAAGGAATGGGGGGGATCTCAGTGAGCTTCACAGCTGGTGTGGAGAACACTATAAGTGTAGCATTGACATGGGAGGCACTCATGAGTTGCATTGCACACTATGCTGAGTAGTTGGGATTTCAACGTACCAGTAGATCAAGGGGAAGCAGCCAGCTGAGCAAAGGCACAATATCCAAACAAGAGGGGATGTCACTGAGGGAAAGGGAGAGGAGCTGAGTGAGGATAAAAGTGTTTTCGAGGTGGGAAGGAGGAATGTGAAGGGAGTTGGTGAAGGACAGTGTTGGTGTCCTCTGCACAGTAGCTGCTGAGGCCATCTGGCTGTGAGGAAGAGATGAAGTTGGGAGGGGGTTTGGAGGAGGGTCCCAGGGAATTCTAAAGAGAAGTAAAAGGATTGCCATATTGTCATTATTTGAGATTCACAAAGACTTTCATCAGATATGTAACTGATTCTCACTGACACCATTGCCCCTACATCTGTTGTTCTGCTTTTAAATGAAGTGTGATATTTCTTTCCAATATCCATTTTCTGCAAAGATATCAAGTGCCAGGCATGGTCGTTCTGAACAGGAGCCAAGGTGTATTGATTACATATTCTCTGTCCTCTTGTTGAAACTTGTTTATATTTCACAGAGCCAAACCTCAACCAGCAGGAAGGACCCTTTATGGAACACCAGTCAGGACTAGTGGTGGGAGCTTTTTAATAAAGAGGACAATCAGGACAAGTATTTGAAGTCATTAATGTGTATCATTAATGTGTAAATTTCTACCCAATTTTTTTTTTAATCTGAAAGAGAAGAATGGCAGAATAGTGTGGCTAGGGCAAAGAGCACTGGTTCTGGAGTCCAGAGGCTGAGGGTTTTGACCAGTTCATACCATCAATAATCTGTGTAATCTTGGGTTAATCTTGAGTGAAACAACTTCTTGGTTCCAGTTTAGATTACATTTTTCCTTTTTTCCCCTCACATACCACAGTGATATAAATACAATTATGATAGAGGACTGTAGACTTTCAACACATGATTTTATAGATACCAAGAAATAATTTCAGGAAATACTTCTGAATTCTATTCCTATTCCTAACTTATAAAGTGAAATTGACTACTTTGTGTTTTATCAGTTTGTGAAAAGTTGAGTCTGCTTATGGGATTCCACCATAAGAGAAAAGGGACTGGAATATGAGAAGATCAGCATGTGAGAATCAGAGTCATCTGCCATGGGAACATTTTGGAGAAATTAGAAATGGTAAAAGAAGCAGAGGCGGTATAGAAGGCCTCTGATGTTTGATGTTATCTACATAATGTTAACATATAATTTAGAGGATTTGTGGCTAGTTTTCAGAAGATAAAGATTTATGAGTTCTTTCTTTGATAAAATAAAAGGGGGAGATGAAGAAAAAAAGACCTTTTCACAGGGATAATAATGATACAACCTATTCACGCAAAGTATTTATTTATTTATTTATTTATTTATTTTTAATTTTAATTTTAATTTTTTTCTTGAGACGGAGTCTCGCTCTGTCACCTCAGCTGGAGTGCAGTGGTGCGATATCTGCTCACTGCAAGCTCCGCCTCCTGGGTTCACGCCATTCTCCTGCCACAGCCTCCCCAGTAGCTGGGACTACAGGTGCCCGCCACCACTCCCGGCTAAATTTTTGTATTTTTAGTAGAGACGGGGTTTCACTGTGTTAGCCAGGATGGTCTTGATCTCCTGACCTCGTGATCCACCTGCCTCAGCCTCCCAAAGTGCTGGGATTACAGGCGTGAGCCACCGCGCCTGACCGCAAAGGGTTTTTTTTTTAAAGGAATTAACTAAATGGTAGGCAGAATAATGCCACCTTCCAACTCCCTACTCCCCCTACCCCACTGCCCCTGCCAAGATGGCCATGTCCTGATCCCTGGAACCTGTGAATATTTTATCTTACAGGTCAAAGGGACTTTACAGGTGTGATCAAGTTAAAGATCTTGAGATGGGAGATTGGAGATTGATCACAGATTATTTGGGTGAGCCCAATGTAAGCATCTTATAAGGATCCTTCTCAAAGGAAGGTAGGAGTGTCAGAATCAGAAGATGATGAGAGCAGAGGAGAGAAGGAGGTGTGATGGCAGAAGCAGAGGTCAGAGTGATGCCATCACTGGAAGGAGGCCCTGAGCCAAAGCAGCAGATGGCCTCCAGCAACTGACAAAGGCACGAAATCTCTGCAGGGCCTTCCAAAGGAATGCAGTCCTGTCGGCACTGCACACCTTGGTTTTAGTCCCTTAAGATCTATTTTTGGACTTCTGACCCCTGGAAGTCTAAGATAATAAAGTTGTATTGTTTTAAGTCATTTAAGCAGCAAGAGGAAACTAACAAAAACGTATTGAGTGGTCCTGATCCTCTGGGTTACATATTGCTCCTGTGTTACAAACTTCTCTGTGCCTTTAATTCACCCCAAACTTCTTTCTCTTGTAGCCCTGGTCATTCTTTTGTGTAACTGTCTCTTTAATTTTTTGTTTCCTCACTAGATGTAAGCTCCCTGAGGGCAGGGAATTGGCCCTTTTTGTGTCTCAGTTCCGGGTGCAGAGCTAAGTATGAAGTAAGAACACAATCATAGGTTAATAATGTGAACTAATCAAATCAATGCCACATGAAGGATTTTCAAATGGATGAAAAGGATCACATGGATCAAAGGGAATCGTGTCTGCTGCTCCGGCTTGGTAAGATCTGGGTGTCACTCTTTGAAGACACCAAATGAAGGTGAAAATGGCTTATGAGAGAATGCAAAGAAATGTCCTTTTATTTCAGAACTCCTTGGTTCCAGCCATTTTCTTTTCTCCTTTTCTTCCCTTACACTGAAATCTGGCATGAACAGTTGGCTCCTGTGGGTGACTGAGCCTGGATGGGCTGTGAGGCCCTCTGAGATGACCAGCTCAGGCAAAGTCTTTGCCAAATCTTGTTGAGTTCACACAGCCTATTTGCTGGAATGATCCCCACGTGTACTGATCCACCTTTAATGCTCTGTGATGGGTCTCTTGGGGCTACAGGACTTCTGGAGACCCCATTTAACATCTGCTCTCTAGGCCTGGGCTTTGATCCAGCCTTCAGATGCTCACTGATCTGTGGGGTAAGGAGAGTCCTTTCTGTCTGGATGCTGGTTGCACCTCTTCAGTTTGTGGCCAAGTTCTTGTGAGACTCGTCATCTCCATGGGAGATATTTTAACGGAAGCTGGGTTCTCACTAGGGATCTGCTTCCTATCTTCCCTCTATGGCCTTGGCCAAGTTTCCCTAGAGGCCACACTATAAATTCCATAATTTTGGCTACTCTGTATCGGCAGCTCTTGGGTTCATATGCCTCAGGATCCTAAAGAAGTCCTGGTCCTCACTCCTACACGAATCCTGTCTGTCCTTGATGTGGGAGCCTCTATTTCATTTTTTCTCTTACTCTCCATCCTGAATATCTTTGTTTATCAAAGGAGCTCCCTTCAGTCTTCCCCAGCAGCCATGGGTGGTCCTGAGACTTCTTTCTCCACCCAGGGTGGCCATTTTTCTCCTGCTACTGAATTGCTATTTCATCCCATACATTCTCATGGTGAAGACAGCCTCCTTCTTTTTTTTTTTTTTTTTTTTTCGAGACGGAGTCTCGCCCTGTCGCCCAGGCTGGAGTGCAGTGGCGCAATCTCGGCTCACTGCAAGCTCCGCCTCCCGGGTTCACGCCATTCTCCTGCCTCAGCCTCTCCGAGTAGCTGGGACTACAGGCGCCCGCCACCACGCCCGGCTAATTTTTTGTATTTTTTAGTAGAGACGGGGTTTTTCACTGTGTTAGCCAGGATGGCCTCGATCTCATGACCTCGTGATCCGCCCGCTTCCGCCTCCCAAAGTGCTGGGATTACAAGCGTCAGCCACCGCGCCCGGCCTCAGCCTCCTTCTTTTTCAAAGAAGCCATAGACATTTAAAAATTTATAAAATAAAGAAGTATTAAAGAAAGAACACGAGTGTGTTCAGGCTGCAACTCTTGTCTTGCAACTACTGATTTGCCAGAGTTGGCTTAGTGGATGGGGATGGGGAGCTGCTCACTCTCTCTGTCACCAGGCTAACAACAACTCTCAAAAATGCATACTAGGTTGAAAGAATGGTCATCTTGGATAGAGGAAGGCATTTCAATAAAGAAAATTAGAATAACATGGGCGGCATATACCCCCAAAAATTGAGAGCAGGGACTTGGCAGATATCTGTACACCCATGTTCATAGCAGGATTATTCACAACAACCAAAGGTGGAAACAATCCAAATGTCCATCAACAGACACAGATAACAATGTTTAAATGGATAAACAAAATGTAATGTAATAAAATATTACTCATCCTTAAAAAGGAATCAAATTTTGATACACACTACATTGTGGATTAAACTTGAAGATATTATGCTAACTAAAGTTAGCCAGACATGACGAGACAAATATTGTGTGAGTTTACTTATATGTGATACCCAGAATAGTCAAATCCTTAGAGACAAGAATTAGAATGGTATTTACCAGGGGCTGGAGAAAGGGAGAATGTGAAGTTAGTATTTCATAGGTGCAGAGTTTTAGTTTGGGAAGATAAAAAATTCTGGAGATGAGTGGTGGTGATAGTTGCATAATGATGTGAATCTACTTAATGTCACTGAATTGTACACTTAAAAATGATTAAAATGCTTGGCTCATGCCTGTAATGCCAGCACTTTGGGAAGCCAGCATGAGAGGATCACTTGAGGCCAGGAATTTGAGACCAGTCTGGGCAACATAGCAAGACCCCATCTCTAGAAAAAATAAAAAATTAGCTGGCTGTGGTGGCGTGCCTCTGTGGTCCCAGCTAGTTGGGAGGCTGAGGCAGGAAGAGCACTTGAGCCCAGGAGGCCAAGGCTGCAATGAGCTGCGGTTGTGCCACTGTGCTCCAGCCTGGGCAACAGAGTGAGACCCTGTCTCAAGAAAAAAAAATGGTTAATATGGTAAAAATTATGCTATGTATATTTTACCACAATAAGACATATAAATATAATATGGAAATTGCAGTTTGGTGGTTTTTCCACTATTTATATTCACTTTTTGGTCAAGAATCTGCATTTAAAAATCAAAAGGTGTGCAAAAATTATCAGAGGAGATTGTCTATTAATACAGTTTTCATTTGTGTGTCTTCTTCTTTCCAAGTAATGGTGAGAAAATCTTAGTTAAACAGCACTCAAGGACACGCTCCTACTAAGTAATTTTTTCCTGTGACTTTTGCACACTAATATACAAAAGAAAACATGCTCAATGAGTCAAATGTGTATTTGCAAAAGTTACCCAATAAGCTTGCTGACTGTGGCAACTCCTTGTAGTTGTGCTGGGTAACCCAGATTTTGCAATTCATCCACACACATTGAATAACACTTTTTGTCCTGGGATCCTTTACTTCACATAGGAAGTATGTGACCTCCAGGTACCAAGCACTCTGAAAGAGAGCTTTGATTCAAACAAAGTAAACAGTTAGATTCCTCTTCGTTCAGGTAATTTTTGTGGCTGATATTTGTGTTGAATTTTGGAAAAACAAACACCACCTGCTTGTCCTGAGAATAAGAGTATGGGTGAAATGAATACAGATTTGATGGCCAGATGCCCTGAGTACTTGGCGGACTTACAGGGTGATTTCTAGTGAGTCATTTTGCCTGCCTACGATGGTACAGTAAGGGTTTGAAGTGGTCCACACGATACCTTCCAGGTCTTCCCAGGTCAGTCCAGGTTATGTACCTTTTTCTGATTTGGGGTGCAGGCATGCTGAGAATGGAATCACCTCCTCTAATATAATTTTAAATGAAAACAATATTAAACCATAAAAACTGTATAAGGAACTTCAACGAGATTCTAGTATTTTTGCTCTGATGACTAACTGGGAACAGTTTTGAAACATCAAATTGAAATTATTTCAAAGTGTCCAACTGATAGGGTTTGGATCTGTGTCCCCACCCAAGTCTCATGTTAAATTTTAATCCTCGGTGTTGGAGGTGGGGCCTGGTGGGCAGTGATTTGATCATGGGGGCAGATTTCTCATGAATGGTTTAGCACCATCCCTCTTGGTACTGTCCTCATGATAGTGAGTGAGTTCTCATGAAATCTGATTGTTTAAAGGTGTGTTTAAAGCATTTCCCCCCTCACTTTCTTGCTCTTGCCAAGTGATATTTCTGCTTCCCCTTCGCCTTCCACTGTGATTGTAAGATTCCTAAGGCCTCCCCAAAAGCCAAGCAATGCTAGCATCAAGCTTCCTGTACAGCCTGCAGAACCATGAGCCAATTAAACTTCTTTTCCTTATAAATTACCCAGTCTCAGGTATCTCTTTATAGCAATGAGAGAACAGCCTAGTACACGGACCTTCTTATTCTTCCCTTCCCCTTCCCTCCTCTTTCCTTCCTTTCCCTTCCTTTTCCCTCCCCTTCCCTTCCTCTTCCCCTCTCCCTTTCCCTTTTCTTTCCTTCACTTCCCTTCCCCTCCTTTCCCCCATCCCTTCCCCTCCCTTCCCCTCCCCTTCCCTCCCTTCCTCCTCTGCCCTTACCTCCCTTTTTTTCTCTCCCTTCCTTCCGTCCTTCCCTCCTTCCTTTCTTCCTTATTTCCCCTTCTTTTTTTTCTTTGTCTTTCTTTGCTTTTGTTTTGCAATGCATGCACCCCAGTACCGTTTATTCCACCTTTTGTGTCATCCAATGATGAAAAAAAAAAAACAGCCAAAAAAAGCCAAATAAAACCCTATCTGTCCTACCATATTGTAATGTCTTCAGACAAAGATTGTAGGTGGCTACAAGAATATATAATGGGATATGTAGGGGGAGGTGTAGGGAGTTGGCAAGTAAATGATTGGTCAAAGTTATCTGAAAACAGAAAAGACAGGGAGGATGTGGGGTCAACCCCCAGCCCCAGCTTTTTCTTTTTTGCCAATACTCCTCCCTAACTCCTGCATACAAAGCCTGAACTCTGGCCTCTCCTAGGAGAAAATGGATGGGAACCCAAAAGAGGAGAACAGGAAGCGATGTCATGCATATGCTTTCTCTTTGGGACAGGCGGGTGGTGTGGGTGGTGCTGGGGTCCTGTGGTTTTATGTTGGAGATACCTTGTCTCTGAAGAGCCAGACAGTTGCATGAGGCTGGAAGGTGGAGATCCCGTGAGCTTCCTACCTGGGGCTGTTGTTGTTAGACCCAGAACGGGGAGGAAGAGGACCCTGTGGTTTCTCTCTAGGTTGTTCATGTGACTCAGATTGGCCTGATGGGATAAAGGGAAGACATGCTGTCCCTGAGGAAAGATGGTGTATTTGCCAGGGCCTTTTCCCAATAACCTGGAAGTAGAGGTTAGCTTGGAGCAATGAAAACTCCTCTAGTAGCATTTGAAATATTGCTAAATATCAATCATGGTACTAAGTTATATCTGTTAGCCCAGCTAAGTGTTTTTATTATATCATTTCTTTTTTAACCTTCTGATACACTGCTATTTCCTTTGGTTTAAACATGTGAGATAGGTATTATTATTATTATTATCCCTGTTAAAAGATAAACTGAGGCATATTAAAATTTTGAAGAGTTTATTTGAACAGACTGGGATTCATGAATCAGGCAGCTCCAGACTGCAGATAGTTTGGGGCTCCAACGAAGAGGGGTTGGGCGAGGCTTTATAAGCAAAACTAGGAAGCAAGGCAAAGACAATATTTGACTGGCTAAAGTGGAGCAATAACCTCCAAGTCCATAGTTAGAAGATAGTTGGTGGTTTCTAATTGGTAAAGTCCACAGTTAGTGGCTAGTTGGAAGTTTCTGATTGGGAAAACATAGGTTTCACTTTCTCGGATATGGTGGTTCACACTGAGTTGAGTTTGGGTTTGCTTACATGGGAACCTGGCAGTCGGGCTACCTCAGTCTAATGGTTTCCCAATTAATTATTTTAATGCTCCATTTTAGATATTGAAACTGTAATATGAAGTTATTTGCCTAAAGACAGAGTGACTAAGAGGCAGTACTTACTACCTCCTTTCTTTACTCTTTCAACACTGTTGATTATTATATTTTACTTAGAAATAACTTGATCCTCTGTGTGTGCCAGGAAACAAAGTGAAGTCTAATTTGAAAACCATCTCAGGGAATTTGCTGCAGGTAGAAGAGAGAGAAAAGCGGTCTTCTCTGAGCCAAGCTCATTGCCAGCTTAGGTAGACAGTACTTCCCACAGCCTGGCTACTTTGATGGCTTAAAACAGGCATGCTGTAATTTAACTGGCATTAGGGAGTGACAGTAAAAAGAAACCATTTTGAGGTGTGGGCTTCTTGAGGTGACATGGAGATATATAAAGTTTTTTTTTTTCTTTTAATGGTGTTTTAGTTTGGGCAATAACACAAGTTGAGCAATTTTGCATTCTGAATAAAAGGAGAAGCCAACAGTATAATGTTAACCGAGGACACAGAGCTACCAGTGACAGGGACAATGGCAGATGAGAACCACCAGCTGAAGGGACGCCAGCTTAGGGATCCAGGGGACCCAGACCCCAGTGGGAAGCACCCTCTGGCTGGGCTGGTTGTTCTCTGCTCCTTCCCTGACTCTCTGCTCTGTGCTCTGAAGCCTGGGCCTTGAGGACTGCATCTCCTGGGCCCCCTATCTTCTGGTTAGGTTTGGCCAGTGGAAGATACCAGCAAGAGCCGCAGACAGCTTGGGTTATTTCTTCTGTGTTTGCTCCCTGCTCTGGTGATGTGTCTACAGAAGTTGCTGTCTCCTCTTCAAAGACAGCTTCACCAGGCTGCCCCTCCTCCAGGACTCCAGTGCAAAATGGACTCGGGTATCACAATTTCTCCTGTATATCCCTTCAGCCCCAGTTGTTGTAATAGCTGCAGCTGTTGCTAGTCCAAAGGTTCCTCCCATCCCTTTCTTCATCTACCTCTTGCCGCACCCCACTAAGCCATCCCTTCATTGTCACCTCTCCATTCACTCCATCAGAGGTTGACATCTATTTATTTATTTATTTATTTTTTTGCCAGGACCTTTTGGGCTTCTCAAATGGAATGTGCATAGGAGTTGCATGGGGATCTGATTAGATGGAGGTTCTGATTCAGTAGGTTTGGGGTGGGGCCCAAGACACTGAATTTCCAAGAAGCACTCAGGTGATGCTGAGGCTACTGGTCTATGGACCTTACTTACTTTTCCTACTCACTGTATGGTCAGAATTGCTGGTAAATATGGCCCAAGAAATGTAAAAGTTGAGTCTCATTATAAAGCACTCTAAGTAAGAATGTCGGCTTCCTCTTATCCTGGAAGTCAGGAATGGTTTTTTGTAAAAACAACAAAAAGCAGAAGACATTCTGCTGTTCAAGTTTGGCTCTCCACTCTCACCCTCCCCCGTGTGCGCGCGCGCGTGTGTGTGTGTGTATTATAAACATAGGCAATTGAGGGATTTCCGGGTTCACTAATGGCTGAATGATTGTGGGTCATTTCAGAAAATCTGAGCCTGAACACAGGAACAGGAAGGGTGGTATGGAGATATAGAGCTTGTTTTTTTCTTTTTTTTTTCTTTTAGACCAGGGGCAGATTAAGGCTCATAGGCCAAATCCAGCATGTCATCTGTAGTTGTAAATAAAGCTTTATTGGAACACAGGCATGATCATTTGCTTTATCTATGGCTGCTTTTCCCTAAGTTGGCAGAGTTGAGTTGTTACAAGAAAGACTATGTGGCCATAAAGCTTAAAATGTTGACTACCTGGCCTTTTACAGAAGAAGATTGCTGATCCCTGGCTTAGGCTATTGTGTAAAGTTTCTCAAGAATTAAGATCTTTGAGCAAAAAGGAGTCTTAGGAATCATCTTGTCTCATTTCACAGATGAGGAAATTGATACTCACATTCTCCCCGCTAGCTTTAATCTGTATTTTTAAAAGACACAAGGAAAAAATTGGAGGGAATTTGGGGGAAAAAAACCCCAAGAATTAGATGTCCTTTGAGAAAAACCAAACTCTAATGATAGAAGTTAGAAAACTAAAGATGTGACAATAATTACTTCTAAGTTATTAGAGAAACAAGCTGAACTGTTATTCTCCATTTCCACATAGGAAAGGTTTTTCCAACTTTAAATGGGTCAGATGTTGGAATTATATTTCCAAGGGAGGCCAGGGCCTGGATATCTTTAAAACAGATAGGAACAGCTGCTCAAAATGACTTAGGCTAAGATTGATGATATTTCCCAGGCAGCACCCTAACTTGCCATTCATTCCTTCACTACCAAACAGTCAGAAGGAAGTGAGGGGGCCCAAGTCAGGAGTCGGGCAATTAGGCACGTGCTCACACACACACAGAGGACTCTGTTGTCTACACCCCTGGCCATGTTAAAAATCATCTCGAGGCTAATGAGATGTCAAACATTTGTGTAAGCATTCATCAACTGGGATGAAGGATGCCTTTGAGCTTAGTAATTCTGAGAATAGAATGATGGTATTAATACCTTAGGCCCTTTAAAAATAACTTTAGTAATAATCTGTAAACCTTGTAGATACAGGGAAGAAAATGTGCAAAATTTTGATTTGTCATAGTACATGTCATGGGCTGAGGCAGTCATTGCTAAGGAAAGCCAGCTACAAAATTATTGGACCTTTTTTTGTGTAAAATCTTGCTTTGGGATGCTTTAAGCTCTTGGGAGACTCACCTCTCTCTAGACTAAATAGAGAATGCACAGTTCTCTTGTTTTAATTGTGATCTCTGAAGATGTAAGAAGTATATATTAATTTCTGTATTTCCAATCTTTAGTGCAGCCTTGAACATTGTAGGTACAGAATAAATGTTTATTTCTTTTATTGGGGTAGGGATGGGGTGTATAGCAGGTATGCATTAAATTATAGTATTCAATCTTTCAGAAAAACAAGAAACGCAATCATGGTTAGCTACCAAGTATGGACAATTAAGACAATTACATTGGCTCTGAGAAAATGTGCTTCTTGGTCTCAGGCGCTCCTGCCCTTCCCTGGGCATATCGAGGTCAGCCTGGTTTAGATCTGCTGACAGGTAGCAATTGCCTAAGCAGTACATTTCTGTTAATTCACACTGAGATCTTGACAATAATGCTTGGAATTTATATTGAGTCTTTCATCTTTGAAGTTCAATGTTTTAACTCTAATCTTTATGACTTCCTTGTGAGGTAGGAACTAGCAAGTTGCTTTTATTGTATTTTTACAGGTGGAGGTGGGGAATGTGATGGACATATAGGTTCAAGGACCTGCTTAAGGGCTCTGAATGAGTCAGGGCCAGGGTGGGAATGAAGCTGGACGTTTTGTAGCCCAAATAAGGAATAAAATATTTCTTATTTTTTTCTCCCAGTGAAAAGTTGGGTAAATGCAGTGTGCCTTTTAAAAAAAATCCTTAGGAGAGATACATTTGCAATGAATCTTATGTAGCTTGTTTCAAATACGTTTAGAGTCAGAGAGATGGAAATCAAAGAAACTGCAAAGTCTATATTTTCTAAAATTTCTTCTAAAGCACTCATAAGGTCTTTGGTTTAATTGCTGGATTTAATTTGAAGCTTAGAATATATTCATCATCCCTATTTTCCCATTCAGCCCAGCTTTTCTTCCCAGATTCCCAGCTGATCTTCTTTCTTTAAAGTAACTATTAAACTGTCTTTGTTTCAACTCACAGGCTTATTATGTCTTGGTGATTATCACTCAAACCTAAGGCTTGGGCATATGCCTTTTCTCTGATCCTAATACAGTCCCTGAAGATCAACTCAGCAACGACAGTTGAAAAATGCAAGACTTTATAATTGAAATACGATGATTATTTGGAGGACAATATAGAGTTGCAATACTATTTAAAAACTAGTCTGTGTAAACAATAATAAAACCTAAGGTAATTCTACAGAGAGATGGAATAATATATGTTAGGTGAACAAATAATATCAGCTTCCTTGACGCATCTTATTAGCATTTATCAAGTAGTCAATAGTCTCAAAACACTTGACAGTTAATCCATAGAACATCCTTTGTAGATAATTAAATATTCTGATCGGAGCTTTGCAGAGGAGACACACCAAGTGGCTCCATGACTTGACCAGCAGGAAAGATGGGAAGCTGCGGTTGGACTGGGCATTGGAAGACAGGAAGGCGGGGTTGGACTGGGCGTTCTATAAAACCCTGTCCCTTCAGAAAGATAACGTTGAGAGCACTGCTCCTCAAACTTTATTCTCTTTCGCAGTTACAAATTGAAATCCAAGCAAGAAGAACAGCTATTTTAATTTTAACAAGTTTATATTTAATCAAAATAGAAATGTAGTTAATTTACATCAGAATTAATCCTTGCCTGCTGCCAGCCTTATTTGTGAAGACCAAGCAGATTGCCACTTACACTGGGTGATTTCAGAGGTACAGGAACTTCTCTGCTCCCTTCCCTCAAGGACTCTTATAATCCTTTGACATTTAAGTGTATTTGCTTGAGGTAAGACTTTTTACCAAAGGACATCTTGTTAGATGGCCTAGAGTAAAAATAAGATCTTGGAAAAATGGGACCCATCTTGTTGCAGTCAGAAAACATTGTCTATTCCTTCTCTGATGGCCATTATGCCATGTTGTAGATGTGAGGTGTTGCAAAATGTATTTTAAGATAAAGGGAACCATTTCTATCTTTGGCTAACTCGTTCTATGGCATTTCTTCCCCTCAAAAAACTTCTTATTCAATGATACTTTACATTGATAACACAGAGAGATTAAAACAGATTTTGTAGAAACAAAGCATGTATTGAATCAAGATATAGGAAATATATTAAGGTTTTAGATTAGTAACAAGAGATACAAGGTTTTAGATTAGCAACAAGAGATGATTATTTTCTATATTGAAAAAAAAACCCTGAAAATTTAAGAGACTTTCTTGTCCTTCAGCTATTTCTACCCAAAGGTTCTTTAAATTACTATACTTTAAAAAATGTCACTGAAAAATCTTATGTGATATAAAACAACCTTGGAGACAGAATTCTGTGAAAAGATCCTGACCTAAGAAATACAAGATTTCTTAAATTAGTATTTTCTGCAGAGTTGCTTTTAAAAATTCAATTCCTGTAATATCAAGAAAAATATGTTCACTTTGAGAATTTCTGACCATACAATGACAGGAATAATATTGGCTAATCCTCAAGGGTCAGCCATTGTTCCAAGAGCTTTACATTTCTACCACCGTTAATCTTCCTGATAATCTTGTAAAGAAGGTGATGTTATTATCATCCTCATTTTGCAGACAAGAAAACTGAGACTCAGATTAAAAAGTATTGACAAAGCCTATGACTATACATGGGGAAGTCAGAATTTGAACTTGGGTAATCTAGCGCCAGAGCTGTTCATACCAGTCACCTAAGCATAGGCCAAGAGGGAGGCCTTTGGTCCTGGGGTGAAGTATTAAAAGCATATCACACAATAATGGAAAGTTTTAAGGAAGGCGTTCCTAGTGAGGAAAATCAAACAGAATTTGAGTATAAATCAAACAGGCTTTGAGTATAAAGTATTTACAATAAGAATAATGACTTATAGTCAGAGATAATGCTTTGACTTAAGTCTATTATGAGGTGTAAATGATTGGTTTGAGATTCTTTCATTAAAGCTGGCTTTGACAGCCAAAAGAAGAGAGAAGAGGGAACATTAGCAGAATGATGAAGGCAACGTCGTCATGCTTTCCCTAGATGTGGGCACCTGATGCTCTGCTTTAAACCACGTAAGAGCTGTCTAAGTCAGTGCTCCTACTTTTAACATACATGCACTATATTCAACTATGTTGAAGATGGTTTCAAATTCTTGCATCCTATACCTCTCTAATGTAATAATGATCATTGTATTTGAAATGAATTATAATCACTTATTAAGAGCTTATTTTAACCATCCTTTTTTAAAACTGCAGAGATAGACTATTGAAACGAAAAAACTACCCTGAAGTAGAAGCTGGGTAGAATTTGAAAGTGAGCCCAGTCGGCGTCTCACTGTTTAAGTCTTATCTATTAGAGCCAGGGATGAAAGGCAGAAAGACCAGTCAGTCTCTTTGCTGTTTGTTTATTTCCTGGCCCTCTTGTCCTGTCTGCAGCTTTGCCCCCAGAGCTCCTCATCTGTATTTATTTTCCATCTGCTTCCTGCTCTCTAGACAGTCTGAGATAGTCTGCTCACCAGCCAGCAGTTCAGACAGAGAGGTATAAATACTGTAAAGTGCACAAAGGCCGTGCTAGGCAGAGAGGGACAATGAGCAGACATGAAGATGCTGGTATTGCAGAGAGATTGTTTTAGATGGGATTAAGAAGCAATGTTCTTTGGAGTTAGGCAAGACTGCTATCCATGCTGGAAGATGAGCTCATGCTTCATAGGGGGAAGGCTACTGGGGACATGTGTTAGCTTCATTTCAGAAGGAGTCTGTGATCAAGCCTATTGTTTTCCTCTCTTCTGCAGCTATTTCTTAAGGTCCTTTACAGTAGACCGTATTATCTGAGCCAGCTCTAAAGGGATTTTTGTTGTTGTTTCATTTTGTTTTGGTCTTTGGTAATTTTGACCAGTGGTTTTAGACTTCTGGATATCACAGACTTAGTTAAAAAAAAAAACTAAAAATATATATAAATAAAAGCAAATCTGTGTGTGTGTAAAGGGAGGGGGCAGGTCGCTTTAGGGTTGCCAGTTTTCATTTGTGCCAAGAAAGGATATTGAAAAAAAGATGATCATCTCTTCTCATTGCTTGCTCTATGAAAGGACAATGTATCCCTAAAGAGTGGGAAGAAGCACCATCCTTCCCAAGAAACAGTGCTCAGCAACTTTAAACCCATATATATGTTTAGAGAGAAATATTTAAAATTTTTAAATGTAGAAAAATCATAAAGTTTTAGTTTATCGTGCCACCTTGTAGACACTTGTTTTATTGCAAATTTATCAGCTTAAATATTTCTGCTCTACAATATGAAGGAGAGCCCAAATGTCCAGCTTCTGGGAGTGACATTTTAAAATCACAGTCATTGCTAAAAGTCTATTCTCCATAATTATGTTGATGCAAATGAAAACATCATTTCTGGTGTTACTTCACTGCATTTGGAATATCCTGGGCAGAGCGATACTTGCAGGTGCCCGAGCCTATGAAATAATTTGGAACTACCTTCACATTGGTAATACTTAGACTCCACATTTGTTAAGTGGGCTGTGGGGGGTGCTGGTGGTAGTCACTGAATAGAGGAAGGGCAGAGAAGGAAAACTGCTATAACTCAGTTTTGCTTTGACTGATCTGAGCAATTAAATGTTGCCCCCAGCCCTGAAAACTCTACTCTACAAATCCAAAATCCTTTAGTTAGCAGAATCTGTTCTCCTATGAAGACAACAAAGAGACATATGTTGTTATTTGAACATGCTCTCAGAGGGCTGTGCAGTCCCACCCATGAGGGAAAATACAGTTTTCTTGGTTATTTCATTTTTAGTGATTTTAAGAGCTCCTGTGGTATCATATGCTGACACCAAGGAAAGGTGTTTTATTGACCCACTCTTTACCAGGGCCCACATTCTGTGTGAGCGAAGAGAAGTGGACAAACAGCGGCTACCCCCACCCACTGCTTCCTCTGCCCCCTCCCTGGGTTGGGGGGAGCAGGAAGCAGTAGACAGCATGTCTGGGCAGCGGGGAGAGGTGAAGGGATCAGGGAGGTCTGTAAGAGACAGGGTCACACAGTGTGGCCTACAGCAGAGCAGAAAAGACTTGATCTGGGAGAAATTGATCTGAGAAGGAGGTTGCAGCTCCCATCTGCTTTGGCCTTAAACCAGGATTGGGGAGTGACTGATTTAGATACAATTTAGTTGCTATGGGTTGAATTGTATCCTCTCAAATATTATATATTGAAGTCCTAATGCTCAGTGCTTCAGAATGTGGCCTTAATTGGGACTAGTCATTGCAGATGTAATTAGTTGAGGCAAGCGACGTCATGCCTTCGACCTTGTTTTCTGGGCAATCTGTAGCCGTCTTCTTCATTTCTTATTGCTTCTTCTAGGTGCTCTGCTTGCCTGGCTATAAAATGGCTCTAGACCAGAAGGATATTCGGGAATTGGCAAGAAAAAATGAGCACAACTCTCCCTACTATTCATTAGAATTCACAGTTGTACCAAGAGACACTTTTGATTGGACTAAAGGTCACCCAGGACAAATGTAGAACACTGCAAATGAGCTTTGAGTTCTCATGGTAGTTGATCCTGGGAGAATATTGCAGGCATAGTATGATTAACTGAAGTTCCCATGAGTCTAGCAATAGGTTCAAATAAATGGGAAGAAAAAACTATGCTCAGAGTTGCTCCTTTTTCCTAGGAAAAGTTTTTTTATGGATGCATTAATTGGACTTAACCCAGATGCAAAGCTTATAAACTTAAGAGTATCGCAAACATTGGTTGATTTCCTGAACAAGCTTGGGAGAGATATCCTTGTTATGCTTGTTCTCCAGAAAGGCACGTGAGGCAGGAAGGTGGATACTGCACGAACTCAGTGTGCCATGATGCCAGAGTCAAGTTTCCTGAGCAGGTTTTCTTCTATTCTTCATGCTTTCAATTGTTCTTCTCAGTGCCTAAAGGAGACACAGCAAGTGCAGAAGTGGGAGTTAAGTGGGAGGAGGAGGACAAAGTCAGAGTGGATTGTCAGACCAAGATGCAGGCTTTGGAAGTATCCAGGGGTAACTGACAACGTGGCTCCATCTTTATCTGAGGTTAGCATCTTTAATTATTAAACACAGAAGCTTCATCAACATTTGGACTCCTTGGAGACAACCAGCAATTATCTGAAATTCTGTTCCCACTGCCACCCCTCCTCAACTTCAAAGGAAACTCATTACCAGGTCCCAAATTCTTCAAATTACTTTCCCATCATCTTAAATTATGTTTATAAGTAGTTCATAATGAGAGTTTAATCTCACCCTTCAGATTACTAAAGAAGCTCACGGTAGATAGACTGTGATAAAATTATTCCAAGTCAGGGTGATTATCATTCTTCACAAGAAGATTTTATTCACAGGTTTGTTAAAATTTTAGAAGATATTTTATGTACATATATTTACAAAAATAATTTATACAAACTTCTTCCTGACTTTTATTTGCAAATTAACATCCAAATGAGACTTCTTTTCAAAATGCAATATTTTATGTCTTGCTGATGAGTCATTAAGAAACATATTAAATTGTAATGAATGTAATGAGCTTGTCTTTGAGGTTGCCAGTAAAATATAGTCTTTGTTTTCTAGAAGATTGTCAACTATGTCTTTGTTTTCTAGGAGATTGTATTTTATGTAACAGAGATCAAGACATGCCTGAGATTTCAAGCCTATATTCGTAGTCAGAAAGCCTAATTCATTAACTTGAAAAGTGTTCCTGTTTTGGTTTATCCTTGACATCAACAAAAGAAAAGAAAAAAAGCAAATAGAAAATAGGCAGGTGGAAATGGATACAAAGTTGTCAGGTGTCATATTTTGTTAACCAGGATGTTTTTCAATGACTATTTCCAATATTATTTATTAAAAATTTAATTTAAATAGATACTAGATGGTTAAAGTAGATGCTAAGATTTTTTTTTTCTGGAAATCATCTTTATATTGAACAAAAGATTCACAAGTGCATCAGACTGCCCTTGCCCTCCTGAAGTCTTTCTTCTTCTCTACCTCTTGTTTCCCTTCCTCACAGTTGCCTGCATTCTCAGACAGGCTCTCCCCTGTGGCAGTGAGGTATCTATTGGCAGCTAGTCATTGTGTCCTTCCAGGCTGCAAAGGAGCAGATGGCCTGGGGGTGGGGGAGGTATGTGAGAGGGAAAAACAGGAGTCTGCCTTTAAGAATTTCAAGATTTACAGGGACAGATAGCTACTGAGTAACAATTACAATTATGATACAAAGTGATATGATCGGTTAGGATATGCAGAGGTTGCAATGGCAGCATGAGGAAAAGGAATCTGATACAACTGGAGGAAGCCTAAGAACATTAAGTGGCATCCATCAGACAGACAAATTTGTAGAGTGGGTAGACCCCAGAGAGTTGTCAATAGCATGATGCCCACTATACATGTAAAAAAGATAGTTAGGCAGTAAGTAGATGGAGCAATGGATCAATGGATGGATAGAATCTATAGCTCAGCTTTTTGTAGATCCTGTCCTCAGGGGACCCTTGGATCCTGACCCAATCTCCTTACGCTTATGGTAGTTCTCTCATGCTTTACTCCTTGTTCTAATTCTATAATAAAGTCAGAAAAGTCACGGGGAGACAGAAGCTGGGAAAGGTTGTACTTTACACAACTGTGGAAAAACTGCGATTAAAAAAGTTTAAAAAGATGGTATAATACTCACAAATCCTTATGCATTTCTGAATATGTCTGAGTACCTGTTTAGGATCAGGCAACATAATCAAAATGGAAACATTGCTATGTGAGCACATTAATTTTTATCCCTGAACTCATGGCACTAAAGACTAAATCACTGGATACAGATAGGAAATGCAGAAGTGCTTTGGAAGCATAAAAGACTACTCCCAAGGAGGAAGTCAAAAGACATTCAAAAGGGAGAAAGACAGATACAGGCAAAAGACGTAAAAGGCAGGTGGAGGGCTGTCATCATTTCTCCCTATTCTCTCGCTGCTCATGTGTGAGCAGCCTACTATGGTCCTGAGCAGCCCAACTAAGAGGGGCATTATAAACAGATAAGATGCCCAAATAGATGAAAGAACACAGGAAGTGGAAGGAAACATAGAATGGAAAGAGGAGAGAAATCTTGTCTGGCAAATAAATTATAAAGCAGTTGATGATTCATTTCCCTAACATCGAAGTTAGTGCGTTTAACTGAGGTAATCCTACTGTGATTCTTGCTATGGGGTCCCCATTCTACAGTAGAGAACAGCAGCCATCACAGGTCACTTCTTAGCCACTGCAGATAATTCAACCAGAAGAGCCCCAGTTACAGAGACATAGGCAAGAAGAAAGAGTAAAGTGTGTTTGCATCGTGCACAGACAGTATTATCATTAGCATGATTATTGTTTGAGGAAAACCAAACAGAGCAAGAAGAGCCTGTATTTTTTCACTATTTATGGAATGCTTTGCTAAATACAGACACAATTGTAAATCCTTCTGCTTCTAGGGCATTTCATTTTGTTTGGATCCTACTGGTTTCCTGACCGGTCAGAGAAACCTCTTGCAGTCTGTGAATTAAAACGCAGTATCACCTCCCTAATTGGTCCTGATGGTTGTAAAGAGCTGTTTGAATTCCCAAAAGGGCCTGAATAGCAAAAGAAATGTAATTCTATTACTTTAATGCCTACGTAGTAACTCAACTAATGGCTATAAAATGTTGCCAAAAGGGGGCCCGTAGGGACTTGGAATTATCATTTTATCAAAAAGCGTTAATGGATGTTTGTATATAGAAGATTAAAAGAAAAATGTCCTACATGGCTAAATTCTAAATAGATTAGATTAATTTGTTTGTAATAAGCACACAGGTTGAAGAGGAGAATACATCCTGCTACATGGTTGGATACAGTCTGCTCCTATATGAAATTTGAAAATTCCCTCTTCTTCCCCAATGTTTAAGACATTTATATTACTTTTCTTAAGTCCTTTTGGGGATCACCAGGTTCTTCAAACTCCACCTTCTTTCTTATTGCAGAACCTAACATATTACCATGTTTCTCTTTCTTCCACCAATAATCCACTCCTTGACTTTGCTGTGTTCTTCCCAATAGGGTCTGTGGAGTAGGTTTTCATCTAATCTGTTCCTCATGTTCTCTGAAGACAAACGTGCAATCTCTTGTCATGTATTGATTTTGAAACAGACAATAGCTGAAATTGCAAATGTGGGAAAATTATGAATGTTCAGACACATAAAGTTATTCGCATCACAACCCCAAATACCTTATTTTCTCAAACAGCTCTCATAAGCTCTCTAATAATGTTCTTTTTTTCCTCCTTCAAGTAATCTAGGGGTCCTCAAGGAGAGGTTTACAAGTGTCCCCAGGCCCTCCTGCCTAGGGATCTGAGCTGTCCCAGGCTGCAGCTCCTCTTCCCTGTTCTCCAACCTGGAGTCACTCTTGCTGAGCTTATTAGGCTTGTCAGGCAGGGCAGGCACAGTTGTGATCACTGAGTGCCAAAGTTGGCAATGGCCTCTGGCAGAGTCGGGAGGAAGGGCTCCTGTCCTTTTGTGTCACACTGTGTTAGATGTGGGACATGAGCCCAGTGGGCTAAAACATCTATTGAAACAGCTACTCAAGTTTTGTTATGGTGCCTCTTCCTAGGACCTAAGCATGTGGTCTGAGGGACTGGGCTGGGCATTGAGTTGTGACCACTTGCTCCATGTAGACTCCTCATACACCCTCTTTGAATTCTAGGACTTCATTACTCAGCCCTATTCCTGGCTTCTTCCTTTCTTATAATGAGCTGTCTCCTGGGGGTACCTGTGTCTTCCCTGAGAGTGGAATTTTGCCTGGTACTCCACTAGACTGTAATGTGCCCAGATCACACACTTCCGAGCAGCAGGTGCAACGCTGGCTTGTTCCCAAGAGGGATGTTCCCCATCCACTAGACTTCCATCTGGCCCAAGCCACCAGCCTAAGCCTAGAGAGGCCTGGACCCTGTAAGTGGACGGCAGAAAACCCAGGCTCAAGCTGAGCTCCTCTGCACAGGCATGGTCTCTGGTTCGTGATTTTGAAATAGTAATTGGAAGACCTGGCTGTTGGCCCTCTGCTGTCCGTTTTCTTTCTGAGTATAGGGCTCACCAAACTCTTCTGAGAGAAAAAGCATACATTTTGAAATATTGAGTTTTGACTCTCCGCGAAGGCCTGCAGAGGGATGTCAGGGATACCTGAATGGTTGCTGTCTGTTGCCTTTGGCCTCTGCTGTGTCACAGCTGTGACCCTGCTTGGGCATTACCTGAAAAATCTCAGCAGCGTAGTCTTCTACAGATTTCTGGCTATCTTTCGACAGATTCAGAATTTAGTGTGATCTGAGTTGGTAGGATTTTCCTAATTTCAACTTTCACATCAAGATGGTATGCAGCAAATTCTATGTGATAATTATTAAGGATAGAGCAGATTTCATCTTTGTGACTAGAAAAATACAATCCAGGCTATTCATATCTTGAAAAATTTTGAGAAATTTTCTCCTGTGCAGAAGAAACCAAATTCAGAAGTCATGAATGTGTTAGACAAAGATTAAGAGCCAAATCTAAGGTCAATAAAATATTTACTCTGACAGCTGTCAAGTTTGCATTTGTTTAGAACCTGAAGTTATCTGTCAGTTGTCTATGAAATTCACTGCTTTAGCTTTCAGTTTCCCAGATTCTCATCTATTTGTTACCATTTTTTTTCTAGCTTCCTTTCTTCAAAATTCACCCACCATCTCTCATAGCCCCACTCCCATCGTGATTTCATCTTTCCCTGTGTCCTCAGAGGTATCAGAGGTGCAGCAAGGCAGGCTGTACAGTGCTTGGTGCCGTGGAGCATTTTTTACAGCAGGTTCTGCAAAGTTGACTGTAGATTTAAAGCAACCTTTACATCCTATCTGAAGTGAGTTGATTTATGAGTCAGTGTTTGGTAAGTACTCAGAGATCCTCACATTAAATGCAAGATCCAAGTGCGCCGTATTATTGCTTCACTTTATTTGTCTTTTGTAAAGCACCTGGTACCATGACAATATTCACTAAATAAATAACAAATGAAACACACTTCCTTCTCTATTTTAATAATGTACTATTCATGCATTTTTTTCCCCAGAACAAAGGATCATTGTAGGAAGTTGCTCTGCCAATATTAGGCTGATATCTTATTGCAGGCAGAGTGAAGAGATAAAATGGCATGACACAGGAAAACTGATAAAGTTTCTTTTCAGAACAAAGGAGAACAAGGCAATAACACAAAATATGATAAGCCAAGAAATGATTCAATAGAATTAATACAAATATGAATGTAGTTCCCTTGATATGTTAATGCTTCTCTCAGTTATAAAACAACACCCACATACATGCCCAGAGACAAATTCAAATTATAGTTTCTTGATCAATTCTATGTTGTTTTTCTTTAAAAAAAAAAAATCTGTTGTCTTCTGTTATGATTCTGTCCTTAGGAAATCATACCAATGATGTTTAACAGAGAGCAGAACCATTGCCAAACATTTCTAGTGGGAACTGAGCTACCAAATATTTTCCTCAAATTATAGAAAATTGCCATTTGTAAAGTCCACATTATATTTAGCTTCTTAATTTAGAATTAAACATCTGTAACTTGTTGTTAGGACATCCGGAGAGTTTGCAAAATTCTATAATAGGAATATTGTCTCTTTCTTTAGTCCCATGGTGTCTCCAAAGAAAGTTGTTTTGGTCCCATTTGTAAAGATTTACTGATGGTCAAAGGAACCACTATGTAATTTTAGAGTAAAAAAATTGCAACGTAATGTTGACAAGTTTTCACCCAAAATTGCCACCAGTTGACCAAGGATTCTGATGGTGGTCACCCTTTAAGCTGCCTTACGTATGCCAGCTGGGATCCAGGAGAACAGAAGGGGCAACTTTATCTCTTACCCCTCCGGCTTCAGCTGGAGACCAAGATGCTGCAATAACACAAGCCTTGGAGGAATTTAGGAATGGCTATGATTTCCCCCTGTAGGCTCCACTAACGGTCAACTAGGAAATAGTACAACTTATCCTTAAAACATTAAAGAGTGGACAGGGATCTTTTAATGACTAAATTTAGCTGAGAGGCTTAGAATTTCTGAATGATCAAGGGAAATGTAATAGAACTTGAGTCTTGCATTTATGAGCTTTTCAGATTATCTTTAGTTCAATTTCTTCAAATATGGTCAAGGAAAGCTTCTGAGAAGACACCATATAAAGCTTAGCTGTGAAGGATGATGAAGACGATATAGGAATAAAATTCAAGAGGAGGTTTTCTGGCTAAAGGAGTAGAGTGGGTAAAGCAAAGAAGTGGGAAAGGACATGTGCGCTTAAATATTCGTCAGAGCTCCCCAGTGGCCCTGGAGGTATAGATGAGGCTGGAAACATGTTACAACACTCTGTTCTTCCAAATTATTGGCACTGATGTTATTTCCCCTGGAAAGCCTTCTCTGAAACTGGATCAAGTGCCCTTTCTCTGCAACTGGATCAAGTGCCCTTTCTCTGCTTCTGGAATCCTCTGCCCTTGTTCCAATTTAGTTCTTAGAGCAATATATGCATTTATTTATTTTTTCTTATGTGACTTCCTCTCTCTGTTTTAAGCTCTTTAGTGTCTTGACCACTTCTGCCTTCTTACTGCCCTAGACAATGCTTGGTAGGTGCTCAATGAATATTTTTTGAACTGAATAAACAATGCAAACTCTTCCTTAAAAGTTGCTTTTAAAATGTTTTAAATTTTGTTCAAAGGCCTTAGACTTATTGTTTTAAAGGCATAAACTAATGTATTAATTATGAATGTGAATATATTTTATAGTTAAACTATTAAAATAAACTTACTCTAGACCATTATAGAGAGAACAGAATGCAATACCAGATGAGTACCTTTTGGATCCACTTGAAAGATTTCAGCTGTCAAATTGCTAAAAGTACCTCTTTATAAAGGAGTTTCATCTGTGTGATAAATTGCTCATATCAGGGACTATTAAGATAGCAATACAGTAAGTCCTCACTGAACATTGTTGATAGGTTCTTGGAAACTGCAACTATAAGCAAAATAGTGTATAACAAAACCAATTTTACCATCGGCTAAATGATATAAACAAGAGTTAAGTTCCTACAGCATATTTTTGGTCTGAAAACATCAAACTTCCAAATAAGCACCAATATACTTTGGTTATTAAGCATTGAAATAAATTTGAGTTATGCATAGATTTAAGAAAGATTAATACAAACAAGCAAGATAATTATTCAACTGCTTATTCCAGTTCAGGGTCGACAGTGGCCAGAGCCTATCCCAGCAGCTTGGGGGCACAGGGCAGACACCAACCCTGAACAGGACACTTTCCCATTACAGGATGCACTCACCCACCCACACTCACTCAGGGACAATGTAGACACACCAATGAACTGAATGTGCATATTTTTGGGATATAGGAGGAAACTGCAGGACCCAGAGAGAATTCACACAGACACGGGGAGAGCATGAAAACTCCACAAAGACAGCGGCTCTGGGCAGGAATCTATTTTTTTCCTTCTCATCAATGTTATAATGAAATAATATTGAATGAAACATTATTTGAAGACCTGCTGTTGAAGTGGGTAGAGCCCCTATACTCTGCTTGGGAAAGACTATGTTGGAGAGAACTTGGACTTGGGGTCAGAAAACATGAGACAGCTCTGGAAATGGCTATGGGAACCTGAGAGGCTCTTCAGTCCTTGATCTTCAATTTCATATCTGCACACTCACAAATAGAATATCAGCCCTGCTTGCTGTGCTGAGTTGGGAAGATAAATTAAGATAATGTAGACGTGAGATAATAAACTACAAAGAATTCTCATTCTTCTTATCATAATGGTGCAAGAAACAAGTTGAATTGATATCCCAAATCCTAGAATGTCTTTTGTTCACAAGTTCAATAACATATTCCAGACCTTAGGACTTTTGATTTGATATGGAATCCGTTGATTGTACCCTCACCTCTTTCTAACCTGATAAGGAAAGGAATATAAATCACCAGTAAAGGAATGTAGGGTTATAAAAGTTTATCCTTGGCAGGACACCGTATACCCTCTGGTAGTTAACACCAAATCCCAGAGTCAGATTCAGCCTCCAGGTAGTTTTTGTGTACAGCTTATTAATAACTGCATGGAAACATCCAGTGGCAGGTTCTGGCCACAGTTATGTTGAGTGCTGGCCGGACGGATGAGCTCTGTTCTCCAGCACATTTCTCCCATTCTCTGCTCTTTTCCAGGCTGTCAGGGGGTGGCTTTTGCCAACGTATTGAAAGGCCTGGCCGGTTTTCCTTCAGTGCTGCTCAGACTAGGTTACAGGGAGGGTTGGCGTGTTCACCAACTCTATTTCTACACTGTCTGTTCTGACAAAATTTAAACCCGATAGGGATTTGTCACTCCCTGGTGGCCCTTTGCCTTAGTTCATGAGAGGCTTATTATCTTTGATTTTCCAAACCCAAGGAGTAGAGGATGGGTGTTTGATTTCATATACCAGGTACCATCGACTTTAATTATCTTCTTGAAATCAGTCCAGCATGTAGGGATGAGGAACTGAAGTCCCAAATCACCCCGTAGTTTGGACAGTCTCTAAAACCACAATGTGCATATATAGTTTAGTTATGCGGTATTTGTCAGGAAAATGCCATATTTTGCTGAGTTGTGATTTTCTGATATGCCCCATTTTAAATTAGACCTTTTTGTGTGTGTGGTTGATTTATAATTCTGACAGAGAAATAGCTATAAAATATAAAATATATAACCAGCCAGGGCTGGAACACAGCCATATAATTTCTCCATTTGCTCTGCTGAAGTTGGTTATATGTCAATCCTCTTCTTTGCTTGGTGGCAGAGTCCATGGATGGGAAAACTGGAAGAACATTGTAGAGTGGGAGTTATATCATGTTTAACAGCATTGAGAGTCAAATATTTTTTCTCAATTTCAAATAATTTCTCTCTTAAATTTTGGTTAGTTACCCGGGTCCTGAACTAAATATCATTTAGTTCAGTCACCTGTGGAATTAGAGCTTGACAAAAAAATATATATATATATCCAGGCGGCCGGGTGCCCTGGCTCACACCTGTAATCCCAGCACTTGGGAGGCTGAGGAGGGCGGATCACGATGTCAAGAGATTGAGACCATCCTGGCCAATATGGTGAAACCCCATCTCTACTAAAAATACAAAAATTAGCTGGGCATGCTGGCACGCGCCTATAGTCCCAGCTACTTGGGAGGCTGAGGCAGGAGAATTGCTTGAACCTGGGAGGCAGAGGTTGCAGTGAGCCAAGATCACACCACTGCACTCTAGCCTGGTGACAGAGCAAGACTCTGTCTCAGAATATATATATCTATATCTGAATCTGTAAAATTAAAATGGTGATATCTGTCCTATCAGCTTCATGGCCAGGGAGGGAATCCTATGGTGGGAGGGTGTAGTGGGTAGGGTGTATAAAACAGAAGGCTCTCCAGAGACTGTAATGTTCTATAAATGTAGTGTATTGTCATCACTCAGCCCACAAATACAGATATTTGAGAAATTGATAAAATGCTGTTGAAAAGGAGGCATTGTATTGTGCCCAGAGACATCTGGTGTCTCATGGGGAGGGGATGGCCATCATGGGCTGCCATATGGACCTCACCTTACAGGCCCCCATGGGGACAGAAGCCATAACTTTAATTTTGGAGATTGGTTCAGTGTAGGAACCGCATTCAAAAGTCTTCCATGTATAAATTCAGAGAAAGTGATGAGCAAAAAAGTTAGAAGCCGGTGGAGTGATGATTAGGCATGCATTTATTTGCTTTACTCTAATGTGGGGTTTAAAAAAACTGGTAGACTCTAACAACTTTGTCAAGATGCCCTTCCTAACTTAAACCATTCATTTCCTCTTTCTTTATCTCTTACACTCCAACTGTGGAGCAGCCTGTGGCTTAGCCAGCAGCCAGGCATGGAATGGGGGTGGGGGGTTTGGGTGTGGGAATGAGTGTGCCTATTCTTGGAAGCTGGGGTCCGGGGTTTGAGTCTAGACTGCACCTCCACTGAGTAACTCGGAAACCATGGACTATCTAATCAATGCAGTTTGCCTGCTTCATTTATTGTGAAGCTCTAAGCAAAAGCTATACAGAAACTGTAGAGTCAGCCACGTAAACTGTCATTATTATTACTATGTACATCAATGTGCACGAATGTGTATTTATCAATGAAATAAGCAGAAGGGAGAAAAGGATGCCATATTACATTTTTACCAATTGGCTGCCTAATTTGCTTCTTAGTTAAGCACATGTCAGAATGCTTGGCTGCCTAGTTGTGGTTGTGAAGGATGTGTCTAGAAGTTACTGATCAAAATACACCCAGGAGCTCTGCCCTGGCTGCAGAAAGGGAGGCAATCTTCCACTGGTGATTTTCACATTTTATATTTAGCAAAAGTAACTTTTTTCAAAAGTCTGTTTGATTGTCAAGAAGCTTTTCAAAAACATCTTCTGTAGGAACAAAAAGACCAAACCTTCCTTCTTGCCCACTTCTGCCCATAGGCTCTCTCTCAGTTCTTTCTTCCCCTCCTCCCACGTGCTCTGTCTACCCTATTCTTGCTCTCCTACATGCCTGCTTACTGTGTATTTGCAGTCCAGAAGTGGCAGCTGCCCACACAGATGAATTCAGTGGGTCAAGGGAGACACTGTATCCATAGGAACCTGAAAAGAGCCAGGCAGTCTCTGCTGTCCAACCCACGTGTTTGTGGTGTGGCCAGACTGGCTGATGAAGGAGTTTTGCTCCAGTTAGGACACTTAGGAATAGACAGGGCAGAAACTGACAGCTTTGATCCAGACCCTGGGATGTAAAATGTGCCCAGTGGGAGCCATTGCGGGCAGTTGTCAATCACTTCCTCTTAACCTGCTCCTGGGATCCCGCCTCTGGCTCCAAGCTGAACACTCCCAGCTCCTGGTCAGGCTGGCTCTGGTAGGTAAACTAGAAGAGAACCTGAACTGGGAGCTTATTTTTTCATTCAACAATGATCAAACATGTACTAAACACCACATACTGTGTAATAGTATATAGTAGTAATAGAGGAAATAGTATATAATAGTAATAGAGGAAAACCCACATAAATAAGATATGGTTCTTCTTTTTAAGAAGTTGACAGTGAGTGGGAAAGACAGAAATGTACCTAAATAATTATAATATGTGACAAGTGCTACTTCAGGACCAAGCATTGTGGGAACCACAGGAGGAGGTCACAACCTCTGCCTAGATGCAGGGAAGGCATAAGAGAGGTGTTTTTTGGCCAGGATTGTGAAAGATGACTCAGATTCTTTCACATGGAGGAGATAAGCTTGGACATTTCAGGCACAGGAATTTGCAAGAAGAAAGGCAGGGGAGCATGAGGACGTTCAAGGAATTGTGAGTGTCTAATGTGGCCGAAGCAGAGTCTTCAGTGCGGGTGGGTGGGGCAAATGAGAGGGGACAGGCTGAATGAGTCAGTTTGGAAAGGGGCTTGAGAGCAGTGTTAACGGGATTGGATGAAAAAAGGAGCCAAGGCAGATATTGTAAAAATACCTTTCATTATAAAAATCTAAGCCTGCAGAAAGTCCATTGCTGGTACTTATGCTAGTGACATCATCAAATCTGTGTTTTGGATGGGAGCTCTGGGGCAGTGTGGAAATGGACTGTTGAGGGAGGATGGGGAAGCTGAGTCAGGGAGGTCCATTAGATGGCTGTTGAAAAGCTACAAGAAAGAAGCTATGAGAAGCCACAGTAAGGCAGAGGCAGGAGGACTGAGGAGCAGCTTAGTGGGGTGTTAGACACAGTAAGGCCCCAGGGACTGGTTGGGGAGAATGGTTTGGGGAGTCAGCAATGTTCTAACTGAATGGATGAGGTGGAGGGATAGGAGTGTGAGTAACCCGTCTGGGGAGCCCAAGCCCAGGAGGAAGCTCCTGGGGAGGATGGGAGAGCTTCTGACTCTACTTTCCACTTAAGACAGCAGTTCTTTGTAAGCTGTCGAGTTCAAGGGCTCTGAGCTGGGAAAGGCCAGGGGCTGAGCTCAGCAGGCCTGTATCTTGGGACTAACCTTTAAAATATTTGAAAACAGCTATTTAGCTCTCCCTTGGCTTTCTTATCACCAGAATAAAGCCATCTCAATTCCTTTAATCTTCCTTCCAGGGCCTTCAGTAATTTGGGTTGATCTGTTTTCTTTCCTCTCACTTAAAATGCAAAGCCCCGGGTTAAAATAACACATGAATATTTCTCAAGTTATAGATGTAATTATATTTTTTATGCTTGCTGTGTACTCTTTAGTGAATATTGCTTTAATTCTCAGCTTTACCACTTTATACTTATTAAATATCTTCTATTGCTAAGAAAAGTTTAAAATTTTTAATTCATTGTTTTTCACCTGCTCACTAAATATTTCCTCCCAACAATATGCTTGCCAGCCCTCCCTTGTTAATCAGTGTCTTCTCAGGAGCCCCTGTGGTGAGCCTCCTCTTCTCATGACCTATTATTACAGAATTGCTACATGGCCACTGAAAGCAATGGCAAAAACTGCAATTACTTTTGCACCAACCTAATATTTGGGTAAAGTTCCAGACTCTGATTTCATTAAGGAAGGACATCCCCCTGGCCAAACATCAAATGAAGGAACAACCACAGCCTGTCAGTACAGTGGTGGTCTGGGGATGTCTTCTAGGAGGTCCAAAGACTGAGTTTGCACTGGAAGAAGGACTGTGCTGGTATCTTGGAGTTATTTGTCAACACAGAGATAAAACAGCACATACTCTTAATGATGTTACAGTTGGAAAGCATTGACTGAACAGTATCTGGCCTAATCATGTTAGGCCTTCTGAATACCCTGCCTGACAGGTGAAAGAAAAAGACATGGAAATTTTCGGAAGTCCTGAGTTTCATTCAAAGGTATTCATGAAGATGGTCCCTGACCCAGAATTCTTAATAGTTGGTCCTGCAGGTTACAGCTTGGAGGGGTCTCCTTTCAGCCAGCCTTGCTCCCTCCAGAATGGTGCTGTCACTGATTCAAAGCCTCCTGGGCCAGAAGAAGGTGACTAAGATGCACCTCCTGGGTCAGAAGAAGGTCCCTCCCCTGGGTCTTTCTACCTCCCTGGGCTCTACCAGCTCAACAAGGCCAAGTTCCTTTGCCACATGGCCTTGGCATTCTGCTGGCTCCCTGGCACCTTTCCCTTTGCTGTCCAGGATTCTTTGATGCCTTCACTTTCTTTTTTCCTTTCTCCTTTCCTCCAGCCAGCCTTTCTCATCTAAACCATGTAACTCAGAAGTATTTTTTAAAAATTCTCCCAAGGATGATAAATAAGTATCACTCTATTATAAAAGTTAATTCATTTGATACAATGGGCATTAAGGCTTAATTCCACCATGGCAGTTTGGTTGAGAAAGACTGTTGGGACTATGGAATATTTTTTCACCCTGGGGGTGGAGAAACTCTAGTCCCCTCAGTCCCACTTCTGTCACTGATGACATTTGTCTCAAATATTCTGATTTTGTTGGGAATTCTCTCTGATCTATTAATACCAAGGGCTTAGGTTTTTATAAATGTTAGGGAGAAAGAGACTGTCAGTGTTCCTCCCATGCAAACTCCTGCCCTGATGCAGTGGGCTCAGGATTGCACATTGGGGAATTGCTTGAATTGGGGAAGGACAAAAGAGGAGAAATACTAAGGGAGAAGAGAGTCAAGAGATTGTCTTCTTATCGCCTTTAGATGAGAGCTATCTTAAAAATATATCGAGGTCTAGTAAGTGAGACAAGAAGTAGTAGGCTTGTCTTACTTCAAAAGATACATGTGTTAAAGTTAATAATGCTAGTTGCTGAAACTGATGCCTCTCAAATTTCAATCACTAAACAAAATAAACATTTATTTCTTGTGCACATCACAGGGAAGATGGGGGTGGGGGTGTGTCTGTGTTCCACACAGTCATTGAGGGATCTAGGTTTCCTCATCTTGGGCCTTGCCTTCCTCCCTGCCTCCAAAGTCCCTTGCATTCAACTGGCATATGAGGAAAGAGCAAGGATCACATGTGGGAAGATTTTATGGACCAAGCCTGGTGAGACGTGTAACACTTGGCCTACAGTCCATTGGTCAGGACGCAGTTCTCTGGCTCCAGCCAACTGCAAGGGAGCCTGGAAAAGGTAGTCCAGCTGTGTGTCATGAAGAGGAAGAGGACGTGGGTGTTGGTGGTGACCAAAGTTTGGATGTTTGAGGGTCATAGATTTTGGCACAAAATGAGATGCTACTTACTTGTGAAAATTAGTATGCTCCATGGCAGGCAACCTCATGAAGTAATATGCTTGTTGTTACTAGAATGTTGGTTTCAGAACAAATTCCTGCCATTTCTACTTTGGAGTCATGTAATTACAGTTCCCAAACAGCATAGCAATTCTTCCTACTCTTTTGCTTCCACTTTCCCTGTGGTGCAAAATGTTTGGTTTATATTACTGACCAAAGAGTGGGCCGCATGGTTTTACCTCTTCTGGGGAAGGTCTTTTTAACTTTTCTCTTTTTTCTTTTCTATGATAACAAGCTGGAGTATGGATGTTTAGGTGGCCTTGGTGGTCAGCAGGCAGGGCCCGGGGGATCTCTGTGTGTGGGGAGGTTGAGCCTGCCCATTGCTGGTATACGTGCATCTTGGGGCAAAAGTTATCATGGTCCTTTTACATCAATAGAGCATAAGTAAAGGAGAGCATAATTACTATAAGGGTAATATTCCAGGGTCCTAGTATTTTAATATCGGAAGATACATTAGAATTCATAGAGTCGAACCCTTTGTGTGCTGAATATGAAGAGGAACAGAGGGGTCAAATCTTTTGTCCTCAGGGTTATACAGCTAGAATGGACAACACACAGTTAGAACCTGGGCCTCCTGACTCCTAGACTTCAGCTCCAGCTTGCTCCTCTCACCAACAAAATGTCAGGATTTTCCTGTCCTGATGATATTGGTTGCTGAAAAAGTAATTGCACTTTTAGCTGTTAAAAGTAGTGTCAAAAACTACAATTACTTTTATGCCAACCTAAAAGTATTATTCAATCAACCTTGTGCAGATCCTGGTTGGAACCATATAGAGACCCAGAGCCATAAGAGGCAGGAGACAGAGGATTTGGTTCTGCTCCCAGCTCTGTATGGCCATGGCTGTGTGGAAGGCCCTTAGGTTCCTCAGATCTAAACCAAATAATTTGATTAGATCAGTGGTTTTCAAATGATTTTCATATAAGGAGGCCCAGTGTCTTCTGGAGCTCCCTTAGTAGCTATTTTGGCAAACAGGAGTGGAGTTTAGCTATTTTACGTATCAATTCCTTGTTAACTTTTGTTAGAAGTTTCCGTGACTTAAAATGGTTTGAAAACCCCTGGAGGAGATAGTCTCTGAGGTTCTTCCTGTCTTTAAAATTTTATGTCTCTTCTAAGTGTACCTCATAGGTTTCATTATTAAAGTATTTCATAGAGGAGCTGTTTAATTGATGAAAGAAGACACGAAGCTTTGAGTTGTTCAAGAACAAACCAAGGTTTGCCGTTTGTCACAGTTGCAGATTCAAATGCCTTTGGGATCAAGCAGGTAATCTAAAAGAGGAAGGACTGTGTCATGGGCTGAGTGTGTCTCCCCCAAATTCACATGTTAAAGTCCTAACCCTAGTACCTCAGAATATGACTGCATTTGGAGATAGGGTCTTGAAAGAGGTAATTAAGTTAATGGAGATTCTTTGGGTAGGCCCCAATCCGTATAACTGATATCCTTATAAGAAGAGGGAATTTAGATGCAGGCACGCACAGAGGGAAGACCATATGAAGACACGGGGTAAAAAGGGCCATCTACAAGCCAAGGAGGGAGGCCTCAGAATGAAACCAACCCTGGCGACACCTTGGTCTTGGACTTCTAGCCACCAGAATTGTGAGGAAATAAATTTCAACTGTTGTAGCCACAGAATCTGTGGTCCTTGGCTACAGCAGCCCTAGCAAACTAATACAGAAAGGCGTGTGCATGCATGTCAAGCAATGGGGAGTTGGGGGAACCCCGGCAGTTTTGAGTGAGCTCATCCTGGTTGAAAGGGGAAGGTGCTCTTCAGCTGGGCTGATCGTTGCCGTGTGGGAATAGTGGCTCAGAAGTGCCAGATGTTCTGAATTTTCAAGTGAAGCAAGACATTTTTTTAAATGTGAAATTTCTCAATTGTTAAGATATATGACATGGGCAAATAAAACATGTCTGTGGGCTGAATTTGACCTACAGACCACTAGTCTGTGACCCCAGGTTTGAGGAAACAATTTAGAAGTGACCTCATGAAGCAGGACAAACTAGAGAGTAAACATTAAGAGCTGGAATACTGAATTAGAAGCCAGGACACCTGGCTGGCTTTCATGGCCAGACTATTTTGCTGTTAGACCTCGAGCCAGACCTCAATTCCCATTCATGTCAGACGAGGAGGCTGAACTCCCTTCCAGCAAAGGCCATTGGAGATTTCAAGTCTGAGTGCCATATTCTGTAAACATCAGAGAATCATGGCCAAGATAATTACTCTCCACCTGGCTATTTCTAAGAATAAGTGTCTGATTTTCTAAAGTCAAAAAGAAAGAGATGGAATGTAATTAAAGATTTAAGTACATAGGAGTAGATAAAATATCCCCATGTCTTAGAAAAAGCTACTCAAACTGGGAAAAAAACAAAAAAACAGGAGGAATTGCTTCAAATGACTGTCACTAAAAATATTGGCAAAAGAGAATAAGAACTTCTCCCTTTCATTATCAAAACCTGCTACGTGAAGCTGTGTTCCTTTGCTCTCGTATTGGAATTGTCACTGTAGGGTTTTCTTGGCTCATTTTTTTTTTGTCCGCATTTCAACGACAAGGTATGGTAGACATGAGCTAATAATAATAATGACTGAGCCCTTACTATGTGCCAGGTAATTTACATATACAGGCATTTCTGCTGTAACATAAAATTACACTTTCTAGAAAATGTTGCTGTCTGCAAAACTTGGCATAAAAAATAATAGGACTTATGGGAAAAATAGGGCCAAGGTAGACCATTCAAATCCCATGCAACTGTGATTAAGGAAAGCAATCACTGCTACCTGGGGAGATCATTTGGACCACCTTGGCAGCAGCTGAGGGGCTAGAAGCTGCCACACGGGTATTAAAATGCACAAAAGCAATGAAGACGAAAAGCTGGTAACCCTTTAATTAGACTGGCACTGGCAGGGGCTGGGACAGGGCAATGGAAATGTAGCTTGGAGTCACAGGGCTGTTGTTAAGGTGCACACGGGAAGCCAGACAACCTTCCACAAGCTGAGAGCTCACAAGGCTGGAGGTGCACCTACCTGAGGAGGTAGCCCTGGTGGCAGGTACTCATTTAAACATTTCCTGGAATACAGCAAAAAATTTCTGCTGCTGGTGCAGCAGCCAAACCTCCAGCCTTTTCCTTCCCTTTGAACATTCTACTCCTGCTATCTCAGGACTTCTTGGTTAGTAAAAATTACCTATGAAATAATGGAAACCAGTGCAATGTTCACATTATACTGATATCATTTCTCTGTGACCAGTCTCTGCTGGGCTAATTCATACTATGGAAATGGTAGCAGAACAGAATGTATTATCTTATTTAATTCTCACAATTCTATGAGTTATTGGAGGGAGAGGTGGTTCCCACATTAACACGCATCAGAATGACCTGGAGGACTTGTCAAAACACATCCTTCTGTTCCATACCCAGAGTGGCTGATTCAGTAGGTCTGGGGTGGAGCCCAAGAATTTGCACTTCTAAGAAGTTCTCATAAGGTACTGATGTTGCCGGCTGGGGGACCACATTTTGAGAACTACTGTATTACAGGAAACTGATAATGGGCAAGATTTTATGACTTGCCCAAGATTGCTGCGGGAATGGACCCAAGGTAGGCCTAAAACTTGGGCCTAATGAGGGTACTAAGCGTGAGAAATAGACCTTTTATGACCTATAAACACTTAGGAATGTGCTGAGGTTGGTTTCAGTAGTTACTTGCACCTAGTTAGCAGGCAGGTATGCAGCTCGGGCAGCTGGGGGGATGGGTTTGTGGTCAGCAGCAGCTGTATATTTTCATGGGGACCGGGAGACCTGGGGGGTCTATACCTCCACCTGCTGGCATGCTGTGTGGTCTCCTGTTTTGTAAGACATCTCCCTCAGTTTCTGCATCACCTGCTATTTAGGAATTTACTCCTGGTGTGTGTCTGTTACAGTCCCACCACCCATCACATGACCATTCCCTGGAGGCAGCTGGCAGGCACCCGGCCTCGGGATCTCTGACTCTAGCACCCAGGAACTCTGACTGTTGCACCTGTGTCCTCCCCTGCTATGGTCTGAATGTTTGTGTCCTTTCAAAATTCACATGTTGAAATCCTAACCCCCTGTGAGGAGGTGGGGCTTTGTGGGAGGTGATTAGGTCACCAGCCCCGGCCTTATGAAGTAGGCCTAAGGGAGCGTCTTTGTTCCTTCCATCATATTAGGACACGGCTGGAAGGGGTCATGTATGAGCCAGCAAACAGGTCCTCACCAGACACTAAATCTGCCCGTGCCTTGATCTCCGACTTTCCAGCCTCCTTAACTGAGAAATAGATGTTTGTTGTTTCTAAGCCACCCAGTCTATGGTACTTTGTTGCAGTAGCCCAAACAGACTAAGACTTCCCCCAGCTGGCTGCAGTGCCCCCTGGAGACTTTTGTGAGAGCTTCCCAAAAGAGAGAAGGGAGTTTCCCTCTGACTGGCTTATACCTCCGCTCAGTGTGGCTTGCTTCTGGGAGACATGAGACAAGGTATTTGAGAACGGCTGAATAAAAAGCCCGAGTTTGAGCTGCTCTCTGTGCTTACCAGGTCTCTCCATAATTGACTTTGCTTACTTTGTTTTTCAGGTTGTAAAATTTGTGGGGCAAAGGTGGTATGGAGTAATGATAGGAACAAGAATGCTGTCCATTTTTACTGTGAAAAAACTCCCTATTTCAGAAAGTTATACATTAGGGTTGTGAGGTTGTAGGCTGAATTAAGATTGGAAGAAACTTGTTATTATTAAATGCCTCTCAATATTTTAGAAGACACTCCCCCACCCTGAAAGTATAATGTGATAGAAAGAACTATGGGGTTAGGCAACATGTGATTTGAGTTGTGCGATAATGGGAAAGTTATTTGTTTAGTCAAAGCCTCTGTTTCCACTTCCATCAAGTGAGATAATAATATGTACTTCACTAGGTTATTGGGAGGATGAAATGACTACCAGTACTGCAGATATGTTTCTGATACCACAGCTTCCTGAGCAAGGTATAGATTAGCTATCTCTTTGGTTTCCCTGAGGTAGCACAACGGGACCAAGAAAGTTCTTATAAAATGTATCATTCTAAATTTTGCACTTGCTTCAAAAGAACTAGAAACCAAGGTGTGGTGCCATTTCAAGAAGACAGAAGCAGCAGCTTGCCAGAAACTGGCTTTGTTGAAACTCTGGTTCAAAGCATCACGAAGCTAGCCATTTTCCCTAACTTCTCACTAACATATATACAAAGAGATTTTTAAAAAAGATAAAATGTACAACACTGAAAAATGACTAACAACCAAATTCCAGCATTTTGAAGAAACTGACAATAATTCTAAGCCAGATGGAGAGAACCGAGAATAACCGGTGTAGCTTTCCTCATATGTCATACCTCTACTTTGCCTCCTCGATTTGAAGACCTGGTGCCTATATCAAACAGAAAACTTTCCAGTTCTGTGAGGAGAGCAGAGTGCCTTTCTATACGTTTCTCCCACAGCCACCTGCCCCTCTGCCTCTTGTCCCCACTCAGGCTGCCACCCTGTCATATTTAGGCCAAGGCCTCAAATCTCAGAAAAAAGGTGATCAGGAAGTAGTGGTGTGCTGACAATGGTCCAAGGCCTGTGAGTGGGGTGGATACACCCTTGAATAATCCCCTCCCCTTGAGAGTGAGTGGAAATTGTGACTGGCTTCTAGCCAGTTGAGTACGGTGAAGGTGATGGATGTGACTCCTGTGATTATGTTACATTATCTAAGAATTGTCCTAGTGGGCTGTAATGAGAGATTCTTTTGCTGGCCTTGAAGAAGTAGGCTGCCATATCATGAGTGGACCTGGGAGAGGGCCACATGCAAGGAACAGAGGGGGCCTCTAGATGCTGAGAGCTGCCCCGGCTGACAGCCAGCAAGAAAGCAGGAACCTGCATTCTACAGCTGCAAGAAACTGAATTCTGCCAGCAACCCCATAAGCTTCAAAGAGGATCTCAAGACCCAGAAAGAAATGCAGCCAGCCAGCACCTTGATAGCACCCTTGTGAGACTCTGAGCAGAGGACCCAGCTAGGCCATCTTCAGACTCCTGCCCCCCAGAAACTGTGAGATAATGAATGTGTGTTGTTTTAAGTTGCTAAGTCTGTGGTCATTTGTTATGCAGAAAAAAAACCAAACAAACCAGTACAATGAGTTATAGTCTTTATGATGTAAGCATTGTGGCAGGAAATAAATAAACTCCCAGGAAGCAGAGCATGCTGGAAATGAGAATGATTAAATTGTTTCTCTGGAACCAGAAACCAGATAATGGAGGTCAGGGGAAGGTACCACCGCAAGAAAACTGAAGGAAAGTCTGTGGGAAGTGAAACTTTGCCTGAGAACTATAGATATACAAACCTGTCCTACAACTGTAAATCTGATAAAGAGATTCCAACACCCTGCATGTGACCAAACAAGGGGTGAGAAGGGCCAGAGAAAATAAACTTTTCACAAACCTACCAAGAAACATCCAGGAACAATAGGAAGAAACTTACAAAATCCTAATGTGAGACTAAAGAGAAGTCTTCCTATTGAAAATATTAGGTCCTTTTCTATAGATTAATCTATAATTTAATGCCATCCCAATAAAAATCTTAATGGTATTTTATTTGGAATTTGGCCAAATAATTCTAAATTATTCAGAAGAATGATCATTTAAGAATAGCTAATATATTTTTGAAAAGAATAATAATGAGGGTGTCTTTTTGCCTTATCATAAAATTAAAACCATCTTAAATTCATGATTGTAATGTATATAGTATCAGCTCAGGAATAGGCAGGTGGGCTAATGGAACTCAACAATATTAAGTCCAGGACATACCCAAGGCTATGTATGTATGTACCCTTGTGTATTTGTGTTGTTTTGGTATACAAATAAGGCCGGTTGCCGTGGCTCACTCCTGTAATCCCAGCACTTTGGGAGGCCGAGGAGGGTAGATCATGAGGTCAGGAGATCAAGACCATCTTGGCTAACACAGTGAAACCCTGTCTCTACTAAAAATACGAAAAATTAGCAGGGCACGGTGGCGGGCACCTGTAATCCCAGCTACTCAGGAAGCTGAGGCAGGAGAATGGCGTGAACCCGGGAGGTGGAGCTTGCAGTGAGCTGAGATAGCGCCACTGCAGCCCTGCCTGGGCGAAAGAGGGAGACTCAGTCTCAAAAAAAAAAAAAAAGAAAGAAAAGAAAAGAAAAAAAAAGAATATTATTTCTAATCTGTAAAAAAAAGACTGGATAAATCAATGAATGGTGTTGGGAAGAATGATCAACCAATTGGTACAAACCATTTATATCACTACCTCATACATGACACACACACACACACACACAAATTCGATCAATTTAATAATTATGTTGAATTAAGTTTAGCCCAAAGCTGTCTCCTTACATATGAAACTTTTGGCCTAAAGTTTCCTCCGTATATAGTGAACTGAAACCCAGCTGGATGTGTAAACAGACTGCAACCTACTCTTGTACAAATCGCCAAGCTTTAGCCAACCAAAGGCAGCTGATAGTTCAAACCAGGTTCAAATAAGGCAAACACAGAGCTGTAACCAATCAGGCTGTTTCTGGCATCACTTTTTTTTTCTGTCTGTAAATTCTCTTTGATCACATGCAGTGCTGGAGTGTCTCTGAGTCTATTCTGGTGGTGGGGGAGGTGCCTATTTGCAAACCGTTCTTTGCTCAGTTAAACTCTGTTAAATTTAATTTATCTGTAATTTTCCTTTTAACAATTATAAAAGATAAAAATGTATAGGTTAAATAAAATATGAGTGAATAATTTTGGTGTTTTGGGGGGTAGAAAAAGCGTTTCCAAGCAAGATACCAAAGCCAAGAATCATTAAAAAAGAGATGACTGTTATACTTTATCACACAAACAGTGAGAACTTCTATGTGTCATAAAATTTCACAAAAATCTTGAAAGGCAAACAAATAGAGGAAAAAAAATGTGACATAAATGCCAGGTGTTGTTAAGCTTTGAGCTTTTACTAATCAGTTAGAAAAAAATAACCAATAGAAAAAATGAGCCAAGGCTAAAAAGAGGCAACCACAAAATACAGCAGCCCATGTGTTTGCTTTGCTCTGCATACTTTTATTTTTTTCCCCAGAAATTGTGATTTCTTGGGCTTCCAGGAACAGCACTGTTGGGGCACTGCACTGCTGCCCAGCCTCACTGTATTTTTCAGGAGCTGTCCAGTACCAATCATCTTTCTGTCAAGGTTGGTTTTCCTACACATTACCCAGGAATTTCCAGTAAATGATTAGACCTTCCTTCTATTAAATGATACCGCTAAATGGAGATTTTATACCCCTCCACAATTTCACCCTAAAAAATGGATCAATTACTAAAGCCTATTTTATTAAAATAATTATATTTCAAAATAGATATGGCTTTATCTTTTTATGATTATGAAAGCAATTCATACTTCTTATAAAAACATTCCTGTTTTTCAGAAATATATAAAGAAAACAGCAAAAATACCCTTATCTTGTTGTCCAAAGATAACTTCTATTTTTCTTTGTGTGTGCGCACACATTAATGCACCTACGTTCATATGAGCATGTGTTTACTTATATTTTTATAAAAATGAGATCATACTTTCTTCCCAGTTCAACAATATATATCTTTCCACATCAGTAAATGTACCTCATCACTTTAAATGAGTGCTTATTATTTTTCAAAATGAATATGCTGTAATTCATTTAGCCGGTCTCCTACTGATAAAATTAAGGTGTTTTTTTTTTCTTAACCATTATCAAGAGCTCTGTAATTGACTCTTTAATGCATATTTTTGGCCATGTGTCTGGCTACTTCCTAAGAATAAGCTGCTAGGACAGAGGTGATTAGTCAGTTGTTCTAAGGGAAGAAAGAGCCAGACAAGATGATTTGATGCAACGGCAAGCTGTGATATTTGAGCAAGAGAAGAGATACTGAGTTGATCACAGTCACTATCACTTGAATCTGTGCCCAGCCCAGCCCTGTGGCCGCATGTTTGGGTCCTAGGGAGAGAAGAGGTGCTAGCTGCACTGTTTTCAGACCCTTGTGACAGTGGGTGCATGAAGGAGAGTTGCTCCTCCAGCTCTGATCCAAGCCATTATGTAGCACTGGGTCAAGCCAGAGCAGGGGCAGCCCCAGTGGGATTGGGATTGTTTGTGTGCACTTTTGTGGACTTCATGGGGACTCCCAGAAACACAAAGCGGGGGCTGGTAGAGACATGTGCCAGGGAACTTGGAGTCATTACTTTTGCATGATTCCATCTATACCCAGCAGCAGGTAAGGCCTGGAGAAATTCAGATTATGCTGTCATTACTTGTGGGTATAAACCAACTCTGTATGCTTAATGCTACGAGAATACTGAATGTACACTCTATTTTCAAGCGCATACACAAGGCTTGTCCTTTCTGTCATTTTACAGTCTGAGTACCTTGGGGCTTGTTTTTTCTCACCTATTGTGTACTCATAGCCAAGGTAAGGCCTCTTGGATTCTCTTGACCGCCATTTGCCAACTCAGCCATATATCACTTAAGTTATTTTACCTCTTTGTTTAAAATTGGGTATGCAATTGGTTCTCTCAAATGAAGCCTTTCAGCAATTTATAACCATATAGAGATTATGGTTTTTGTCTTTATTCCCACTTGCTAGCACGGTGCCTTCCCACGGTTCAAGGGAATCAGGTATTGAACAATAAAGAAAAACCAAAAATCCAAAGTAGGGGAGTGCAGCAGACACTGCCTATTGTCATCCAACACTCACTCCCCTTCCTGCCCACTCTCCTTTCTCACTAAAAAACAGTCTAATTTATTCAGGAGCTGGGTAGAGGCTCATTAGTTTCAGCCTCCTTTCCAAGCCCCAAATATAAAGCGTGATTAGTTAAAACCAGTAACCATCATCTCACTTTGCTTGGCCTTTCGTTGGGGGAAGGACGAGTGTGTGATCCTGTTTTGGCTAGTAAGATGTGAAGGACAGTCCAGTGAGGTGAGTGTAGTTTGCCAAATGGAAAAAGACAAAGTCCCCCAAGAAGGCGGTGGGGGGGCGGGACTACACCTTCTACCTCCCTGGAATGGGGAGGTACCATCTAGAACAGCAGGGACCATGACATGGTAGGCATGAGGATTCTAAGATGATGGATCAGTGGAACTGAGAGTACCTGGGTCCCTGAGGGCATACACAGCAACTGAACCCCCAGCAGTTGCTTTTCTCCATACTTGCTGCTTAGTGAGAAAAATGAATTCCTACTTTTTTGGTTGTTTTTTGTTTTTTTTGAGATGGAGTCTCCCTCTGTCATCCAGGCTGGAGTGCAGTGGTGCAATCTCAGCTCACTGCAACCTCCACTTTCCGGGTTCAAGCAATTCTCTTGCCTCAGCCTCTCAAGTAGCTGGGATTACAGGCATGCGCCACTATGCCTGGCTAATTTTTCTATTTTTAGTAAAGACAGGGTTTCACCATGTTGGTCAGGCTGGTCCCCAACTCCTGACCTCAGGTGATCTGCCCATCTCAGCCTCCCAAAGTGCTGGGATAACACGCGTGAGCTACTGCGCTTGACCACATGAATTCCTATTTTTAAGAGTCACTCCCAGTTGGGTTTTCTGTTACTGGCCACTAAAGCATTCCTGAGTGATACACATAATAAATGAAACAAGAATGACATGAGTATCAAGGAGCATAAACTCTGGAGACAGAGTTCCTGGTTTTGAATCTAAGCTATTTTATTTGCTAGTTAGTTTTGTAACTTTGGTTGTGTTAGCCTCTCTATGCCTCAGTTTCTCCATCTGTAAGATAGAGACAATAATAGCACCTACTTAATAGATTGTGCTTGATAGTCCAGAATAAATCTCAAAATGGCAGCTTGACTTCTTTTTGCAGCTATCACTATATACAGGTATCCAGTTGGAAAATTATACCTAGATTATTTTTAATAAAAGAATGTAATGCATTTGCTAACATATCATTTGAAGTAAACTTGGATTGGGAAATGGTTGGTAAATTTTTTTTTAGCCCTTCTCATATTTATTATGGCCAAATGTAAAATTGTTAGTCTCTGGGATGGCCTAGAATAAATATTTATGGTTTTCCACTCACATAAAACAAAAGAGTAGAGTTATTCCACATGTGTCTTAGACTTACTTGGCTCTAAAGAGTGAAACTCCACCTGCTTCATAACTATAACTCCTACAAGTTTATATTTCTTTATGTGCCCATATTTCCTTTCAATATATTATTCTTTCCTAAGTTTCTATTTTTTCTCAGAAAATTTTGAAATCTGATGGAGTTTGCATTTCTGCCTCCTTCTTCTAGTTGTATCTTTTTAAGAAAACCAACAAACAATGGCTTATGTTAAGGAGGCGTCATGAGAAATACAAAGGAAGCAGAGACACCAGTCTTTGCTCTTCTACTGTTTATAGTATTGTGTATCATGGTATGCAGTCACCTGGTGTTCTGCTTTTACAGGAGGGTTTATTGAGTATGAGGCATTGGGCATTCGTATCATGGTTGGCCCTGAAACTTGGAGGTGTTCCTCTGCCACTGCTGAAGAGCAGGTGGTTACTGAAAGAGAACAAGGTGAAGGCCCATTTAAAATCGGGCCTCAAATAAATGTGAATACCTTTGGAATTGTTTGTTTGTCCAGGCTTCTGATTTCAAGTGAGTTGTATTTGTCAGGTAACACTATGGCAATAGGAGCATTAAATTAAGAGGTAAATTGGACATTCTATCCGTAGGTGCCTCCCTCTTGACTTGGAGGAGACAGGCAGGTCTGATTTTGGCACATTTGGGAATATGGGAGCAAACACATGCCAACTCCTCCAGGCTGCTAATCATAGCTTGGATGTCGTTTGCCTCAGGCAGCAACAAGGATTTATTAAGCCCCCATGTGGGGCATGGCATTGGATTAAGAACTCAGATTCTGTTGAGGCTCTGGCTTTGGAATTCAATCTTACACTTTTGCTTGAGGTAAGAAAGCATTCACAGTAACCTCATTCTTCTGCAATGCTCTGATGACGACTAAAGAAAAAGTCATTCCAGTGAGCCAACGTTAGGTATCCCATCCTCTGGCACAAAGAATCAGGGAAGAGGTATTTAAATAGAGCAAAACCGCATCAGTTTGAAATTCAACGACCTGAAACCAGACAGTCCGAGATGGAATCACAGAATGTGAGAATCAGAAGGTAATTTAGTGATCACTTAGGCCACTGGTTTCCAAACTTTAGCATGCATTGTGATAACCTGGTGGGCTTGTCAAAATAGAGACTGCTGGACCCTACGCCCAGAAACTATAATTTGGTAGGTCTGGGACCTATCCGAGAATTAAGAACTTAATTGGGTTGGATCCAAGAATTTGCATTGCTAACCAGTTCCCATATAATAGCGATGCCACTGGTTTGGCTACCACATCTTGAGAGCCACTGATTTAGATGACTCCTGTACTTTACAAGTAAGGAAACTGGAATGGAAATGTTGAACTGGCCAAGGTAACAGTGCAGAAAATGAAAGGGCCAAGACTAAATCTAGTTCTTTTGAGTTCAGGTTCATTGTTCTTATTTCTGTTCCACCATTCATGACATAAATTTACTGTGTCTACAATAACATATATTTTCTTAGGACTAATAGGAAACTCCCCAAATCTTTGCATTCCCACTTGGTATTGACTTTGGGAAGTCATGTAACCACTCTACTGTTTCAGTTTCTGTAACGTGGGAAAAATAATAATAATTGTAATAATAGTATAACAATCCTCTCTGATATGATGGTTGTGAGGATTGACATATAATATTATAGATATATAGGTATATACATCAAATATTTATAAAGTTCTTAGAATAGTGCTTTGCAAACTGCAATTATTGTTACTAAATATTAGCTATTTCTAATTATTTTGAAAATATTTTATATTACCAAAATTTCACTCTATCTGGTTAAACTGGTTGATACAAGAATAGTAAAGGTGACTAAGAGAAAAAAAGTCAGAATATGACTAATCCCAAAACAGATTATTTAAAATAATTGGATTTTAGAGTGAGTGTGATCTTCTAAATTATCTACTCCAGCCCTCTCTTCGTATGCAGGAAACAGAGAAGTCACAGAGAAATTAAGTGATGTGTTTAAGCTTTTATAGCTAATTAGCCATACTGCAGTTCTAGAACTCAGTTTAATCCTATGCTAGTCAGTATTTGTGAGTGTAGCATTATAATATTTTCTTAGTCCACTTTCTTTTGCTCATAAGAGAATACCTGAGACTGGATAATTTATAAGAAATAAAATTAATTTTTTATAGTTCCAAAGATGGGGAAGTCCAAGGTTGAGGGGTTATATCTGGTGAGAGCCTTCTTGCTGAGACCCTGCAGAGTTCCAAGGTGGCACAGGGCATCACATGGTGAAGGAGCTGAGCATGCTGGCTTACGTCTCTCTTCCTCTTTTTGTAAAACCACCAGTCCCACTCCCATAATAACCCATTAATCCATTAACCTGAAAATCCATTAATGCACGAATGGCTCTACCCTCATGGTCCAATCACCTTTTAAAGGGGTCACCTCTCAGTACTGCCACATTCGGGATTAAATTTTCAACATGAATTTTAGAGGGGACCTTTAAACCATAATAAATATCTTCTTACAGTTTTATCTCTATTTCCTAGTGCTATGAATTCAGCTGAATCGTAGAGTTAACAACATACTGCTGCTTCAGCTTGTTCTGAATGCTTTTTCCTAAAGGCTTTATTGTTGTTGCTGTTGTTGTTGTTCCTGCATAGGGCAAAATGAGATGCTTTTATTTATGTTAAGTTTCAAAAATACTCAGAAGGATATGTGAAGCTTTTTCCTACCTGCTTGTTATTCTACTGTGTTTCCCCTGAAACCTTTCACGTCTTGAGATGAGTCAATGCCATGGAAAGCAAATTATTATTCAATTTAAAAATCAAGACTCATTTAAAGTATCTAAATTCCAATTTGGACAGCGAAAGGTTAATAGCGCATAGAAAAAATTCCAGCAGCCCACAAATCTAAGCATAATTATGTATGAACATGAGGCTTTTATTGCTGTCAAAATTAATCACTTTTCAACTTCCAGCTGTTAAAACCCTTCTGGCAGTTCTCCAAGCAATTCCCCTACAGTTACTTTTCCTTCAATTAATTTCTGGTGCAGTTCACAGGCTCCTGTTACATAAGCAGCAACTGAAAAGTTAACTTCTTGGGCTTTCTTTCTCTTTCCTTCCTTTCTTCCTTTGCTTAAAACTAGAAAACGACAGAATATGAAGCTTACTACTTTTACTCTTTCAGCTTGACTCTTAAAATCTAGAAACAAGCAGTGTGGAATTAAAGTATTAGTGTTTATTATAAAGCACTTTATGTGTGTGAAGTGATTTGTAATAATTTTTATTAGCCATTTCTTTCCACTGTCCTCTGAGGTACGTGAATGTTGTTATGTTTGCACTCTACAGCCCCACCCACTTTTCTCCCCCAGAAACTTTGCAGGAAATGGAATTTACAAATCTTCAGCACTGGGTTTAACCCCGATGGTAAGCACCATTTATTTCTGGGATGGTGGCTACCTTCGCCACTCCTGTAGGCATACAGGTTTGTTGTGGTGGGAATTATCTCAGAAGGAGAAGCCGTGAGGTGCCTGAAGCTGCCCAGTTGCCTCAAAGCTTTCGTGGTGGACTGCACCCCCAAGCCCCATTCTAGAAGCAGCTGCCAAGAGACTGGTTGAGTTCTGAAGGGCAGAGGCCTGTGGCAAAGTATGCCATTGTGTTGACTATGAATCCTCAAGGAGATTGATAAATGATCACAGTGTATGGTTGTGTGAAAGTCTGCATCTTTGCATTTGCTTGGCACAGACCGAGTGCTTGCACATGGGTACTGGGTCAGATGTGCTGTCTTTCCAGTCTTCCTTCCTGGGATTCCAGAAGAATAGTCCTTGCATCCTTTCTCACTGCTGTAGAGATCTGAATGAAGGCTGATGCTGCGCTTCCTAGGGACGGGGAGTTCTAATTCCTCTCACCTCGCCTGTATTATCAGGGCATATGCTCTTCCACATCTGAGTGAGTTAAGCCAGTTTCATTTCCTTGGTTTGTCTCTTCCAGCTCCCTCCAAAGTTGCCTGCCTTCTTCACATCTGGGGTGGAGGGCGCCTTCCCTGGGCACCCTCCTCCTCCTCATCCGCCCTGCATCATGCTGTTCCATAATTGCATGTTAAAATGCTGTAATGAACAGATGCTTCTAGTGTGTAGTCTCTTTGTAATTTCTGCTATCATTCTCCATTTTCATGCAAAATTAACGTATTTCCAGATGCTGATTCCTGAGCCTTTCTACCTGATAGTGGCAGTGCATGAGATTTGAAATGGGGCAAGGGGGTATGAAGATGTCTTTGGGGCAGAGGTAAAAGAGTAAAGAGGTCTTGCCTATTAAAAAACATGTAAGAATGCAGCAAACACCTTGTAGTGCCTGTTTGTTTTATCATGAATATGCAGTTCTGTGCTACCCTATATTTATGTGGTTGGGAGGAGAGACTGCAGATGCAGAGGAAATCTTCATTCCATTCTTATCATCCAGACTCTAAAGTGGCTTGTCATTGAAAATCTGGGCTTTGAAAATTCAAGGCTATCATAATTTAGGCTATGGAGCAAGATTTCTTGCCCAAACAGGAGTCTTGCTGGTCAGTGGGCTGGGGAGTGATTTGTGTGAATTTATCTCAGCACGAGTCCCCTGAGGCTGGTTTCTAGGCTGCCTTGGTTAAACAAAGCCTGCTGATGAAATCGCATCCTAGCTCAAATCTAGCCTAAGGAAATGGCTCAAGGCCCGATCACCTTACTGGAATATGGAGCACAGACAGATTCACCAAGAAGTCATCAGATTGTCCCTTTACTACAATTTGCACTGCAGTGAAAAATCTGTGTCAACCTCTCCCTCCTCCTTTGAAAATTAGCCGGTTAGCTTCTCATAGGACTGCGTTGATTGACTCCAGTCAGGGTAATCTGGACAAATCTTACTGATCCCTGAATTCATGGCCTAGAGTGAATTGAGTCAGGATTAAAACCTTCTCTGAGTCTGACGACCAGAGGCCAAGACTCTCTTCCTTTGAGAAGCTGCCAAGACATCTAAGAGACAGGCTGGAGATCATGTTGAGAGCACCAAGGCCAGGAAGGACTGCTGATGAAGTTTTGTCCTTCTGTTCAGTATTTAACGTACTTCCTATTTGTAAGACGTTCCTTAAAAATTGCTACAGGCACAGTTTTTGTTAATTGGCTTATATAACATGCATGAATATTATTTTTCACTGAAAATACCTTTTTGTACATTATGTGCTTGTTTCCTTAATTGGATACTTTGTGGGTGGTTTGGCTAGATCTGGTGTTCCCTAGACCTGTAGATTCTATCATTCAAACTCCAAATATCTCACCAAACTCTACCAAGTGTAAATTAAAAACAAATATGTATGCAGTCAACAAGTTGGGGAGAAGAAGTTCTGTTTGGCATTAGAGTCACTTTGCAGTTGGCAAAATACAGTTACAGTAATTTATATTGCTCTTATTCCATCTGCTTTCTGGCTTAAAATGTCCTGCATTGCCTCAAACTCTGTATATGCAATATTTTCCATTTACAAAATTTTCCTGCATAATCCATTTTATTTTTCAGAGAACTTTTGAAAAACAACATTGGTTAGTTTCATACTTCTAGACTCAAGTTTTATGTGATATGATTTTTAATCTTATAAATGGATGATAAAGCCTGAAGAGATAATCCAGGGAAACTTCTAGAGAGTAAATGTTTGTCCCATGGACTCAATGCAAATTCTGCCAACAAATTAATACTTCACAACAGCTGGACTTTGTAGAGGCAGAGCCCACGTAGTCTCAAGTAAATTCCTTCTGAGGCCTGCAGCTTTCTACCACCACCCCCTGGTTATGTTTAAACACATTCTGCCCCCATGCCTCTTTGGAACTTCGAATTTTTTTTGGAGCCATAGAGGCATGAGTGTTTATAAATTATCTTCTTCACTACTGAATTATGAAAGGAGGGGTAGAAATAAGTGCACGTGTTGAAGATTATAGGAAAACATCACGCAAGTTTCAAAGTCTCTATGGTTCTGAGACAGGGAAGTGGAGTTGAGGGGATAGTAGCTGGTCCTGGGATTTGGCACTCCTGTCTATTCATTTGCCAGGAGTTACACTCACCCACTTCTGTGTACAGTATTAGGGAGGGAAGGTAGGGATGGAAATCATAGAGAAAAGAGACTCATCAATTCCAGCCACATCGCCTGAGTTTTCAAGTGATAAATAGGATTGTTTGGAAGGCATTGGCAGGCTCTTTTCATGGCATTAGGTACTATTTAGAAGACAAATGATTTGAAGTTGTCTTCTTAGTTGAGAAACATTTGCAAGGATTTTCTGTTTTGCCTCTTTCAACATATAACACTATTATTTAGTTTAGTTTTTTGTTCGTTTGTTTCCTAAACAGGGTCTCACTCCATCACTCAGGCTGGAGTGCAGTGGCACAATCCTGGCTCACTGCAGCCTTGACCTCCCTGTCTCAGGTGATCCTCCCACCTCACCCTCCGGAGTAGCTGGGACTACAGGCATGTGCCACCATGCCCAGCTAATTTTTTTTGTATGTATTTTTTGTAGAGCTGGGGTTTCACCATGTTGCCCAGGCGGGTCTCAATCTCCTGGGCTCAAGCAATCCGCTGGCCTCAGCCTCCTAAAGTGCTAGGATTAGAGGTGTGAGCCACCACACCTGGTCCACTAGTTTAGCTTTTATCCTACAAAACTGTCTTCAGTTGAATTATAACAATGCCTTACATTTGAATTCTACTGTCTAATTTTCACAGACATTATTTCATTCAATACTCCTGTGATCAATACTTTTTTTTTTTTTTTTTTTGATACAGAGTTTCACTCTTGTTGCCCAGGCTGGAGTGCAAAGGTGTGTCCACCTCCCGGGTTCAAGCGATTCTCCTGCCTCAGCCTCCCAAGTAGCTGGGATTGCAGGTTCCCACCACCACACCCAGCTAATTTTGTATGTTTAGTAGAGACAGGATTTTGCCATGTTGGCCAGGCTGGTCTCCAACTCCTGACCTCAGGTGTTCTGCCCACCTTGGCCTCCCAAAGTGCTGGGATTATAGGCGTGAACCACTGCGCCCAGCCCTGTGATCAAGACTTAATTGGAGCCAGAAAGGAAGTTATCATTAATTCACTGCTTGGGCATGGAAATTAAGAGAAAAGTAACTTGTCTGGGGTCACAGGGCAAGTTGGTGGCAAAGTGGGGACTGGAGCCAAAGTCTCCTGGCTCCTAGCACAGTGTTTTCTATTGGTAAAAGCAGTATTTAGTGATGCTTATTAGCTATTGGCATCCTTCACGAAGATGGTAACATCCCCGGTCCATCAGGAGGGAGGTACATTGTGCTTCCTCAGTAGACACTCACTCGTAGGTTGTTCTTCAGTTTCTAACTGCCCACAGCACCTGTTATGCCAAGTTATTCTTACCTTGCCTGCTGGATTTTCTGGACAACCCATAACCTTTGCTAGAAAGAAGCCTGCACATGTTCTGTTTCTGGAGCTTCACCAGTCTGCCAGCAGTACTTAGGTCCCCAAGGTACCTACCTATTTCAAGTTGCTTGAAGCTGTGCTTCTGGGCACCTGGGAAGTGCGTTGGACCCCTAGAATGTACCTGCCCTGGCTGATACTTAATACGAAAGCTGCCTTGTTACTACTGTCTTTTTCTCCTTATCAGCTCAGTACCCAGGGAGGTGTCCAGGCCTGGACATTGCTCCTCAAATGATAGCTTGGCTTCATTCCAGGAGCTTTTGTTGTTGCCGTCGTATTGGCTGTTATTTGGAAATCTTAGAGGTGAGGCTAGTTTGACAAGTCCAGGGTCGCTGTGAAATACCTGTTTTGCTGCCCTGTAAAAACAGAATACGTTCTCTGATTTTGACTGTGGTGAGGAGCTTGATGCTGGATTGATGCTACAACAGCTTCAAAGAAAGTACTGTCTTTCTTGAAGGTACAAAGAGTTGAAGCTATCACCATTTAGCTTTTAGATAATCTGCACATTTTGTTCTTCCCTCCTGCTCAATTGCCAGAGTTTAATAAGGACGCCTTAGAATATATACTCTTTCCTTGCAGTTTAAATCAATCACCCATTAATTGACACACAAACCTCTCTAGAAAGAACCTCTCATCTTCTTGGTTTTTGGGAATGTGACCTGGTTCTCTGTTCAGGTATAGGGTCACCTTTGTTCTCTCTGTGTGTTTCCCAAGCTTTAGGTAAAATTTCTAACCTGGCATGGTTTGTCTTCAGCTCTATTTAATTTGTTTCAGAGGCTTCTAATCTACTTTAGATCTTTCCCTTTCTCCCTCCAAACTTCAATTTGAAATGAATTCCTAATGTAATAATATTAAGGGTGGGGCCTTTAGGAGGCGATTAGATCATGAAGACTCTGCCCTCATGAATGGGATTCGTGCCCTTATACCAGGGCTTGAGGGAGTCTATTTGTCCCTTTTCGCCCTTCCATCATGTGAGAACACAGCATTTGCTCCTTCTGCCACATGAGTTTGCAGCAAAAAGGCCCTTACCAGACAGCAAATGCTGGTGTTTTTGTCTTGGACTCCCCAGCCTCCAGAACTGTAAGAAACAAATTTCTGTTTTTTATAAATTACCAAGTCTATGGTATTTTGTTGTAGTAGCAGAAATAGACTAAGTCTCATTCATAGACCCAGTGCTTTCCAGCTGCTCAAAATCATTTGCTGTGCAGTCCTAACTGGGTCCTCATTTGATAGCATCTGTGGGTCATTACAAGGTTTCTTTCCCTCTCAAAATTTTCCTAACTTCTCTTGGCAGCCCTGCCCTTTCTGTTTATAATAAACAACTTCTCTTTTTTAAAAAAATAGCCATTATGATGATTACTGTCAACACTATTATACCACCACCATTACCCCCTACTCTTTGCCAAGCCCTGAGAACACACAAAAAGATAAAAAGACTCTCTGCCCTGGGAGAGTTTCTAATCTGGGTGCAGGAATATAAACACTATTGATCACAAGTCAATTCCTGTCTTAGTTCTAGGATAAAACGCTTATGCATTCCAATACGAAATATAAGAGCATGATGCCTTAGCCCTTGGTACTTTTGAGAGGCCAATGAACAGATATTCAGAAAAGGCAGGGATGCTTAAAAAATCATATGACATCAATGGATGTCTACAAAAGCCTACCTTTAACCTCTTCTCTATCACCTGTTTCCAACTGATGGCCCTGTGATGATCCATAGTAAAACCACACAGGGTGTACTTGGGGGTGGCCTTGTTTGTTGCAGGGGTGATTCTGTAAGTGTTGCTGTAGCTCACCCTAAATTACTCATGTCCATCCTAAAGCACAGCAGAAGAGATGTACATGACTGTCAGACCAGAGCTTCTGCCAAGCAGAGGCAGGATGCAACAAGACACATGAAAGCAGAATCTTCCTGTTTCTGTAACATTTCCAGCTGCAAAACCAATCAGAGCCACACATTCCAGCTACACTTGGGAAACACTGAAATATCCAACTAGTAATCACCTAGGTATGCTGCTAACTGCAGCTCAAAATAATTCTGGGGTTGCCAGTGCCATGTACCCTGTAGGCTTCCAATTACCTATGCTCACTTCTCTCTTTTCTCCAGGGACCAACTATTGGGGGAATTTGGCATTTCTCCTCCTCTCTGCTTCAGCCATTCAAAGAAAGGTTTTTATACACCAGAATGTCTGACCATTTTAATTAAGCCAGTCAAAGGTGGGTGCTGAAACAGTTTAGCCCCAGAAGCATGGATTAAACACTTAAGGTTGAGGAACATAGAATTTAGTTAGTGTCAAAGAGTTGGAAGAGACCCTAGAGTAGGATGACCATACATTTCAGTTTAACCTGAAAGCCCCTGTCTCGGTGTAATTATCATCACTTCTTTTCTCTCAGAAGTGCTCAGTTGGGACCAAAAATGATATAGCTACTTTGCCTTAAAGATTATCTAGTCTGCCTTTCAGTTTGGTTCAAATTTAATGTAGAAGTTATCTTTCTGTGAATGATGGAGACTTAGGAGATGTAAAAAAATAAAAAAAATAACTTTTATTTTATTTAAACCTTAAATAAACCTATTTATTTTTATTAAAACCTTTCTGTTTTCCTTCCAAACACATGGTCATCTGTTTGCTGTTAATCACCAGTAATGGGGGACTCATACTTTGCAAGGAATCTCTAATTAATGAGTTCTCACTTCTGCATCAAAATCTTCTTTCCTCTGGCTTCACCCTTTGATTCTAGTTCCTTCTTCTGAAACAATCTAGAGTAAATTTCTTCTCTTCCACAAAATATTTTCCATTTTGGTATATTTGTGGTGTCTTTTTCAAGAAAATACTCATGTTTACTTCACTTACTTTTTTGAAATTCGAAGGAAACTGATCCGATTTTGGACTGATATACCTTATTTTATTTTTTATTTTTTTGAGACAAGGTCTCGCTGTGTCACCCAGGCTGGAGTGCAGTGGTGTGATCACAGCTCACTGCAGCCTTGCCCTCCCGGACTTAAGTGATCCTCCTACCTCAGCTTCCCAGGTACCTGGGACTACAGGAGCATGCCACCATGCCCAGTTGATTTTAAAAATTTTTAGTTAGCAACTAGCTCTTGCTATGTTGCCTGGGCTGGGCTGGTCCTGAACTCCTGAGTTCAAGCAATCCTCCCAACTCAGCTTCCTAAAGTGTTGGAATTACAGGCATGAGCCATCTTGCCCAACTGGACTGATACGTCTTAAAGACAAAAGCAAGAATTTTGCTAAGCTCTATTATAGCTAGGTACATGCCCAATTGTTTGGGGATTGTAGGTAAGATCATGCAGGAGTTACCAACAAAATAACAATGCCAGCATCCTGTAGTGAAAACTTCTTTATGACATTGTTTTATGAATGCAGGTGAATGACCTAGATAATATCTCTAAAACTTTACAGGCAGGACATAAGCATAACATGAAGAAACAAGGCTCTCTTTAAAGACTATTCCAAGCTAATGACACAAGCAAGATTCATAGGTTTGTTTAAAAAGAAAATGTATTTTATTATTGTAAAAATAACACAGGATGATTGTTGAAGATTTACAACACCTCAAAAAAAAAAAAAAAAAGAAAAGAAAAAGAAAAGACCTGCTTGTAATTCTACCATTGGAGATAATATTCCATGCCCAGCTGATTTTAAAAAATTTTTTGATGTATGTCCTTTTATTCTTTTCTCTATGTGGATATACTTGATAAATAATTTAACAAAATGAGAATCATATTGATATAGTTTGCTCTGCTTTTATATTAATATTAGATAACAATTGTTCCACTGCACCATTAAATAAGCCTTAACATTTGCTTTTATGGTTGCAAAATTCTCAACAATATATATTTTGTACTTTTCCAAACATCTATTGTTAGAGATTGAGGTTATTTTTAACTACTCCTCTAATGCTGCAGGCTACATCCTCAATCCTTGCCTGCTTCACTGATTACTTCTTTAGGATAGACTCCTAGAAACAGATTCTGGTTAAAGAATCATATTAGTTTGTTTGCGGTGTCATAACAAAATACTGCAGATCTGGTGGCTTAAACAACAATTTATTTTCTCACAGGTCTTGAGGTTGGAAGTCCCAGATCAAGGTGCCAGCCCTGGTGAGGGCTCTCTTCCTGGTCTGCAGATGGCAGCCTTCTTGCTCTATTCTCACATGGTAGAGGGAGAGCTCTGGTGTCTCTTCCTCTTCTTATATGACCACCAGTCCCATCAGTTAATCAGTTATGACCCCATCCTTATGACCTCATTTAACCTTTATCACCTCCTCCCAGACTCTTTCTCCAAATACAGTCACATTGGGGGTTAGGACTTAAACATGTGAATTTTTGGGAGACACAAGCCTTCAGTCCATAATAAAAATATAAATCTCTTTAATCTTTTTGATCTATAAATATCAACTGGAAGGTTGAACAAATTTAGAGTCCCACCAGCAAAGCAGTGGGATTTCAGCACACTTTTCTCAATGTAGAGCATCATCATTAAAGAAAGAAAAATCATAACTAATTTGTTATTGGAAAAGTTGTAACTCATTGCTTTAATTTGGATTTCTTTGATTCCTAATGAGGTGAACATTTTTCATATGCTTATATGCTATTCATAGTTTTATTTCATGAATGAACTCATCACACTTTTGGTACTTTAATTTTTTTTCTGCGTACTAATTTGTATGATCTATTATAGAGTAATAATAAATTACAACTGATGTTACTTAGCATTTACTATCTACCAATATTGAAGGCAAGCAAATAACATATAGACACTCCTTCAAATATTCATAAAACTCTCTGCATTATGCTTTAAACCCCCACTGTAAAGACAACAATCCTGAGACAGAAAAATTAAGTAGATTTCTTATAGAAGTTTATGTCTACTACATTCAAATTGTATCTGTGATCATTGCTCTGGTCCTACTGTATTTTGGTTCTGTCTTTGGTAACACCTATTATTTGCAGATTGAATTTCCTTTCTTTGTGCTCTACATATATCATCTTCCCATTTGCCTTAAAAAATAACACATTTTTTTGGACCTCTCTCCCACTTTTATCTTCTGTTCAACTCCATTTTGCACATTACTGGTTAGATTTCCCAAGGTCTGTTTTACTGCCCTCGGTGCCGACTTCATTTCTCATATTGTAATTTCAGCCTCCTTATCTCACCCGGCTTCCTTTTCACCTGGGTTTATTGTCTTTACATTCCATGGCGTTGTGTTTTCATCTCATCGTGTTCTTTCAGTTCAGCTTTTTGGCTTTCTGCTCCTGTTTCAGAGAGGCCATATCTTCTTAGATCCTACTGGAAATAATAAAAATATTTCATACCATTTTCTCTTTTTTTTTGATAGTAAATCATTTTCAAAGGTGTGTTCATCTTCTTGATCTCTGGGATATTGTTCCCTTTCCCCTGAGGTTTCGTACTTTTTTCATAGGCCCTCTGTTTAGTTTGGTGTTTGCTAATCCTTAGACTAGACAAGTTCCCTCTGCATTCAGTGTTTGCCAACACACAGATTTGGTGGCTCTGCTTTACAGAAATGAGATCTCACTCTCTTGCTTGATTCTTTGACACTTTGAACTGAGGGAGTTGGTGGAAATTTAGAAGCTCGGCACGCACTGCTGTTGGATTTCTTAGAGTCTTTTTTCTTGCCTATGTAGCTTCAATATGAGGGCTACATCCCCTAGGATGCAGAGCATGATTCTAGACCCCGACAACTTCCTGCTCATTGCTTTCAGTTCACAGATGCAATAGAAAATGTGAGTGGGGTGGGGTTAGTGGGAGAGGACACAGTGGAGAACAGGTGATTGGTGTTTTACTCTGGCACCTTAGAAATAAGCCCTTGCACAATAGAACTTACTGTTCAGCACTGACCTGGGCCTTTGAGACAGGGCAGACAGTGGGGAAGGACCAGAGGCCACCTCATTTTCTTTGCCGTGTGTGGGCTTCCCTGCTTCAGGAGAACACCTGTAGCTTGGCCACTCACTGTTTCTCTGAATCCACCTTCTGCTGTCTTGGAGTTGGTGAAAATGTTTCTCCACATTTTGGCAATTCCATTTTTGTATTTATGCTAATTTTGAATTTCATTCTTTAGAATGTGTAGTGGGGAATGTATGTATATTTACTGGGAAATTGAGACAGGTTGAGTCATGGACTGCTAGCCAGGTGTCATTTTGAACTGGAAGTTCTTCACACTGCTATTTTTTTGTTCGACAGTTTACTCCCAGTCACTGAGCTTTATCTGGATGTGTATTAGTGGCACCATCAGCATCTGATCATTTCTTGACACCTCATTCACCCACTTATCCATTACCAGATCTTCTTGCCATGGGTCTTGTGTCTGTGGTCTTCTTTCCATCCCCACCACTTCCACCGTGGCTCAGGCCTTCACTGTTTGCCATGGTGTCGTGTGGTTGCTGGCTGCCTGGACTGGCAATCACCAGCCTCGCCTCCTTTCCCATGCTTCGTATTACTGTTAAACACACTCTTCTTACTGCCGTGGGACAGTATCATGGGTTCCTAAAACCGCTCAGTGGCTCCTCTTTGTGATTCTAATAAATTCCAGGTTAACATAGACATTCTAGGTACCTCATGACCTGTACCCAACCTACGTTACCAGTCCTAACACCTTTACTCTATTCCTGTACCCTTTGCTCTTACTAAACTGGCTTATCCTCCATTTACAAGCATGTTCTACCTTTCCTTGCCACCACCCTTTTACTTAACATCATTCCTTCTACTGTGCTGGGATCTGCCTCTCTTTTATTTCTCTTTGCAGCAATCTTACCCATCTTCTAGAACCCCACTAAATGCAATCTTTTCCATGAGGCCTGAATGCAATATCTTCTTTCTCTGAGCTCTGAAACTGGATCATCTATTGAATACATTCTGCTTTGTGTTGGAGTTTGTGTGTGTGTGTGTGTGTGTGTGTGTGTACTACCTGCTACCTCCCCTTCTAGATTGTAAGCTTCTTGAAGTCCCCATCACATTTCACATTGGTTAAGCTATTCTATTTTGCTAAGCCCTAATTTCCTGATTAAACTGAGTGTAATAGTAGTGCTTAACTTCTAAGTTTGCAGCATTGTTAAATGGAATAAAGCATCTAGAGTGCTGAGCAGAGAGCTTGACACACAACAGGTCCTCAACATTTATTGGTGGAACAAATAAATGAATGAGTCTTCTTATTTTCTCCTGAATCCTATATTATTGCAAATGCAAAATGTTTTCCTATCCTAAACTTTGCTAAATTTGCAGCGCCCTCAGTACTAGTTGCATTCCACATTTTTCTTGAGCATTGCCAGAAAGTTTAGGGGCAAGAAGGGAATGATCAAATGTAACTACCATTAGTGAAAACCACAGGCACTGAACAGCTGGATAATGTGAACAGACAAGTTCAGCTGAATCTCCAGAAATGCATCAATCATAGGATGGTGGCAGCTTTTGGGGAGAGTTAAGAGATGATTGAACAGGAGCCAGAGTGTGGAAGAAAAAAGATGTTTAGAGTTGGGTTTTCAAAACCAAAGTCTTCATCATGGCCAACAAACTATGGGAAGGTGGCAAATGTGTGCAAAAAGACCTTTTCATTTTCTTGAGTTCTTTAGAAAATTGGAGGGTTTTGTTTTGTTTGGTTTATTTATTTATTTTTGAGCAGCTTAATAATAGAAATTGCCCCAGGGATGGCATCTGCCATTGCTTTACAAATGCAATACTGTTCTCCCTACGGGGATTGTGCTGCAGGCTCCTAGAGTGAATATTGCAAAAGCCACTAATAATACTCCTTCTCAGGTAACATTTTCTGGTATAAAATATCTTGGCTTAATATAGTCTAAATACATTGAAGTGTAATGTGGCCAACATGATAACTTTCTGAAATACAATACTATTGTCCTTACATCTGTCTTGGTTTCTGTGGTGTCAGAGGCCAAAATGAATCAAGATGACAAATCCTTAGCTAAAGCAATGTAGAAGCCACCATGGTACTGTACAGGGATTATAGTCTCTTATTTTCCCCGGGAGAGAAAGCATGGAATAATGTAAAGAACACTGGATGAGTGTCAGGATTCAGCTTCAGGAGGGGAAAGCCAATAGACTTGGGCCCAGCACTTAACCACTGTGCACCTTATCTCTTAATTGGAAGGAATTGGGCTACAGAGTCTTAAGAGTCCTTCTAAATATGAACTTTTCAATTCTAAGGTTTCTTCTCTCTGGAGAGGAGCATATCATGATGGATTGGTCTCTGGAATCAACAGGCTTGGTTCTGAACGAAGAGATCGTCGACCAGTTGCTTACCCACTCGTGGCCTCATTTTTCTTATATAAAAGATGGGGATAGTGATATTACTTGTATCAGTTTGGATATGCAGCTGCTGTTGATTTGTTGATTCAGCTGCTCAACAGGAACCCACACTCTTTTTGACAACTTCACCATCTTTAATTTCATCTTCATGTTTGTTGCCTCATCTTATAAGAAGGCATCAGCCTCTCTAGGTATTAAGTCTTCATTCCCAGCAGAATGTGGGGGTGGGAGTGGGAGGTGATAGCAGGATTTTTTTTTTAAGTATATGCATGGGGAAAGGGTCTATGTTCTAAGGCTTCTTCCTCCTTTTCTCTGAAAAGGAACAACTTTTCTAAAACTCCCACGTGACTTCCCATTGTATTTTGTTGGCCAGAACAGGACCACAAGACGCCTCACCTGTGAGGGAAGTTGGAAAAGTCTTTTTCAGCTTCTGCGATAGTGGTTAAGGGAGAAGGGGTTGGAAGTCCTTTGAAGTCAGCCAACAAACAGGTTTGCCAGACCGCCCCAAGTGATGTCAGAATGCCATGAGGTAAGTGTAGTGGTTAATGCTGGTTGAGTGCTTAACTCCCAGGTCACAGACTGACCCAGAGCCAGCACTGGATGACTGTTAGTTACCTTTCTCTAACAGTCTATTCTTCCCTTTGCACCTGATTCAACCTCACTGCAGTAATTTTCAACTTTATCATATGAGAATCCAGAATCCTTGATATTTGGCACTAGAAGCCACTTGACTTCTTTCTCTTCTAGTAATGCACTGCTTTCCTGTGCACTGCTCATGATAGCTTTAGTGTCTTGTCCAGGAGTGTGCATGTCTTAAACTCACAAAAGGAAAGCTGGGTCACAGAGCAAGGGAGGCTGAGATTGTCTTGTACAAGGTGTTTTGCCTGAACAAAGCCATGTGCGATTCCTTATGCATGGGGTGCCATGCTTTGCACAATGACCCTGTTCTATTCTGACCTTAGCAGTCTGGACCAGAGGATGGTGCCTGACTCTAAAGGCAGCCAGTGAGAGGCTGCAGTGAGATTTCTGTCCAATAAGAGAGGTCCATAGAGAGTAGTAATTAATGGAACTAATCAGTCTCTCTGTCTTAGTGTCACTAAGTGTCATTCAAATATGCCAGATTCTAGAGACGTGCATAAGCTAAGAGGCACATAGAGAGGAGACAAGTAAGCAGATGGCACAAGAAACAGAAGCTGTGAGAAGGCAGAAGCCATGAGATGGATGAATTTGTTGAAGAGGCCTTAGCATTTGAACAGAGAATGGCTGACTTGCCATTATGGGAGCAGCAGCACATGCTGTTGAGGGACAAGATCAGATCTCTGGAGCTGCTGCTTTGCCTAGGGTGTTGCTATGGCTATCCTGTATCCTGGAGCATGCCCCAGTTCTCCCCTGGCTGGGCTGCCGTCTTTCTTGCTCCTCCTGGGCCCCTCTATGAACCCCTTATTCTGAAGGAATGTGCAAAGATCTCCGATCTTGGTAACTATGGAGCCTGATTTACAAAGGAATTCAAATAATTTAGGCACAACTGAGTTGTCCTGTTACTAATTAGAGTAAGAGAGGGTGGCTGATGTGCAGACTTCTTCCACCTGGCTGCCCCTCATGGAGCAGCCACCCTCATGGTGGGAGAAACCTACTCTGTGAGGATGAGCTGCGATTCTGTTCTGTGCAGGCCCAGGGCCCACCAGCTGGGCACCAGGGCCCTGGCCTCCCATTTGCTGGCCAGAGAGTCTCTTCAGAGGGGAATTGAGGGGAGGCTGCCTTGCCACCAGACAATGGCTCCGTTTACATAATCCTCCCCAGGCTGTGGCTGGTGTAATTCAGTGATTTGATTGATTTTATATTGTGTGATGCTGGAAGAGGTGAAGAAACAACAGGTTTTTGGCTGTACCCTCTGGCCTGTTCTGATCTGTCTTGTTGGCTTCAAGGATTTCATGAAGCTTTGTGCTGCTGCCAACTGTCTCCCTGGGTGTTGTTCATAGGCAGCATCCTGCTTCCCATGTGCATATCTCCATGGAATCCGTAGGAAGTGGGACCTAACCCTTAAGTTGCCAGCTCGTGGGTGGGGTGTGCGGGCCGCAGAGATTTGCGTGGAGTCTTCAGTGGCCCCACATGTTGCAGAGTTTCTCAAATGTTTAGTGCTCAAGCTCCATCTTGTCCCTTTTTCCCCAGGAGAAATGGCTGTGTATTGGTTTGATTGGAATGATCTCGCTATGTCTGGCAGCTCTAACACAAGTTAACGCAGCTTTAAAAACCAGTTTTCTTGACGTCTTGGCACAGCAGATTTCCTAGTATGGAATTGTTAAGCCACATTTCAATTTCATTTCCAGGCATGTGTCTTCCCTGTTTGTTTGTTTGTTTTTTGAGATGGAGTCTTGTCTCCATGGAGGCTGGAGTGCAGTGGTGCCATTTCGGCTCACTGCAACCTCCGTCTCCTTGGTTCAAGTGATTCTCCTGCCTCAGCCTCCCGAGTAGCTGGGACTCCACGCCTGGCTAATTTTTGTAGTTTTAGTAGAGACGAGGTTTCACCATGTTGGCCAGAATGGTCTCGATTTCTTGATCTCGTGATCCACCCACCTCAGCCTCCCAAAGTGTTGGCATTGCAGGCGTGAGCCACGGTGCCCGTCCCTGTTTGTTAACTTGAAGGTTCTGCCATTTCTTATAGAGCCTCCATCTCTGGCATTTATTGTTGATACATTGTTTCTTTTACTTTTTGTATGTTTATTTTTTATCCAAGTGAGACTCATGTTGACATGTTTTGTTTTCTCTTTTCTTTCAGCTTTAACCAAACTTCAGTAAGAACTCCCTGACTTGGAAACACTCAGCTTTCCCACACGTGACTGGATGGCCCTCGCCACACTGGGAACGGAATGGGGACCTCCCATTGGAACTCGGGGTGGAGGGGGAAGCTCGACCAGCTATTGCGCCTCCCACTTCCATTGACAAAATAAGTGTTGCAGATGTGGGTGGGTGGGATACAGAGTGTGAGGGCTGGTTAGTGCCTGGCATCTGGAATTAAAACCTAAACACATTTCCCCTTAGAAACAATATTATTCACAAGGGCCAAAAGCCCACTAACCGCCCCCCCCCCCCCCCCAGAGCTGAATGCTACAGTGTCAGTTCTATTAGTGATTTTTAACTCTGGCTGTGCATTAAAATCACCTGGATGTGCTTTAAAACCCTGCATGTGTTCGTCCAGCAGAGGTTCTGATTAAACTAATCTAAGCAAGAACCCAGGCAAATGTACTTTTTCAGTTTCCCTTGGCCATGCGCGGCGGCTCATGCCTGTAATCCCAGCGCTTTGGGAGGCCAGGGCAGGCGGATGGCCTGAGGTCAGGAGTTCGAGACCAGCCTGGGCAACATGGTGAAACCCTGTCTCTACTAAAAATACAAAAATTAGCTGGGTGCAGTGGCACACACCTGTAGTCCCAGCTACTTGGGAGGCTGAGGCAGGAGAATTGCTTCAACCTGTGAGGCAGAGATTGCAGTGAGCCATTATCATGCCACTACACTCCAGCCTGGGTGACAGAGTGAGACTCTGTCTGGAAAAAAACAAACAAACGAAAAACAAAACCAGTTTCCCTGGAAATCCTAATGTGCAGGCAGGGTTGAGAGCCCTGAGATTTTGTAGCTGGGGTCAGGACTAGGCTGAGGCCAGAGAGGTGCCTAGGTACAAAGTATAAGGAGGTGCTCACTCTTGGATCCGTGCAAGTTGGTCCGTTTTGCAGGTCGCATTAGGAACTTAGTCAGGATGGAAGTCAAAGTCTTGGATGGAGATGGGTTTTAGTTTTCAACTTACCTATTGTAAAAAAAGTCTTTAGGGCACAACCCATTTATAATTTGATGATTTCTCCCTTCCTTTCTTCCTGCTTCTTTTACTGTCATACTCTTTTAACTCCTCTCATTCCAAACCTCTCTGCCTTGTTTTTACTCTCTCCTCATTTCTAGAACTTTCTCCTCCCCCTGCCTCCTCCTCCTTCTTTTCCTCCATCTTCTTTTCCTTCTATGTTCTCTTTCCTCTGAGGGCGGCTCTTCCCTTTCTCTCTTCTTGTGTACTTTGGCCATGTTTGTTAGCCACATTCCCTTCTCATTATTCCAGGCCCGTTCATGTGTCCTGGATCGCTTTCTGTTTTTCTCCCTCCCCCAGTCCCTCCACTCCGGCACGCCCACCATTGCCCCACCGTTGGCCAAGTGGCTCCAGTCTAGGACAATTCTCCCAAGGCTCCTCCCAAGCCCACACTGGCTGCTTCAGCCTCCAGCGGTTGTTCATGGACCTTGCTTGGCCCTTGGTGACACCAGATGGATTTTTTAGGTTGGGAGGGAGGGTGAGGGGGTAGTTCAGGAGGAGGAAATAAAAATTGGTGAGGATAGAGAGATTAAACTGTCACTCTTTTTCTCCCCAAAGCTACTTTGAGGAGTAAAGAGAAATGCCTGTAAAAGTTTTAAAACCTTGATTGATGGCAGAATTGGGAGGCAGGTTCCCATCATGCCACCTATCCCTGGCAGTAAAGCTACCCAGGCTAATCTTTTGACTGTTTGTACCCCCTGGGTTTCCTTGAAAGATAAACAATTCTATCATCCTCTCCCTCAGCCAGCCCCCTCCAGCACTATTGGCACTTCTGCAGTTAGAAATAAGCTGCTTTGCATCACAAACGGGCCAGATCTTCAGAGCTGGGCCAGCAGCTCCTTTTTCTTGTGTGGGAAAGATCAGAATAAGGAAAAAAGCCCAGAGCCCAGAAACATCAAGCTGGAACCGTTGAAAGATTTCCTTCCTGCCAGACTTTGTCCAGACAGGCGGATAATGCAGCATCCTTGAGAATTTGTCCCGGAATGGTCTGAGTCTTGTGGGAGAGGAATGAGGTGCTTGTCCACGACTCTGCTCTTTTATCCACAGCTAATTGCTGTCACTTTGGTGCCTTGGCCTGTCCTCATGCACCCGGTTCCCACCTGTATCCCAGGAATGCAGGACACACAGTGCTGGGGGAGGCCCAGCTGCAGGCCTCTCTGCTCACTCAAGGAGCACAGCCTGGGTGTGTCCACGCATATGGGACTGGTCTTTGGGACCAACCACTTAGATCATCGGATTTTAGGGTGGCATTAACAGGGTGTCTGGAAAGAGGCTGAGATTGCCGACAGCATGCCTGTGAGAGTGAGGGCAGAGGAGGTGGGGCCAGGATGGCATTCACTGCACCGATCTCCTGCTGCAGGAGTGTGATAGAGAAAAATGAACGGATAGCCTGTTGGGCTTTGAGCAGGCTGGCCAAGAGGGAATGGACATATTTTAGCCGAAGGGTACACTGTCTTTCCCTGTAGATAGGGCAAGAGGATAGAGAAGCAATTTTAGGTGGCAACTGTAATAATAATTACATGGTACGTGATACACGTCTTCAACTCATTTTCATATGCACCTTGCTGGAGCCTGCAGATAAATACAACACAGCAAAGTACTCTTCTCTCTTATCCTCACATCACAAGAATTCAGAGTGTCATGTGACTTGTCTAAAATTTATATTGCTAGTAAATTGCAGAGCTGAGTCCTGTCTTGGCCCATACCTTGAAGTGTCCTGCTTAAGTGTCATGATGTTGCACACTCTGGAGGTTCACCAGCTGCTTTGGTGAAACCCACATTGGATGTCATCAATGAAGTCATAGAAATGGGTAAAATAAATAGGTGACTTAGTGAATTTGAATTCAGTCTGAGTTGGGATGGTCATTGCAGGAGGGTACTAGAGGGGCAGAAGTGGGAGTGGCAGGTGTTCTTCTCAGTGGCATTTGCCAGGTATAGATTAGGGCCACAATGTGTCCACTGTGGTCAGCTGGCAATCCTCAGGAATGGGGTCCAGCTAGGACGGGAAGAGCTGCCATGGTCTAGGGGAGGAAGCCTGAATTTTCCAAGGCTAGGGCTAGGGTTTCAGTGAGAAACTGAAAAGATGATGGGAAACCAAGGCCCACATAAGAAGACGGTGAAAAATCTAAGCCCTCCTCATGGGGCAGAGTGTGAACATTAGGACCAGATGCTTTTGTGGCATCTAGGGGCTGAGTCTGTCTTATTTCCCAGCAGACCCTCTTCTCTAGTAGCTATGACAGACTGTACTTTCCAAAGATGGCTGCAGTAATATCTCCCATCTCACATGCTTATTTTACACTGTAACTTTAACACTCCTCTCATGGAGAGGTGGAATCTATGTTCCTTCCCTTTGCATCTTGACATGTTTGTGACTGTGGAAGAAGTCATGCTATATGTCTTCTAAGACTGGGTCAAAAATGGTACCATGGTTTCTACCTTACTCACTGGAATGTTCATGCCAAAGCCCTGAGATGCCATGTATGCAGCTCGACTTCCCTGAGATTGCCATGCTGGGAGGAAGCCCAACTAGTCCATATGGAACAGCCACATGGAGAAGCCCTGAGACTGCATGAAGAGAGATATCTGGCCAGTCTCCAGTTTGTCAGCTTCCCCACTGTTTCAGCTCCCACCACCAACTGACTTCAACTGCATGACAGACCCCCAAGCCACAGCCACCCAGTAGCTTCCCAAATTCCTGATCTAAACAAAATATGAAAGACAATAAAATGATTGCTGTGGTTTGAAGCCACTACCACTAGGCTGGTAGTTACAATGATTTGTTATTCAACAATAACTGGAACCATGGGGAACCCAGTTCTTATGGCCAAGGTGGTGCTGGGATCACTGGGAACAGGTATGAACACCTGGGCTGCACTGGGATGAATAAACCCAAGGTCAGACCCTGGTGCTTGCTTATGTTTGGAGAAAGCCCCATCCAGCAGGGTATCTTGTGAGTATGTAAAAATTCAAGAAGGTCCAGTTGGCTAACATTGAGAAGGTTCCAAATGAGAGTGCAAGGTATCCCAACAGGAGGTGGAATATATTAGTATTCAGATATCCAGGCTCATTCAGCCCATGCATCAGGCTGGTGTGCAGTGAGAGACCAGGTGTGATAGTGGTTCTCATGAGGTGTGGTTAAGCATGGAGTGAGGCAAATCTGAGCACGCAGCCTAGTTCTAGCACACAGAAGGTTCTCAACAAATACTGAGCTATTATGATTATATTATTATAGACTTTTTCTTCTTCAAGAGGTTGTTGTTGCCATTATTGTTACTATTTGGCCTGCTAGTGTAGGCAGAGCCATGGTTCTAGAGAGTCGACATTAATAAACCATAAACAAAGACCACGGTGTTCCTATTCAAAGCCAAGTCTCATAACTCTAACAATTCAGAATTCACAGCTTCCAAATGATACCATAGTAGTTCATTCAGTTCCTCACTGAGGTAGGAAAGCAGATGTTCTTAGTGTCTCCAATTTCCAGATGAAGAAACTCCAATTTCCAGATAAAGCCCAGAAAATCCACTGATGTCTAAAAAGCTTACAACTAAGAAGCAGCTGAATTGGAACTTAAATTCAGAGCCTCCAATTCCAAATTAGGTCCCCTTTTCTCTATGCACTCCTCTGTGTTGATGCATAAGACCTAAGTTCCTCAACTCCCTCTTGGCCAGAGACTAGAGCAGGGCTTAGCCCACTCATAGCCGCAGGCCAGGTGGTCCCCACCATGCTGAGTGGAGGCGGGAAAGGCTGGGCGCCTGGCAGGTGACAGTGCTTCCTCACGCCTCACAACTGCTAAGACAAAAGGAAGGCACTCTGGGTGGGGACAGTAGCTGCTGCCAACCCAGAAGTAGTTCAGTGGTATAAGGGAAGTGGCCTCCTGCCATCAGGGCCTTGGACGGCACCGTGCTGTCCAAGTCCAAGCCATTTCACCAAATGGCCAAGTTTGTGAAAGAGCAGGTTTCTGTGAGTGTGAAAGTGGATCCAGACGAACATTCTCTTCCAAAGTCTTCGTGGAGCTTCCCCAGTGGGAATTTGGTGTCTTCTCCCCGTGTCACTGCAGACACGTTTCCCTAAGTTTAGTCTTGTCACACGATAGTGCCTGCTTTTAAAGTTGCCCATATGTGAACCACACACTCACTCTCTCCCTCCTCATGGTGTTAAAATGTGGGCGTGTGAAACATTCCTTCCCAGCTGAAATCCTTGTCGTGTTAGAACTATGTGTCCATTCTGTCCCCCGAGGGAAATGGAGGTCTCTGGATTTCGGCTAAAGCCCCAAAACAGAGGTGGACAGTAAGTGTCTGCATATTATAAAGAAAGCAGCCCCTCTAGAGGGAGGCCAAACAGGCCCTTTGCCCTTCACCCTGCCCACTATCCCATGAAGTCCACATTAGCAGGAGACACAGACTCATAGCAAGGGGAATTGCTGACTGGTGAGCTGAGGCTTTCTGGGGACGGGGCTGTAGCATTTGCCCTCCCCTTCCCATGGTGCCCCCATCAGGCAGGTGAAGGAGGGCCGAGAAGAACCCTCATCAGAACTGCCCTCGGGTGTGGCCCCTGCCGTGTCCTCTTCCTGGGAGAGAGGCCCTCTCTGGAATTCTTCAGCACACTCCTCCCCATGGAACAGGAGCCGGAGCCTGTGGGATTAAGGGGACGTGTCCTCCTGGACACGCCTCCGCCTCCCCATCATGTTCCAAGTGTCCAGGCCTTCAGAATATGTCTCTTTCCAGGGCCTGCTCCGATCTGCTTTGGGTCCTTCCCCCAAGGTGGACTGTGCTCAGCTCTGGGCAGCAGTTTGGGAAGGATGTGGGTGGATCTTGGATGTACCGTCTGGGTGGCTCACTGCCCTTATGGTGTGGAAAGGAGTTGAGGGTGGGAAGAAAAGCAGAGCAGCTTGTCGGCCAGTGACAGGGTCTGGGGATGGGAGGAAAGTCTCAGATTCAAATTCCAAGAAGACCGAACACTCTAAATGCAAACTGACCTTTCAGGCCATTGAGGAGCTATATTTGTCAAGGTGGGAAGCTAGAACTTATTTTATTTAATAGTAACTTTGACTTGACTTGTAACTTTGAAACATTTCAATATTTGTCATTTTGGTCTCCATTTGGCTCTTGCCTTCATTGGCTCTTGCAATGTAAGAGGGACCTGCATGAAGGAAAGCTGCCCTCTGCTCCCTGCCTGGCTGAACATGATGTACAGAGGAGCAGGGGTTCATCCACTGCCTTGGGAGAGGTTTGCACGCATCCCTGAGAGTTTGGGGGTGGATGCGAATCTCAAGCCTGGAGCTTGCCTGGCACACTCTGAACTCAGGGCTAGCTGGGGTGTGAGCTTCTTATGTGTGAGGTCCAGTGGTCCAGTCTTTAACTGAACTCTTGTCCTGGGACGTGAGGGTTGCCATTGGGTGGAACTGAAAGGCCCCTTATGGAAGGTCCTTGGTATTTTTTGGCCATGGCCAGAGATGGGGATGTGTCTTCTCAGCAGTCACTATCTAGGGGATGCAATCAAATGGATGCCTGGGTGTCTCAGGGGACCCTGAGCGAGAGGGCTTCCTGTGAGGGCAAGGCATGTGGAACCGTCTTCCCCTTCTTCTTACTAATCACCATTCCTCCTTCCCACTTCTGAGCAAGCAGAATCAGGCTTCAGCTTCAGGAGGAAGGAAGCTTCAACATGGAGTGAGAGAGAAGTGTTCTCTTGGAGGAGACTTGTTAATACCTGAAAGGCTCTTAACTACCAAAGGAGACCTGGTCTTATTAGTGGAAGCAGCCCAGAAAGCTATGGAGTGAAGCCAAGACATTGGAGGGGCTTGGGGCTGGGGGTGGGGGAGGTGAAATCTCACAGAGCTTGGGATGGGGGAAGGATAAACTCGTTTCCTTTTGTTCCCTAACAAGTTCATTAACCTGGCTATACTGTCAAAGATTCTGTGCTCACAAATAACCTAACACCAAACTTGGTATGTTCTTCCTTGGCCTTAATTCAGAGTGGAACATCTTTTTGCAAGAAAAATGAATATTGATTTGATAACTGGTCCTTAGGTAGGAATCCCTTTTCTCCTCTTAGTCTCTTCTGTAGGACGAGAATGATGGTACCTACTCAGGGAGTTAGGAAGATCACAGTGAGTGGGGAAGTGCATGTGGACAGATGCTCAGCAAGTCTCCATTTTCTCCCCCTGTCTCTTCCAAGCAAACATGTATTAATATGGTTCATGATGAGAAATGTGAAACTCACGAAAGTGAGGCTCATAATACCATTTCCCAGCCCCTCCGGCGTGGATCCTTTGTTGGTGGCTGCTGCCTGCCCTGTGCTCTCGGGTCTTGGTCTGGAGGGTGAGCCCTGGCCTTTCTTATGTGTCTCCAGTGAAGCCTTCTGCTCATGCTGAAAATGGCAAGGTGGCTGGCCCAGGCTATCCCTTCACTCTCAGTGTTTGGACAATTAATATGTCATTTCCTAATCAGTGTATATTGATGCGTTATTTATTCTAGCATGATGATTGTGGCCAAAGATCACCTCTGGCACTGGCTCGCTATTGTTTTGTACAAATTATTTCTCAGCACAAGCTTGAGAACAATGGGCTCATTGATTCCACCTGACTCTTGGGAAGGATGGACTTTGCCAGACTAAAGCTCTCTGAATGCCAACCTGGAAGTTCATGAATCCCCTTTTAGGAGTAAGTTGAGCCTTTGGGGTTGGGAGTGGTGAGGAAGGGAATGTGCCTCTATTTTTCTTGCTATTTATTGCTCTGCATTAAAAAATATCTCTTTGCTCTTCTGACCAGAAAGATGGTGTTTCATTGAGGTAGAGCCCATAGTAATTAGGCCAGCAATCAGCTTGGCCACACCAAATTGCATCACTTGCGTTCTCTGTGCACACTCTCACTGCCTGCTCCACCCTGCCATGTCCCTCCTCTGCCTCCCTGTTTACTCATTTGGTTCAGAATGAAGAAACAATGAAGGTGTTGAGGGATCCCAGCCTCACGGGGTAGCAACTGGTACAGGAAGGCTGTGACACAGAGTAACCTGGAATTCCAAGTGGAAGACTGAGGTATGAGGACAGCTGAGATTGTGCTGTGGTCCTTTCTTAGCTGTATTCTTGTCCTGTGAGGGTCCAGTGGTCCAGTCTTTAACTGAACTCTTGTCCTGGGATGTGAAGGTTACTGTTGGGTGGCATTGAAGGGCCCCTTATAGAGGGTCTTTGATATTTCTTGGCCACTGCCAGACTTGAAACCTTAGTTTTGGGGATGTGTCTTCTCAGCAGTCACTACCAAGGGGATACAGTCAACCCAGTGCTCTCTTTTGGTGGCCAGATGGCAACAAAACTGGTGTATCAGATATGTAATCCTCCTCTCCCTCAGCTCAGAAGGGCTGGAGGAAATCCACTCTCAGGGAGTTTAGGCTACTTTGATATTGTAAGGGTGTACGTTGGCCGAGGCTCAGAGTGAGTCCTCTGGGAACCAAAAGGCCTGAATGATGGTATTGTTACACTTGATTGCCTCTGAGGAGTGGTCTGAAAGAAAAGAAGAGATAAAGTAGAAATGTTAAATGTTTCCAACAAAAGCTACTGGGGAGAATTTCCTGACTCAGTACTTGTTGGCATTTTTTGAGGTTTTTGTAGACAACATAAGGTTACTCTTTTTTATGTGTGTGGTTTATTTTGTTGTTTAGTTTTTCTTTCAGCTTATTGGTTTTCATTGATGAGAGTGTTGTGCAATCCTGGGGCCCAGGCGTTGCCAGGAAAAGAGGGGAGCCATTCGGTGACCACTCATGCTCAGTGCCAGTGGAAGCCTGAGCGTGGCCTTGCTACCCTGGCCTCTGCTGAAGTTTGACCCACCCTCATCTAAACACATGGGAGCTGTTCTCTTTGCAGCCTCCAGTCTTGGGAGTGTTTTCCTTCCCCCTCCTGTGGAGCACTGGCTTATTAACCTACCCACCATGGGACCCCCAACTTCTGTGGAGGGGTGAATTGTGTCTTCCTCAAATCCATATGTTAAAGTCCTACCCCCAGTACCTCAGAATGTGATGTATTTGGAGACAGGATCTTTACAGAGGTGATCAAGTTAAAATGAGGTCGCTAGGGTGGGCTCTAATCCAATATGACTGGTGTTCTTACGAAAGGGGAAATTTGAGGACAAACCCAGACCCAGGGAGAACACCATGAGGAAGACAAAAGCAGAGGTTGGGGAGATGCTTCTATGTGCTAAGGAAAGTCAAAGATTGCACACATCTTTGAACATCAAATATGACACTTTGGCATTTGAGAAAACAGCAAAAGCAGGAAGGCCACTATCACCTTCCCTTAGCCCTTTTCTCCAGAAGTAGTTCATAAAAAGTAGAAAGAATTTTCTGACCTTCCCCTGCAGCAGATCATAAGACCTTTATGGGGGAGGTGCCCTCCCTGTAGCTGGAGGAAAGAAACATCCTTATCTCTGAGGACAGGGACACAGAAGAATCTGAACAAACAGGCCTTGCTAAATTTCCCCCGTTTATTACTATTAGGTCACACCTCCTTTGTCCAATCATACTTCTCCACGATTATCCACTTCTTCACCAAGCTTAGGAGAACATTACAGATGTTTGCCTCTTTTTTTGGGTCTTCATTTCCAAAGGTTATGCTGTGTAAAACTTATATTAAATAAATCTGCCATGCCTTTCTCCTGTTAATCTGTCTTTTGTTATAGGGGCCACCACAGTCATGAACCCAAGAGGGGAAGAAAAGATATTTCTTGTCCCCTAAAGACTTCTAGCCTCCAGGACAGTGAGATGATGAATTCCTGTTTCTTACCCACCCTGTCTATGATACTTAATTACAGCAGTCCTACCAAACTGATACTATACTAGTTAAATAACTTGGAATTCTCAAGTTGGCTTTGTCTTCCTCTTTATGGTTTTTCCTCTCCCCTTCCCCTCGCCTTCCACTCTACTATATTGGATTAGGTCATTCTCTGGAGCCAGATTGGTCAGCTCAAAGCTCTGCCATTGACTAGTTGTGTGTCCATAAGCAATTTGTGCCTTTGTTTCTCTACCTATGAAATGGGAATAATAACACCTTCTTCTTAGAATAAAGGTAATAATTGATGTAAGGCACCTAAAATAGTGCCTGCCTTGAATGGCAGAACTTCCCAATCACTGTGCACAATCCAAGTATGTAGATGTCAAGTTTACTGAGTGCCTACTCTGGACAAACCCAGTGGTGTCAGTACTGAAGGAATAGATTCCAGATTAATAGAATACATTGTTTCTGTTTAGCTGTTTCACTCCTGGGATTTATGATATGATTGGAGACATGAGACACTTAGAGGAAACAGTTCACAATGCAAGGAATGATGTGATTATGGGATCGCAGGATCAGCATGCTGGCTCCAGCGAGTGTTTCTGACCCTAACAGTACCTGAGAACAACTGAGAGTGCTTTGAAAATAGACCACTGCCTGGGCCCTTTCCCTAGACCAGTTAAACAGAATTTCTGAAACTTGAATTAATTGGTGAACCCCTCTGTGCCTCCATTTCCTCATCGGCAAAATTAGGGCAATACTTTACCTCAAATCTGTTGCTGTGAAAATAAAATGAGTGAATGCACATAAATGCTTGTAATAGAGCCTGCCACACAATAAACACTCAATAAATGTGAGCTCTCATTGGTGAATAAATATTCAAACATGAATACCTAGTAGACTCTGCTGAAGCTTTTCAGAATGTTGATGCCTATTGACTTGGAAAACTCTAAGAACGACTTTCTCTGCTGTCCTCGTCGTGCGGAGGCTGTGGCAGTTTTAGATTAAGTGCTTGAAACTAGCGCTCCTTGTTGGGCAGCATAGGAGGACTAGGTCCTTCGGTTGTTTGCTTAAGTTGGTGCACACAATTTAGAGATATTTTAAAGGAATATTGCAGTCAACAGCTCCACAAATAATGCTGCAGAAACACAAAGATGAGCTGGCTGGGCCAGTGGAGGAAAGGCAAATGGGTTCTCTGGTAGATCCAGGAGGAAAAGTGGTCCCAGAGCATGAAGGTTCAGGATATTAAAGACAACGGGCCTTTGCTAAGCGCTGGGCCTTCTCCAATGGGCTATACATGGATGATTTTATTTAATTCTTACACCAAATGGATGGTGGCTATTATCCATTCCCACATTACAGATGAGGGATGAAGGTCCAGAGGGGTTAAGTAACTTGCCTGAAGGTGGTAGAGAAATGATTTAAATCCAGGCTGTCTCCAGATCTGCTCTCTTAACCACAGCATCACAGTCTCTGGACCCACATGGAAGACCCTGTGGCTGAATCTGCTGGTGGGTCACCTCAGATTCATCCTTCATCCTTTCCTCTTTAACTATTTTTCTTCTGTTTTGATCACCTCCTCTTGAAGAGGGATTCCCATCCTAGGGATGCGGGCATAGCTGAATGAGACATGATACCTGACACTGGACAGATGGTATGAACGGTGGTTTATTTGTACATATGTCTGCTCAAAGCCCTGGGAGGAGGACACTTCATGCCGTGCAAGGCCACATGGCTGCTGCACTTGGAAACGGAGGGAACAAGCAGAGAGAGGCAAGCTTTGCAGTATCAGGAGAGTGGTGTGCCCCCTGGTTTGTGAGGGAGAATGTGGTTACCTTGTTTGAATAATTTCTTGGTCTGGCAGGGAACTGAAGGCTGCTACTCAGGAGTAAGCGGGAACTGAAGGCTGCTACTCAGGAGTAAGCAGGAACTGTATCTGGCTGTTGCTTTTTTTTTTTTTTTTTGAGATGGAATCTTGCTCTTGTCGCCCAGACTGGAGTGCAATGGCACGATCTCAGCTCACTGCAATCTCTGCCTCCCGGGTTCAAGTGATTCTCCTGCCTCAGCCTCCCAAGTAGCTGGGATTACAGGTGCCCACCACCACGCCTGGCTAATTTTTGTATTTTTGGTAGAGATGGGGTTTCACCATGTTGGCTAGGCTGGTCTCGAACTCTTGACCTTGTGATCTGCCCACCTCAGCCTCCCAAAGTGCTGAGATTACAGGTGTGAGCCACCGTGCCTGGTCTCTCTCTCTCTTTTTGTTTTTTTAGAGATGATGTCACCCAGGCTGGAGTGCAGTGGTACAATCATAGCTCATAGCTTACTGCAACCTCGAACTCCTGGGCTCAAGTGATCCTACCGTCTCAGCCTCCTGAGTAGCTGGGACTACAGGTGCAAGCCACCGTGCCCAGCCCTAGCTGACCTCTGATAAAGAGTGCTGTTTGGCTAGAAAACCTTATCCTTGGGAGCAGAGTGAGGAGGGGAACTTGCATCTAGGTGATTTGGGGCCTGCCGTACTTTGCCAGATGTCAAGGCAGCATGTAGTATTGGGTGTTGACTTTATGTCTTATATCACACCTTCTTCTTTTGTCTTCATCTTTTCTCCCACTTCCTGTGCTTTCCTTTTCTCTCCTCTCATTCTTAGGCAATGGGTTTAAGGTCAAAGACAAAGGCCTGGGCTCAGATTCTTGCCCTATCACTGACCAGCTGTGCAGTTATAGGTGAGGTTCTCAAGATCTCTTGGCTTCTGCCTTCTTATTCCTAGAAATCAGAAAATAGAAGTCCCTTTAAAATGCATCTGTTTTGAGATCTAAATGAAAGCCTGAAAAACACTTTTATTACAGTGAAAAGTGCTCAATAAATGTCAGCCATGCTCATTTAAATGGCCTAACTCTGGTGGTGACATTTGGGGCCAAAGGGTAGCTCTTGATGGCTAGGTCTGAAAGCCCATTTCAGGATGAGGCAGTATCAGCTCTGTTAAGGTAACAGGATTGGGTCTGAGCTGTTAGAAACTTGGCCTCAATAAGACTCTAGCTGAGGTATCTTTTCTTTCTCAAGAATCTCAAGGGCTTAGGCCAGCACAGCCTGTATACTCATGCTTTAAAAAAAAAAAAAAACCCAAAACCAAACATAAAAATGCAGCAACAATAGCTGCTTGGGCCCACATGTCACTCTATTATCTCCCACCGTTGGCCTGTGCCAGTACAATCAATTGTTCCACTGTCCCATTTGGTAACTTGGAAACTGTTTGTGCTGAGGATCTATGATAAGCACTTTGGCTGGAACTGACGTCCTTTTGGAGGTGAGGAGGGAGAAAAGGAAAGCAAGATGACCTGGCTGGGGACAGGCAATTCTCTAAATGCTGGCCTAAAGGGATTGAGTTCTTGAAAGCAGGTGACTAGAAAGAGAATATTGTTCTACTTCCTTCTTTTTTCTTTATTCTCTGGGTTCACATTTCTAAGATCTTTAATTTTCAAAACTTAAACAAGAAAGTGTATTAATCTGAAATATCTCCCATTAATCATCAAGTCCAGCCCAGTGATGAGAGATAGATGACTCACTTCCACAGTTGATTTCTTGGCAATGGTGGGTCAAGGTTTGCCCCTCCATTTCCCCTACTCTCTCGCTAATGGAGAAAGCTTCCCCTTAGGAAGTACCCGTCTTGGAGCAATTTGTCAAGGGAAAATTGCAGGTGGGAATAGCCACTGACATGAAAATATTTCTCTTAGGGAAACAAGGTGAGTAGCATAGCATGGTGATTATAAGCATAGGCCCTACCTTTGAGAGTTGTTGTAGGATTAAATTACAGAATTAAATAAAGCACATAATTCAGTGTGTGACATAGTAAGTAGGTCTGCGACAGATAGTGAATACTTACTACACCCCTTTACATGCCAGACACTGTACTGAGGACTTTTGCCATCATTTGAGTCTCATCATATTTCATTGACTGAGCTATTATTTCCCTCTGGTTTACAGATGGGGAAACCAAGATGCTACGTGACTTGCTCAAGATCACACAGCTAGTAAGAGACAGAACCAAGATTTGTACCCATGTAATCTGACTCTGAAGTGCATGTTCCAATTACTACACATGCTGCTCTGTTGGTGAACAATGACTCTTACTATGAAACAGGAGGCAAAATGAGCTTGCTGCCATGAGGACAGAGCCCAGGATGTTGTCCTGTATGTTGTAGAGTGATGGATCCTCTTCTACCCCAATGACCATTAGGTTCCTGTAGGCAAATTAGGAGTGATTGAGCAATGAGGAATAAATCCAGCCACTCCACTGCTTTTGCTGACTGATACTCAAGTTCTTTTGTAGAAACTTGAAATTCCACAATATCAGTAGGGAAGAGTAAGAGGTTACTTTTAGTTCCCCAGGCAGCATGCCAAAGGTTAAGATGTTCTTTAAAAAATTTTGAAGAGTTGCCCTTTCTGACCCTGACAAATCTCATCCCATAAATGTCAGATAAGTTGCTCTGCCACACAGCAGGTGGTCTGTCCCCAACTCCCTGTTAGTGCTGGGCCCTGGCAAAGTCAGGAGGTTGTGCTGTGGGTTCTACAAAAGGGCCTGTCCAGACGTGGATGCCCTGGGGCTTGGGAGAGGGCTTCCAGAATGTGGGGCAGGAGGTAGTGCTGAAGGACAGCTTCAAATTCTGGGAATACTTGGAACAGTGAAAAGGTAAGTCTATTTTCATATGGTTGAAGACAGCCCTACCCTCTAACACCATTTGCAGATGTGAGTCTAGCAGTTTCTATGAAATGTCTTTGTCCCCAACTGGAAGAATCTAGAAAAACCTCGTGGGGTTGGAATGACCCAATTTGCTGACTCCGAAGCCAGGCTTTAGTCATTATGCAGGCAATTGTCTTCACGCAGTTGCATGCAGGTGAGGCTGGAGCAGACACCATGTTCCGGAACAACTTAATGATGTCAGGACGCTTTTCATTGCTCATCTATCACGTAACAGCTCAGATTTGCAGTGTGCTACCCACGTTCTCCCTTTAGCACCGACAATGCGTTCTTTCAACAGTGTGCGGCTCCATGGGAAGGGCTCTGCTGAAAGTGAAGTGGTGGGGTCCACAGCTGCCCCTCTGGGAAGGAGGGGTATGGGGGCAGGTGGGGACCAGATGCCTGGCCACAGCCGAGCTGGGGATGAGCACATGGAACAGCCACTTCTGGTTACACTTACTCATTTCTCTGTGCTGAAAGGTGTCATATAAATGCTAAGTAGAACAGAGAAAGATGGGGCCTAGCTATTTGCATTTCGTCTAGTGTGAGCAGATGCAGATAGAAAAGAGGCTTAGCCATGGCCGTTCACCTGCCCTGCTAGGCCTTCCATCTTCAGTTCATTTCAATGCTTCCTACGTCAGTTCCGCTCCAGCGCTGCAGCAGACATGGCATGCAGTGCAAAAGCGGCACGTGCCCTCTGTCCTCAGTGGGTTTGCAAAACTTGCGAAAGAGACAGGTTTAACCACAGGAAACATCTGAGGACAATACAACCCAGCATATGGCTCAGTGGTAAGTCATGGGGAACAGATGAAATGCCGGAGGAGGTCGTGGAAGAGAGGACCATGCGTGGATGGGCAGGAAGGCTTCTTAGGGGAAATGGACTGGACTTGCCCATGAAGCTGGCCAGCAGGTAGGTGGGCAAAGATGGTGAGCGTCGATTGTCTACCTCCTTTGCCAGACCTTCACATCTGCTATTCTGCTGACATACTCCCCTCCTCTCTTTCAATGGTTGGGTCCCCCTCATCAATTAGGACTTGGCTTAAAAGACTTCCATGAGGCCTTCCTCAACTGTTCTAAGTAGCAGCCCTCTGCACTGCATTATTCTGTATCACAGTATTCCGGTTTTTCCTCCCTTCACTTAAGACAATGTATAATTAGATGTTTGCTTTTTTCAGTCTTCGCCGCTGCATTTCAGCCACCACACAGTCAGGGGCTGTATGTCTGCTTCATTCAAATTTGAATTCACAGACATGCACAATGCCTGGAGCCTAAGAGGTGCTCAGTAAATACTTGCTGAATGAATGAGTGACCTTTGAGGAAAGCCTCATTTAACAAATATATTTGTTGGCCAATTGAATCCAAGTTCTTTATATTCCAGAAAGAAAACCTGCAGATTCCATTGATCTGGCATGGAGCTGGATGTCTTTCAGGAAGAAGAGTTTTCATTAAAACACAACCACAATAAAGCAAGAAAAAAGAGCAATTGATGTAAGCATGCCAGTCGGGTCCACATGTTAAGAAACAGGATAAAAAGAAATAAAAATTGATAAACAATTGTAAATCATACCAAGGCCTGCATAAATATGACTTGCTATTATGCATAATACAATACATGGCATTTTTGTCTTGAAACCTGTCCAATGTGGTTTATTATTCGAAGAATTGGGTGAATCTTGTTAAAACACAGCTTTACCTGAAATTTGATCCCTAGATGTGAACCCAGAGGGCAATGTTACGGGGAGTATCCAATTATGGTTTTAAGGAAGGAGTTGTGGAGTTCTCATTTCATCCTCTTCAAAACTTCTTGTTTTGAATGAATGAGTAGCCTGCATTATTCTCCTTTTAAAAAACAATTGTTTTGCTTGGTGAAGACCAGAAGAATCATGCCAGCTCTAATGCAGGAGAGAAATACATTTTAAAAAATAAATATCCTTGGCTATACAGTTGATTGCCTTTCTATTCAAATTTAATCTGAGCAAAATATAACTTTAATTATAGAAATTAGATGCTACAAATCAGAAATATCCTTACATTTCTTGAGTTAAAAAAATTATCTTCCTTTATTTGTGTAAAATTTCATTTGGAAAAAGGGAAAAGAGAGTAAAGAGATGGAGTAAAAAGATGTGCATCTGTAATGTTGGCTCTGTGCAATCAGTATCTTGATAACCATATTTTATACAAACTCTCCAGCAAAACCAGAGAGTCAAGATGTTTTAGGAATTACTCCTCCCCACTCCTCCACCCCACATTCCACCACTGGGAGTCAAATTGTCTGTGGAAAAATACATTCTAATATTAAAAACAGCTTTCTGATTGAATTGTGGCATATTCTTGAAGCTGCCGTGCAAGAGTCTCTTGCAAGAGTTTAAAAATTCTACAGATCAGGTACTTAATGATTTACAGAATAGGAAAAATAACGCTGGTGGTTTGAGCTGAAAAGCACTTTGTCAGGACTGCCTATGATCTTCTTAATACTGGCAAAGAATAATGATTCATATTTCTATCCATTATGGTTGGGTTGAGGTGAGGGTCAAAAGCTGGGCCCTATGAGATACTGATTCCTAGACGGTCCCCATCCTCCTCATTCCCACTGGTCTCTGAGCTGAGTCTATACTCAGGCAGAGGAGAGATAACTGCCATAGTCAAACTCAGGACTGCTGTGAGGGATCTATTTCTTTCTTTCCTTCTCTCTTTCTTTCTTTCTTTTTCTTTCTTTCTTTCTTTCTTTCTTTCTTTCTTTCTTTCTTTCTTTCATTTATTTTTTTGAGATAAGGTCTCACTCTTTCACTCAGGCTGGAGTGCAGTGGCGTGATCACGGCTCACTGCAGCATTGATCTCCTGAGGTTCGGTGATCCTCCCATTTCAGTCTCCCCAGTAGCTAGGACTACAGGTGTACAACACCACAACCAACTAATTTTTTGTGCATATATTTTTTGTAGAGACAGGGTTTCTCCATGTTGCCCAGGCTGTTCTGGAACTCCTGAGCTCAAGTGATCCACCTGCCTTGATCTCCCAAAGTGCTGGGATTATAGATATGAGGCACCATTCTGGGCCAGGATCTGTTTCTTTTGTGCCCTGGTTTATTTCAGGGTGTTGTATGCAGGACACTGATCAACCCTCACATTCTCTGCCTACAGTGTATATAACTGTGCTGAAGGGGCCTTTTCCCAGAGCCAGACTCTAAACCTTGGATATACACAGATGCCCAAATGCTGTAAAGTACTATAGAGTACAGATCATTATATAGTATGAATATGATCATTTCCAAAAAGCAATGTGATTTTAAAACTTGCTTTATTGCCTAAGCTCTGGAATTAATTACTTTCCAGTATTTTTTGGATACCTGTGTTATCTTGGTCAATGTAAATTAATAAGAATGATGGTTATGAATAATGTGCTGTCATTGACATTTACTTGGATGTCAGAGAATGGATGTTAGCAGTGGGGATATCTGTGTGGATGCAGAACCTGGGACTCATTCCTTCTTACTCACTACCTTTAGAATGTATTCTTCCTGGGGGCAGTTCCAAGATGGCTGAATAGGAACAGCTCCAGTCTACAGCTTCCAGCGTGAGTGACGCAGAAGATGGGTGATTTCTGCATTTCCAACTGAGTTACTGGGTTCATCTCACTAGGGCTTGTCAGACAGTGGGTGCAGGACAGTAGGTGCAGCACACCGAGAGTGAGCCGAAGCAAGGCAAGGCATTGCCTCACCCAGGAAGCACAAGGGGTCAGGGAATTCCCTTTCCTAGCCAAGCAAAGCTGTGACAGATGGCACCTGTAAAATCAGGTCACTCCCACCCTAATACTGCACTTTTCCAATGGTCTTAGCAAACAGCACACCAGGAGATTATATCCCGCGCCTGGCTCGGAGGGTCCCACGCCCACAGAGCCTCACTCATTGCTAGCACAGCAGTCTGAGATCGAACTGCAAGGCAGCAGCAAGGCTGGGGGAGGGAGGTGCCCGCGATTGCTGAGGCTTGAGTAGGTAAATAAAGTGGCCAGGAAGCTCCAACTGGGTGGAGCCCACCGCAGCTCAAGGAGGCCTGCCTGCCTATGTAGAATCCACCTCTGGGGGCAGGGCATAGCCAAACAAAAGGCAGCAGAAACCTCTGCAGACTTAAATGTCCCTGTCTGACAGTTTTGAAGAGAGTAGTGCTTCTCCCAGCACGGAGTTTGAGATCTGAGAACGGACAGACTGCCTCCTCAAGTTGGTCCCTGACCCCCGAGTAGCCTAACTGGGAGGCACCCCCCAGTAGGGGCAGACTGACACCTCACATGGCTGGGTACCCCTCTGAGATGAAACTTCCAGAGGAACGATCAGGCAGCAACATTTGCTGTTCAGCAATATTCGCTGTTCTGTAGCCTCTGCTGCTGATACCCAGGCAAACAGGGTTTGGAGTGGACCTCCGGCAAACTCCAACAGACCTGCAGCTGAGGGTCCTGACTGTTAGAAGGAAAACCAACAAACAGAAAGGACAATCTGCACGTGACCATCATCAAAGACCAAAGGTAGATAAAACCACAAAGATGGGGAAAAAACAGAGCAGAAAAGCTGACAATTCTAAAAATCAGAGTGCCTCTCCCCCTCCAAAGGAACGCAGCTCTTCACCAGCAACGGAACAAAGCTGGATGGAGAATGAGTTTGAAGAGTTAAGAGAAGGCTTCAGAAGATCAAACTTCTCCAAGCTAAAGGAAGAAGTTTGAACGCATGACAAAGAAGCTAAAAACTTTGAAAAAAGATTAGATGAAAGGCTAACCAGAGTAACCAGTGTAGAAGTCCTTAATGACCTGATGGAGTTGAAAATCATGGCATGAGAACTATGTGACGAATGCACAAGCTTCAGTAGCCGATTTGATCAACTGGAAGAAAGAGTATCAGTGATTGAAGATCAAATGAATGAAATGAAGCGAGAAGAGAAGTTTAGAGAAAAAATAGTAAAAAGAAATGAACAAAGCCTCCAAGAAATATGGGACTATGTGAAAAGACCAAATCTACATCTGATTGGTGTATCTGAAAGTGACGGGGAGAATGGAACCAAGGTGGAAAACACTCTGCAGGATATTATCCAGGAGAACTTCCCCAACCTAGCAAGGCAGGCCAACATTCAAATTCAGAAAATACAGAGAATGCCACAAAGATACTCCTCGAGAAGAGCAACTCCAAGACACATAATTGTCAGATTCACCAAAGTTGAAATGAAGGAAAAAATGTTAAGGGCAGCCAGAGAGAAAGGTCGGGTTACTCACAAAGGGAAGCCCATCAGACTAACAGCGGATCTCTCAGCAGAAACTCTACAAGCCAGAAGACAGTGGGGGCCAATATTCAACATTTTTAAAGAAAAGAATTTTCAACCCATAATTTCATATCCAGCCAAACTAAGCTTCATAAGTGAAGGAGAAATAAAATCCTTTACAGACAAGCAAATGCTGAGAGATTTTGTCACCACCAGGCCTGCCCTACAAGAGCTCCTGAAGGAAGCACTAAACATGGAAAAGAACAACTGGTATCAGCCACTGAAAAACATGCCAAATTGTAAAGACCATTGATGCTAGGAAGAAACTGCATCAACGAATGAGCAAAATAACCAGCTAACATCATAATGACAGGATCAAATTCACACATAACAATATTAACCTTAAATGTCAATGGGCTAAATGCTCCAATTAAAAGACACAGACTGGAAAATTGGATAAAGAGTCAAGACCCATCACTGTGCCGTATTCAGGAGTCCCATCTCACATGCAGAGACACACATAGGCTCAAAATAAAGGGATGGAGGAAGATCTACCAAGCAAATGGAAAACAAAAAAAGGCAGGGGTTGCAATCCTAGTCTCTGATAAAACAGACTTTAAACCAACAAAGATCAAAAGAGACAAAGAAGACCATTACATAATGGTAAAGTGATCAATTCAACAAGAAGAGCTAACTATCCTAAATATATATGCACCCAACACAGGAGCACCCAGATTCATAAAGCAAGTCCTTAGAGACCTACAAAGAGACTTGGACTCCCACACAATAATCTCTGGTACCACATCAGAGACCTAGATCAATGGAACAGAACAGAGCCCTCAGAAATAATGCCGCATATCTACAACCATCTGATCTTTGACAAACCTGACAAAAACAAGAAATGGGGAAAGGATTCCCTATTTAATAAATGGTGCTGGGAAAACTGGCTGGCCATATGTAGAAAGCTGAAACTGGATCCCTTCATTACACCTTATACAAAAATTAATTCAAGATGGATTAAAGACTTACATGTTAGACCTAAAACCATAAAAACCCTAGAAGAAAACCTAGGCAATACCATCCAGGACATAGGCATGGGCAAGGACTTCATGTCTAAAACACCAAAAGCAATGGCAACAAAAGCCAAAATTGACAAATGGGATCTAATTAAACTAAAGAGCTTCTGCACAGCAAAAGAAACTACCATCAGAGTAAACAGGCAACTTACAGAATGGTAGAAAATTTTTGCAATATACTCATCTGACAAAGGGCTAATATCCAGAATCTACAAAGAACTCAAACAAATTTACAAGAAAAAAAAAAAAAACCCATCAACAAGTGGGCGAAGGATATGAACAGACACTTCTCAAAAGAAGACATTTATGCAGCCAACAGACACATGAAAAAATGCTCATCATCACTGGCCATCAGAGAAATGAAAATCATAACTACAGTGAGATACCATCTCACACCAGTTAGAATGGCAATCATTAAAAAGTCAGGAAACAGCAGGTGCTGGAGAGGATGTGGAGAAATAGGAACACTTTTACACTGTTGGTGGGAGTGTAAACTGGTTCAACCATTGTGGAAGACAGTGTGGTGATTCCTTAAGGATCTAGAACTAGAAATACCATTTGACCCAGCCATCCCATTACTGGATATATACCCAAAGGATTATAAATCATGCTGCTATAAAGACACATGCACACGTATGTTTATTGTGGCACAATTCACAATAGCAAAGACTTAGAACCAACCCAAATGTCCATCAATGATACACTGGATTAAGAAAATGTGGCACATATACACCATGGAATACTATGCAGCCATAAAAAAGGATGAGTTCATGTCATTTGTAGCGACATGGATGAAGCTGGAAACCATCATTCTCAGCAAACTTTCACAAGGATGAAAAACCAAACACCGCATGTTCTCAGTCATAGGTGGGAATTGAACAATGAGAACACTTGAACACACCGGGGAACATCACACACCGGGGCCTGTCGTGGGGTGGGGGGAGGGGGGAGGGACAGCATTAGGAGATATACCTAATGTAAATGATGAGTTAGTGGGTGCAGCACACCAACATGGCACATGTATACATATGTAACAAACCTGCATGTTGTGCACATGTACCCTAGAACTTAAAGTATAATACTAGAAAAAAAATCTAAAAAAAAAAAAAGAATTTATTCTTCCGTCTACTGCAGAGGAATGCACTCTAAATAGGTAGATCTCTCAGTCACGCAAGTGGAATCTCCGATGTGGAAATCAAAGAGACCATATGCCTTCTAGCTTCCTTTCCTGAAGAACTGTCAGACACTTAACAAACTTTTAGGCTTGTGTGCAGCATCAGGACAACAGGAATTATATGAGTAGATAGAAGGCATCAGGCTCTAGCATGCATTATTTTTAAGCCAGAGAATTAAACTGAAAGAATACTGAGAAGAGAAAAACAAATTGATGAAATAGCATAGAAGACGGAGAAACAGATCAGTACACATAGGTTACTTGGACATGTGTGTTAAAAGTGGTATTAAAAATCAGTGGCGAAAAGATGACCTACTAAATTAATGACGTTGGAACAATTTCCAAGGAGAAAAAAAATTGCTGGATTCCTTTCTCATACCACACACACAAAAATAAATATAAGAAAAAAAGTTATAAAATAATAAGAACAAAATACTGGATTTCTTCACTACTTCTAGAGTGAGAAAACTCTTTAAAATACCAATAAGTGTATCCTATAAAGAAAAATATTTATCCATTTGAGTATATAAAGTTTAAAATTAAAACAGGAAGGATGAGGCAGGGGGAGAATTTGTACCAGGTATTATAGGCAAAGGATTAATGTGCAAACTATAAAAAGGAAGAGGGTGGGGGGAGGGTGAGGGCAGGTAAACTACTTACTGGGTACTATGACGACTACCTGGGTGACAAAATTATCTGTATACCAAACCCCTGTGACACACAATGTACCCATGTAAGAAACCTGCACATATACCCCCTGAACCTAAAAGTTGGAAAGAAAAAAAGGAAAGGAAAATATACACATTTGAAAAAAAAGAGATAATACATAAAAGAAGAAGCCACTTCAAAAAAAAGCAGAGAGCAGAGAAAGACAATTCAAACAGGAATAAATCCAAATGGCAAATAAACACATTAAAAAAAACTTTCTACCTTATTTGTAATCAGCAAAATGCAAATAAAGACGAGGAGATACTCTTTTATTCCCAATAAACTGGCAAAATCAAAATGGTTAATGACATAAAATATTGGTGAGAAATGGGAGTTCACATTAGCTTATTAGTATATTTCATGAATGTAGTCAACTTTCGAGAGCAATCAGCAGTTTTTAGTAAAATCTTTGATAGGTATAATGTATGACTCAGCATTTCTACCCCTAGGTCTTCTTGTTTGTAGAGGTGAAGAATTGGAAAAAACCCAAGTGTCTAGTGAGTACAGAATAGGAGTGGTTTTCAAAATATTTAGCAATAAAATAGGTACAGGCACCAATCAATCAGAACATATGCTGGTCATAGAGTGGGGCAGGGTCCTGCCAGATCAGGGCAGAGTGTTCGGGGCAATATTTTAATAACAGGAATGGCTTACTGGTGAGGATGCCTGAGTTTGCCTGGATATTTAGAACGGAAGTCAAGGGACGGGATTCTGGATTCCGATCTTCTGGGGTTGAATTCTAGCTCTGTGGCTTAAGAGCTGTGAAACCTTGGGCTGATTCCTATTTCTTTCTTGCTTTAGTTTCTTCCTTATATACACCAGGGATTATAACAATCTCTTCCTCATGGACTTGTTATGATGATTGAGATAATACACAAAAAACTTTTAGAATACTTCCTGGCACATAATAAGCTCTCAATATATGTAGTAGGAAAATAGAAATGGATAAATAAAATGTACTGTATATTTATGAATAGAACATCCCATAGCAATTAGAATGAATGAACTGTATGCATTAACCTGGGTAAAGTTCGAAAACAATGTTGAGTGAAAAAAAAGGCTTCAAAAAGATCAATTTATATTATTTATGAATTCATGTGAGAAATTAAAAGAGAAATATGGACCATGGAGATACCCATCAAATTCATGATATTGATTATTTCTGGAGAGGAAGGGGAATGTGATTGGTGAGGAAAACAAAATGGATTTCAATCTTCTCAGTAATTTTTTTAAATCTAAAAGTAAAAAGTTCTGAAGCAAAATGACAAAAACATCAGCATTTGTTGAGTAGTGGTTTGACATTTATAATAATCTCTGAACTTTTCTGTATCTTTCCTATCTAAGAAAAAAAGAAAGAAGGAAGGAAGGAAGGAAAGGGAAAGAAAAAGAAAGAGGAAGGAAGGAAGGAAAAAGAAAGTGAGAAAAAAAGGAAGGAAGATGTTGGGCTAGGTATCAGGAGATCTGAGTGCTAGTACCAGTTTTGCATCTAATTAGCTATGTGACTTTGAGCCAACCACTGAAATCTTTCTAGATTTCAACTTCCTGCACTGGAAAATCAAGTTAAGATAATATTTACTTTAAGGGAGTGTTTCTGAGAATTCAATGAGATCTGGGGCATAGTTCTGTAAATGCTAAAGCTCTACTCAAACGTTAGTTAAAATAAAATTGGGTTGGTGGATTAATAATTCCTGAGACTTCTGTAGCTCTGATGGCCTGTGGCTAGTGGAGGTATTTTGAGGAAGAAGCAGGGCTATGTATATAAAGTTCTTAGCTCAGGGGCTGGCACCTCGCTTGGAGCAGAGACTGCTGGATGCCTACATAGTATTGATTCTCTCCTTCCTCACTCACAGGTTCTGATTTTATTCTGGTTGGTGATGGGCCTAGATACAGAGACATATTTCCTAGCCTCCTGTAAGTAGGAGTTGTTTGTTGGGTTTCCAGAAATCTTCAAGAATGCTGCCTCAACCGAGAGAGCTACGTGTTTTGCCTTTCCCTTTTTCCTGGTTCTCTCCTAGAAAGCAGAAATGATGGCTGGCATTCCAACAGCTTTCTTGGACCATGAAGTGACCTTGAGGATGAAAGCCATATGCTAAGTATGATGGCAAAGAAAGATAAAAAGCACCTGGTCTTCAGTAACTGTGGAACTTCCATTACATCCTGGGGCTGCCTACCTCAAGACCTCTTTTATGTGGGGAAAAATAAATTTGTATATCATTAAGTCACTTATGTGGGCTACTGTTATATGCAGAGGAACCTAATCCTAATTGATACATTTTTGTTATTCTGAAGATGCTTATTCTCTTCCTATGTGTTTTGACTAGGTAAATGGATAAAAATAAAAATAATAGTAAGGACGCCTGTTGCTTTGCTAGCTATGGAAGGAGAGGAAGCCCTCAATTGCTCTCTCCCTTCCTCACTGACCTGTTTTGTTGCTATGAAGATTGTCAAGGACGTGCCTCCAGAGGAGACAAACTCAAGGAAGGCTCTGCTGTGTAGCAGTCCCATGGCCCCGGGCTGTCCTTAGCTCTCATTATGCCACTCACATTGGTGAGTTGGGAGGAGCCCTTCCCCCAGTAGTCTGAGATGGTGAGCATTGAATTTGTTGCCCTTGGTCATACTCAAAGGCAAGACCACAAAAGAACACAAAATAGCTCTGCCTGAAATAGAGAGAAGAAAGAACATGATTCATGCTTGTCAAATCCTGCATTTATTATGTGGTCCAAAGCTTTCTGTGGTCTGATACTGCAAATTGCAATTTGTACTTTGTAGGAAAAATATTATACCAGTTATAAATAAGTACTAATCAATACTAACCAGTAAGCAAGACCTCAATCAAACTTTGGCCATATGGAGAGGTAGATGATCATTTTTAATGTAGCAGAGAAAAGACAGAGAGACACAAGATGTTCCCCATAAGCTTTAGTAGTAAAGAGGACATAAAAGGAATCCATCAGCCCCTTGGAGCCATGTGTGATATGCAAGGTCCCAAATGAGAAATTCTCTGGAACTTAATGTGATAGTTCCAGCAATTTCACCCGAGATACAGATGTTGTTAAGGAAGTGGGTTAAAAAGGGAATAAAAAAGAACAAAAAAGAGACATGAAAATTCAGAGATAGCAAAAGAGGGGAATATAAAGAAATGAAAGAAAAAAGCAAAGAAAAAGAAAGGAAAGGGGAATGAATGGACAAGGGAAAGAAAGAGAAAGAAAAAAGAAAAAGAAAAATGAAAGACAATGAACAAAAGGAAGAAAAGAGAAAGGAAGGAAAGAAGGAAGGAATAAAGAAAGACGACAAATTTAGAAATCCTTCAATGAAACTTTCTCTACCTCCTGAGTCAAATAAAAGCTCTTTCTTGGCAGTGGGTTGGTGTGCGAGGTGTGATTACTTGAATTCAGTAAAGAGCCTGAGAGAAGTGTGCTTGTTCTACTGAGACCGGTGGTACTCTTAGCATGTCTTCCTGCATTTATATGCAGCCAGGGAACTCCAGGCCATTCTCCATGGTGCTCACCTTCGGGGGTAACTCCAGCCTCAGTCCTGGGCGGCCTCATCTGGGTTTTAATTCTGATACTACCATTTATGAGCAGCGGACCATTGGGGAGGTCACTTAACTTCTTGTAGTCTGCTTTTCCTTGTTTCCAAATCCTGGGATTATCACCCCTCCCTTGAAGAATTGTTGGGGAGAATGAAAGGGCCATTGTGCATGAAAACTATTGGCAGAGGGCTTGACCCAGAGGAGCACTTCCATAAATGAGATGCCTGCCTCCTGCGTTTCTTCTCCCTCACTCTGCTCAGATGTTATCAGAGGTGCTCTGGGCTGCACTGGTGAGATTCTCCCTGGCTCTGGGGTCATGGGCGAGAATAACCGGCAGAAGAGCGCCAAGGGCAGAGCCTTTGGGGAGCTCCACCTAGTGCCAGCAATAGGGGTGCAAATCTGTAAAGAATTGAAAAACAATGCCAAATCAACTAAAATGCCAAATCAACTAAAATGGGACCTGCTTTTTGGTTTTTTGTTTTTGTTTTCCTGAGACACGGTCTCACTCCCTTCGCCCAGGCTGGAGTGCAGTGGCACAATCTCAGATCACTGTAGGGTTCACCTCCAAGGCTCAAGTCATCCTCCCACCTAAGCCTCCCGAGTAGCTGGGACTATAGGCATGCACCACCATGCGCAGCATATTTTTGTATTTTCTGTAGAGATGTGGGCTCACTATGTCGTTCAGGCTGGTCTTGAACTCCCGGGCTCAAGCAATCCACCCCCCTCAGCCTCCCAATGTGTTAGGATACAGGCTTGAGCCACCACGCCCAGCCCTTTGAAACACTGCATACAGTCCCTGAGATCCGTTTTCTACTAGCACCATGTACCCCCACTTCTAAATAATGTCATAATAAAAACTCTTCCCTGACAAAATTTTTAATGATCTAGATGTTAAACAATAGTTGTGCTTACTGTTGAGTTTCAATGCTATATAGGCTTCAAATCAGCACGTTTTAATTATTTACCTTTTTTATTTTTTCTGAGACGGAGTCTGGCTCTGTCACCCAGGCTGGAGTGCAGTGGTGCAATCTCAGCTCACTGCAACCTCCACTTCCCAGGTTTAAGCGATTCTCCTGCCTCAGCCTCCCCAGTAGCTGAGATTACAGGCACGTGCCACCACACCCGGCTATTTTTGTATTTTTAGTAGAGACGGGGTTTCATTGTGTTAGCCAGAATGGTCTTAATCTCCTGACCTCGTGATCCGCCTGCCTCAGCCTCCCAAAGTGCTGGGATTACAGGTGTGAGCCACTGCACCTGGCCAAATTATTTACCTTTTAATAAATATGTCTTATATGGAAGTTAATCCAGAAACTCCCTGGTTATGTGAAAATAAGCACTTATTTGAAGAGTCAGTTCATAATGGCTTGGAATCCTTTGAGGTCGCGTTGCTGTTTGTTTCTTCAATGCTTATTGTGCTGAATATTCCTACAGCAGATTTGAAAAAAAACAATGATTGCAAAAGACAAAGAAACAGAAGTTGAATTACCTCATTTCTGACACTCAAACATCTTGAGTGTTTGTGTTTAAAATTTGAAACAGTGAAACACTGAAAATTGATGCGGTATGAATTTTGTGTTAAGTGCATATTCTAGTTCATACATAAACTATTTTACTGAACGTAAATAATAGCTTTAAAATGGAAATGCACTCTTCTTTTAAAATTATAATTATTCCTTTTAAAACTAAATAATGAATCCAGTAAATAAAATATTACCACAATTGCCTGATTTCATAGCTGCCTGACTTGTATTTTTTGTAGACATTTTGGTTTTATTAAAATTTATTCAGACATCGCCAGACAATTCTTTATATAAAATAATATATTGTAAAGAAAGGATCAAAGCTCATGCTGTAAGGTGGATATAAAACCCTTGAATAAATAGTTGTGTCTTTCCCTTTTATGTATGTATAATAAATTTTCCCTCTCTCCCTTCCTTTCTTCCTTTCTTTCTTGCAAGGCTATATGTATAAAAATATAGTAAAGAAAAATTTTCACTGCCTTTCCTGGCCACATTATTTTTAAAATTTCCAATTATTGATAGAAATAATTTTGCTGAATAGAGGAGGAGGTATTAATGATGATCTGCCGTGGGTGAGAAGTGTGGAAGATAGGCCACTGACAATAGGTTTCCCTGCCCTGAGCACAGAACACTCAAAAAGGCATGTAGGTGCCAAAGCACAGGTCCTCCCAGTTGTTTGAAGAAAATACTTTTACTCAGCTCAGGGCACTGATTTTCCAGTCCTGTGAGCTCCAACCTTCAGGAAAATAGCAGCAGCAGTAGTCAAAACAAATAGCTTCTCCAGGCATCAGGCAGCTATTTCCATCCTTTTCTCTCCCAAATGGCCCAGACTTAGACTTCCTTCAGTCTACTTCAGACGATCCAATAGTTGCACTTTAAAGTCAGCCCACTCTGCAAACTGTGCAGGAAGGAGCAGCCACGTTGTAATCTTTTCTCCGTAAAGTTCATTGATTTCTTCCTGTTGTACTGTGCAGTGCTTTTTTCCTAATGCCCTTTTGAGACTGAATGAAACTTTAATTCTAGCTGAAGAGGAAGGGCTGGGAGGGTTGGACAGCACCGCTGCACCATCAGTGAGACCATGGGGGAGTTAATTATGCTCTCTTTTGTGGCTTGGAGCTCATTACTTCCCCTTCCCCTTAGCCCCCCTTCCCTTTAGAGCTGTTTAGTTATTTCCAGCTGAAGTTGCTCATTGCCTGGAAGAGTCTCCTAGGACTCAACTGCTTACCAAACAATAACTGGAGCTCTTTCTGTCCTGCTATAAATGCTCTCCTTCACTGGAGATGTTTCTTTTCACGATAAAAGCCTGGATTTATATACAGTCAGGGCAGTGCCCTCTGTCCCGCTGGACTGGGCCAGGTCAGGTCAGTGGTAAAATGCATGATGCAGTGTCATGGGAAGACAGCAGCTAATCTGTTTCCCCAGCATGTCATTAACACAGGTGAACACAATCCACATCAAACATGGTTTCCTTTTTAAAGGCCCTATTTATAGCCCATTAGTAGTTAGGGCGAGTGAGAACAAGGTTTTTGGTGGTAAGAATGCAATCCATCACAGTAATAAAATGGGTTTAAGTACGGTACTAACCTGGAGAGTGCAAAGAGTTCTAACTTGACATATTTACCCCCCAGAATGAACAAAGGCAAGGAAAGTTCCCGTCCGCCGTCAGGACAGGAACCTCTGTCTTTCAGTGTGTTTCTGCTTTTAGGAACTCTATCCATCTCTGTATTCCTTCGTGTTCTTTCTCTCTTTAAATCTCTTTCCCTGTATATCCCTGTCTTTCTTTGTTTTCCTAGCAGATTTCTTTTTTTTTTTTTTTTGTTTAACAAAACCCTTCTTCACTTTAACACTACAATATCTAATAGCATAAGTAAATTCTTCCAGAAATTAAACCAAAAAACAAAACAAAACAGAAAAACCTTTACCGTACTGCCCCTACTTTCAGCATTTTACCCTTTAGGCCTCTTGACAACTCCAGCCAGAGTAATGCACTTGGCTATACAATTAGATTTTTCAAGATTTCAGAGCGGTCCTGGTACTGCCTCACGTCTCCCTTGCTACCTGCTTTGGTTCAAGGGCAAAAATTCAAGCCACTCGGCTGATTAGATACTCCCCTTAGCCCCCACCCCTGCTGAGAATGTGAGCTTCCCCATAAAATGCTGATCTTTGGTGCTTACAAAATAAGCAGCCAAAAGCAAATCTCAAGCTTTGAGCACGTAATTTTTACCTGTACACTGAAGCATATCATGGACCCTAGAGCCAAGGTGCTGAGGCACCAGGGATATCAGACTCATTTCACACAACCTCCAGAAGCAGCTGCTTGTGGAGGGCCCCGACAGGTGTTTCATACACAGAGCAGCAGTGCACACTGGTTTAGGATGGGAAATGAAGAAGTGGCACCATATCCAGTTGCAGCCACAGGGGGCACCGAAGCAGGCAGGATGTAATTACGCTTGATGCATCTCTTTGCCTCCCAACTTCAAGAAGTTTATAATTCCTCCTTACTTAAAAAATATAAAAAATTATATATTGTCATAATACCAGCCAATGCTGGCTTCCAGAAACTGCTTTCAAATTTGCCTCTGTGGAAGAGGTGACCCAGGAGGGAGAATGCAAACACTACAACCACGTTTTTGAGGGCCTGGCTCCAGGCAGACAAGACAATGTGAGAATTTAGGGTCATCAAAAAAACACCAGGTCAATTTATTTTTCATAAACATATATTTTATGCTACAGTAGTCATGGTATACCAGAAGAAGATTATATATATTTTTTACCTTTCTACTATAGCAGCAGGCTTTACATTGATAAAGGGAGGTTATGTACCTAATAAATGACATTCAATGACTATAAATTACATTTTTTTCTTTTACCCCTTTAAAAATCATTAAATATCGCATACATACAGAAAAGTCTAGTATAACAAATAATGAACACCATTATTTCAAAGGATGCAACATCATCAGTACCCCAGGAACCCTAATCTTGCTTCCCCCCCACAATCCCTCATCTCCCAGGGGAAACCATTCTATTCTGACGTTTAAGGTGATCACAACTTTCTTTACAGTTTGACCACCTCTGTATCCCTAAGCACTATAGTTTAGTCTTGCCTCCTTTGGAATCTTAGATAAGGAAAATCATATACAAGATATTATTTTGTATCTTCACCTCTTTCACTCTATATTGTTTATGAGCTTCATTAATGTTAAGTGCATCTCTAGTTGATTTGTTTTTATTGCCATTTAGCATCCCAGGGTATGAATATGCTACAGTTTACCCACTCCCACTGGGTATTTATTTATCCACTGGTATTAACATTTGGGTATGTTCCCTGGTGCATGCATTTTTCTAGGGTTTTTATGTAGGAATAGAATTGCTGGATCATAGAGATGTGTATCTTCAACTTGACTAGTGTTCTGTGTGTGTCTATTTGGCATCCACTCATCACAGGGCCAAGTATATTAACTGTTTTTTCTTATTTTCTGTATTCTTGATTCTCTGGCATTTGGGGGCCTTGCAGACCCAGGGAGATGCTGCCCCTCCCAGGGTGAGCCAATTCCTGGAGATTGCAAAGGGCTTGGCCAAGAGCATACTTTTCATATACAAGCCAAGGAATCCAGGATCTATAGTCCCAACCACCCTCCTTATCTAACTCTCACATACCAAGCCAATACTTCTTCTGCCCTAAATTATCCCAGGGCCATGTTCCAGGCAACTTGAGACCAACCCTGTAACCCAAGGGCTGATAGAGGCTATTCAAACTAGCTCATCCTAAACTGTTTACTCTGCCCTGCCTTCCCTTTTCAAGGAAACCCTGATAAAGGCTGTGCCCCCAGCTTTCCCCTACCTCCTGTCTTCTGCCTCCTGACCATACCGATGCTTCCCACATGGCCCTGCATGGTAAGCATGCCCCCTTCTCTTGGGAAATGAAGTAATAAATTCTACGGTGGCATTAGCTTCTCTGTGTTGTCGCTCAGTCATGCCTCTGTAAATTAAGTCCTGGGTATAATTTCAGAACAACTAGAAAATGTCAAACTGCTTTTCAAAATGCTGGTGTCAGTTTACACTCCCACCAGCAGTGTATCAGCACCTTTCCAGAGATGCTCCTTGAATGAACAGGATATTTCATTGTTGTAATATCATAAAATCAGAATTTGAGTACATCTGGGCCAGCTTCCTGTTTCAGAGATCTGTGCTGAATACATAGTGAAGTCACTGCTGCAAAGCCATGGCCTTAGCCTTGGTCCTGGCAGTGGGGCAGTCAGGAGGGCACCTGAAGGCATGTTCATTGGGTCTTTAAGGAGAAACCTTAAGATTCACAGTGAGTGGTGAATGTTGATTCTTTTGCATTCTGATGTAATGCTTTATTTTTAAAGCACTGAGCTATTTTCTGAATCCGCATATGCTTTAGTTGTCTGCTCAATATCTAGTTCTCCTGTCTTTCTTACCAAGAGAACTCTGATTAGGTTTAGGAGACAATGTGCCCAGCCCTAGTGATGGATCATGCCTGGCCCAAGTCAGTCAGAATAATTTCCTTCCAGCTTACCAGCCTCCCTCACCTTTGGGGGTGAGACATATCCCCTAATCATGTGACTTGGTTTTGGCCGATGAGATATGAGCAGAAGTCTGGGGAGGAGGCAGATGTAGCTGGAACCCCCTTATCATTTCTTCCTGTTCTGACTGTTGGAGTTATCTCCAGAGCTTTAGGAAACATCTTGAGGTGATAATTGAATAGAATTTTTGAGTCCTGATAATGGCAAACCATTGAATCAACATCAGCAGCCACTTTGTTCCAGACTTCTTATGTGAGAAAATAAACCCTTGCTTGTTTAAACTGGTTGTTCAGGTTTTTTTGCTGTGCAGCTACTTGGACTCTTAACTAATACACTGAAGGAAGCCCAAGTGTCTCTGTGCAGAAATTTGTAATTTAAAGGGGAGTAGAGTGGGAAGTGTTGCCTCTGAATGATGCAAACATGAACACATGGAGGATTGCCTTTGCCTTTTATTACGTACCCACTTCTTTAATTTTTCACAAATTATGTATTTTTCTGTCACACATCTGAGCCTTTACTGTGTGCTAGGCATTGACTTCGGTGCTGGGGGTAAATAAGAGTGTTGTTATCCTCAAGAGGCTACACTTTATTAGGGAGACAGACACAGAAGTAGTAATATGAATACTAATAATGTCAGTGTGATAAGTGAATGACAGAGGAATGTCCAAAGTACATGGTTAGCACAGAAGAGGAGTGCGTCACTTAGCCTAGGGTTGGCAAGGGTTGGGAAAGGGTAGCAGATAACCCAGGGAGGAAGTGAGTTATGGATAGTTGCTATTATTTAATCTTGAAGTCTTGAAATATCAAGAGGATTTATAAGTCACCTAGAAGGGAAAGGACATTCCAGGCAGAAGGAACAGGGTATGTAAGGGCACAGAGGTTTGGAACCATGTGATATGTTGGGGAGCCACTGTCCAGTATTATTGGAGTGTGGCCCTTGAATCAGTGTGAATGTAGTTCCCAATATGAATGGGGCAGTAAGTGTCGAGTGCACATTTATGATATGAGGTGACACATTTGAGTTGTCACCTTTACAGCAGGGGCCATGGAGTTCATTTTTAGTGGGACCAGGTCATGGGGTCCATTAGTCATCGGATCAAGATCAATCCTTGGCAGTCTTGTTTGCTAGGGATCATCTAATTTTTAAATGGCAAATAAGTTTTGTCTTGTAGTCAGATCTGATTGGTAAGTAGCACCCAGAATTCTATATTTTAAAGAATCAGAAGCTGTATCTATTATCAGCAAGAAAGCCTTGATTGATGGTGTGGAGCCCATGGCCATGAATTTGCCACCTTTTTTCTAAACGCCTTGCTCTGCAGTAGTTCAGACCCTGTGGAGGAGCCCTCCAGAATCCAGCTCACGCTGTTTGCATGTTGCTTGCTTTATTATGTGCGCAATGCTGCTCTAACCACCAGAGTTACCATTATAAACTGCATCAGCCATCTGCGTGCCTGGGAAGAACAGATACTAGGGTGAACACAATTTAAGCTCTCCTGGCTTTCAAATGACAGGAAGATGAGGTACTGAATGTCAAGGTCTTATTTAAGGAATGATAAAACAACCCGCTTCATGTGCTATCATTAGAGCAACCACATTTGTTATAGACAAAAATGAAGAACAATTTATATTTTGAGTCTTTCTCTTTCTCTCTCAAGCTAAAATGATCTCAACATTCCGTCCTACAAGCTGTAATGGTACAATGTGTGTATAGCAGGCCGGTTTGATTCGCAACTCTGAAAGAATCAGTTTCCCGGTACTGAAAAATAAAAGCCCTCTGTATTCAAGCGAAGCCCTGCCTCAGGTAGCTGGGTTCTGGAACACATCTCTATTAAATTAAGGGACTGGAGAGAAACAGTTCTAGGGGCTAAATTAATATGATCAATGTATTTTTAGTGCACCTATGGAAGACAAAGGTGATTTTCTTGTTAAATGGCTACTCCCAGATCATGTGGGCAGACCCCAGTCACATAAATGGTGCAAGCTAAACCTAAAGGACCCTTGACTTAATGAAGACAAGAAACGAGACACACTCCAGTGCCACAGGAACACAGTGAAGAGCAGCTCCTGGGTGTCTGTTGCTAAAATGTTACAGAGCATTTTAGCACTGAAGTGACAGCCAGGAGAAATCATTCTTTGTTGTGTGGACTTGCAATGGGTTCTTTGTCATCCCTGAACCCAGTTTCCTCATCTGTAAAATGAGAAAAATACTCCACAGCTTCATTAAATGGATCTGGCCAAATGAGATTCTGTGTGTGAATTGGTCTTTAAATTATATAACACCATGTAAATATTAGGTATTATAATTACTATTGTTACCTCATAAGGCTATTACAAGATTCAGAAGAGATAATGTGGGTGAAATTGCTTGGAAAAGTACTATGGAAAGATCTGTCTGGAAAAGTACAAATGTAAAATGGTAATCGAAGTAATAGTATCAGTACTTTTAGTTATGAGAGGCTAGAGACAGTATGAGAAGTACACGAGAGAGTACAAAGGCATTATGTAAATAAAAGGTTTAGAGCATTTGAAGAACAGGCAAGTGGTCAATTCAATAAAAATACAAACCCTGGAATTTCCCAGAACAGAAGCATCCATGTTACTGGAGTTGCGAACAGGTTAGGAGTCATTGTTCAGACAGTAAGTCCCTACAGCATTTTATACTTAATAGGCCTTTCGATGATCAGAACGAGAGACTGACTCAGGTTACAGTGAAGAAATCGAGATTCATTGGTGGATATATGTAGGCAGAAATCTGTACCAGACCTCATGGGGGAATTGCAAAGAGCCAAAACTCATAGACAATGGTATGTCCATCAGGAACTAGGAGGTTACACAGAATCAGAAGCAGCTCTGGGAACTGGATTGCCTTGTGGTCCTACAGCAGCAGGAGTTTTCTAATTTTCTACTATTTGTGCCACTGCACAGCTGAGTATCTCATTGTTCTTCTGCATGTCACTCAGTTTCAGCTGTCTAGGACTGCAGGCTTTCCCCTAGCTTTTGCCTGCCCAGGCTTCCTCTTGCCTGTGGCTTCTGCTGCTCTAGGTTTCTGCTGAAGGCCTCTGGGCTTCTGTTTCATTCCTACCTTTCCACTCGTGAATATCTCTATGATTCTCATTTAGACTCTTCTAGAGAGGGACTCTGAGTGCTTCCATTGATCCCCCTTGTCTTCGTTGGGCTCAGCTTTTGTGTCAGGCTGACTCAGAGAGGAGCTGCTCTGAGGTCAGACTTCTACACCTAGATTGTGATGGTTAATACTGAGTGTCAACTTGATTGGATTGAAGGATACAAAGTATTGATCCTGGGTGTGTCTGTGAGAGTGTTGCCAAAGGAGATTAACACTGGAGTCAGTGGGCTGGGAAAGGCAGACCCACCCTTAATCTGGTATCTAATCAGCTGCCAGCACAGCTAGAATATAAGCAGGCAGGAAAATGTGAAAAGAGAGACTGGCCTAGCCTCCCAGCCTACATCTTTCTCCCATGCTGGATGCTTTCTGCCCTCAAGCATCACACTCCAAGTTCTTCAGTTTTGGAACTCGGAATGGCTCTCCTTGCTCCTCGGCCTGCAGATGGCCTGTTGTGGGACCTTGTGATCATATGGGTTAATACTTAATACTTAACATATATATATATATATATATATAGACACACACACACACACACACACACACATATATTCCTTTAATTCTGTCCTTCTGGAGAACCCTGACTAGTACAGGCTTCAGACCAATCACCTGTGAATGAGGAAGAAGAGTCACCTGATCTGAACCTAGCAATTTATGCGCCAAGAACCCCTTCCCTTGGGGCTGTTGTGGGCACCCGTTGGGGTGGCGTGGGATAGGGGTCTGTTGCTGGGCAGGCACTCCCACAGTTTTCTTGTTCAGTGCACATGTGAGGATGCTTGGAGTTCTGTGACACTCAGTTTACTTTCCACTACTAGGTCAGTAGGAGCAGTGGCTTGCTAAAGGCACTTTCTGTAAAAACAAACACATTAAACAAATACCCTAAGTACAATCACAACAATAATGATGGCAAACAAGGTGAAGGAGGAGGAGAGGGAGAAGAAAAAGAAGAAAAATGTAGGGATTTTGAAATGTGTTCCTTTTAAGACACTGTGAAAGAAAATACACACTGTAGCGCAGGTGTGTCCAATGTTTTGGCTTCCCTGGGCCACACTGGAAGAAGAATTGTCTTGGGCCACACATAAAATGCACTAACACTAACGATAGTTGATGAGCTAAAAAAAAAAAAAAAATCTCATAATGTTTTAAGGAAGTGTATGGGCCAAATTCAAAGCTGTACTGGGCTGCATGTGGCCCGCAGGCCACGCGTTGGACAAGCTTGGTGTAAAGTGTCAGGAATATTATGCTTGGCTGAAGCCGAACTTTATTTTGGATTCTGGTTATTTTATCTAAAGCAGCTTCGAAGTGGCTTCCTCGACATAATTAAGAATCTCAGAATTTTGGAACAGAAAGAAACCTCAAGATATCTACTGTTTGGTTAGACCATTTTGCATGGTCTAATCCCTACATCTTAGAGAAGCAGAAATGAGGCTCTGTGAGGCTGAGTGGCTCGGGAAGCTTAGGAGGCCTCTGTTCTGTGATTTGAGAACACAGCAGCGATTTCAGAGATTCTCTGCCACAGAACTGCTAACTCTGGTTGGCTGGTTTCCACTTGAGCACTTGTGTAGATGGAAACCTTATTGGCTTAAATAGTTACCTCTTTCTTGGGGGCAGCTGGCCTGGAATTCCTGCCAGTCTTTCCCTTATAAAAAACAGAAATCTGCTTTTTCTATAAAGGCATGGTGTATTTTCTAAGCTTTATTTCAGACCCTGGGTGTTCCCAAGCCATCTTTCACTGTCACATTCTCACGTCCAATTAATTCAGCCTCAGAGCTGTTACCAAATGGCTAGAACCAGAAGCCACACTAGTTTCCAGGTGGTTGTGAAGGATCTGGCCACTAACAACACAAAACAAAAATAATATCACAATGTCACTGCCATTTTAATCAATCTCCCAACTTTATCACACAACAGTGGCTATCCTGGGGGAAGTTTTTTATAAGTTTTGTGTTCTGCCAACAAACAACCAAAAAATAAAATTGGCACTGGATTAAAAAAATTCATATGTTATAGTGGTAGCTGAGGTGTTCTTGTGGTTCTAAAATGAGAAACAAAATAACCAAAATATGTATAAGATATCTGCCATGTTTTAACTGTGTGTCTCTGGGCAAGTTACTGTCTCTACCCCTTGCGATTCCTATCTGAACACTAGGATATTTGTGTTCTTAGCACTGTCGTTGGCTTACAGGAAATGCTTAATAAACTACCTATTAATATTGAATACCTTTTTATTTAGTCATCATAAGAACTGTATAAAGAATGAAGCTCAGAAAAAATCAAGCAATTTGCTCAAGTTCTAAAAAGCAGAAAGTGGTAGAGTTAGCATAATTAGAACTAATTATCTGAATTCAATTTGGTGGTCTTTTTGCTTCACCAGAGCTAACCACAACTGCCATGTTTTAGGCCTAGGCAATGGGAACCCCAGTGTGTATCCTGGATCTGACTCTCAGCTCCCAGGATTTAGAAACCCCAGTGCAACCCCTATCTCAGTGCCTCTCTCCTTGGAGGCATCTTGTGGGCCATGCCAACACCCACTGCCCCTCTGCTCTGACAGGTGGCGGGATCCTGGGCTCTGGAGGTGTTGAAGGAGAGGTGTAATTTTCTTCCTCCCCTGCCTGTGGTTTGGACTGTTTGACACTCCCTGAGGGGCCTCAAGAACTTCTTGCCATAGACTCTGGGCTCCTTATCTTGGTAAATCCACATAATGCTCAGCAAGTTGGCTTTCCTCAAGTTAAGGTGGCTGATGTGTATGAAATTACTCAGTGAGATTTATTGAGAGACCCACAGAAAACTTGGCAGGTTTTACTTCTTAAGTGATGACAAAGGTGGCCCTTGCCAGTGAAAGGCCACACTGTTGGCCACCCCTTCTGAAACAGTCTTGTTGACTAAAGTTCTGTGCAGGATTTTATTGGCACCTGTAAATAGACAAATTGGCAGCTCCTCGTTTTCTTTTTCATTGACAGATGTAGTGGTGAGGCTTGCTCTTGGATGCTGTCAGGAAGTGTCATCTGACTGCGTTTGGTACCCTGGGGGAGACAAACAAAAACTTGAGTGAAAGGAAAATGAGAACTCACCTGAAACCAAGAAGAGTCTTTGGAAAAGGATTTTTGTGTAGGTCATCTGGAAAGTGTTTACTCTTAGCAGTTATGCATAACTATAGTCTTAAGAAGAAAGTGAGGTGGGGGTGCAGGTAAGGGTGGGAATGGGATAGGGGTAAACGAGTGGGTGGAGACGTGTCTGTGTGTCCAAAAAACTGCCCCAAAGCAAACATGGCCACATGCACACATCTAAACAAAAGCGTCTCTTACGACTTTAGCCTCCAGCATGCTATGTAGTTGCTGCATTCGTTGACTTTCTTGTCTCACCTAGCAAAGATGTAGATGATTTCCACCATCTTTCCATAGACCCTTGCTAAATGACCAGATGGGAAAAGTCTATTGCCTGATCAAATTGCCAGTCAGCCCATGAGCAGTCCAGAACGTGCAGGATTTATAGCAAAGGAATTTTTGTGATTTCTCCCTGCCCAACCCCCACGAAGAAGCAAAGGCCCTACTCTTGACCTTAGCATCCCCTTGTTGCTTTCTTCTCGTCCATGACACCTAGGCTTGATATTCTTTACCTTGGATATTCTTGTGAATATTTGCTGAATTTTCATTTATACCAAGTACAATTCAGAAGACAGAGGCTTTCCAAGTTTCAGATCTCCTGAGAAAGGTATGAGTGTGTAAGTATGTTAAAGAAAAGCTCTCAGCTTGTCTCATGGTTTAAAGTCCTCCTGAGATATCTGAGCTTAATCTAAGGAATAAAGTAGATTGGTTCCTCCCTGTCTGATGAGTTTTATCAAAATGTGATAAAATGTGGTAAAGAAAAATGGTGGGCCAACTTCGTTATAGTTCTACTGAGGGACACTGTACAGGTAAACCAGGCCATAACTCATTTTTCCTGTGACAGTTTTTACTATTCTGTTTTTATGCAGTTTTGAAGAGTGAGGGGAATTGCCCTAGACAACAGATGTGAGAGACTTTTTTCTTTCTTTCTGTCCTGTGGACAGGCCTCAGGCTCCAGCCCAGTGACTCATTGTTGTGGTATTATATACCTCAAGATGAAGTGTGTGCGGTGGAAAGTGTGGGCAGGATTTATCAGTGCGACTTCTTCCTTTGAAGTATCAAGGCAGGCTACTTTGCTGATGGTTTCTGGAACCTGGCCAAGCCCCAATATGCTGTGAAAATAGCCGTCTTAGGTTTTCCTGGCACATGAGAACATTTGCACTCGATTCTCAGACCTCCATTGCTTTCTGATGTTTTTGAGGCCAGTGTTCTCTGGATTTAGGGCCCAGGGCCAGATTGTAACCCTGCCTGTTTGTACTCCTTCAAATGCCCCATCCCAACATGGTTTTGATGGCTCCAGATACAGACTGTAACACCAACTTGAGTTCCAAAGTGCAGGGTGGCTTTAGGTTGCTTTTAAGCATTCATGCATAAATTTCTCTATAGCCCACATTTCCTGCTGCCCTGCCCCCACTAACAAAATGCTGACTCTTAAGGCGTTTTACTGTGACAATGCTTTCTACCGCAAAGCATTTTCGCATTTTCAGCTTGAAACCAAGGCAATGTGTACGCGGAGAAAAACATAGGAATACCATGATAACTCTATCAGTAAATTGAAAAAATAGGGCTGGGCATGATGGTTTTACACCTGTAATCCCAGCACTTTGGAGGCCAAGGCCAGAGGATTACTTGAGGCCAGGAGTTTGAGACCAGCCTGGCCAACTTGGTGAAACCCCCGTCTGTACTGAAAATACAAAAATTAGCTGAGTGTGGTGGCACGTGCCTGTAATCGCAGCTACTTGGGAGGCTGAGGCAGGAGAATCTCTTGAACCTGGGAGGCGAAGGTTGCAGTGAGCCAAGATCATGCCACTGCACTCCAGCCTGGGTGACAGAGTGAGATTCTGTCTCAAAATTAAAAAAAAAAGAAAGAAGGAAAGAAAGAAAGAGAAAGAAGGAAAGAAAATTGCTCCTTTTCTAGTTAAAAAAAAAAATTTTATCTATTTGCCTGTACTTTCCTCCTCCCACCTTTATTCATTGTCATACTGTGATTAATTTTGGGAACAAAGGACTTAAGAGCCTAATTATCTTAGACTCCCAGACACCCTTCCAGAGGTGAATGATCAGCCACGTTTCTCATCACCCAGCTATGTGTAATAAATAGCTTCCTTGTAAATGCATATTTCCCAGTAGATGCCCCATTTCAGGTTTCCCTCTAGCCTGAGAACCAGACTCTGTCATTCCTGATTAAAATATTGCCAGCCTATGTGGGGGAACCCATAACTAACCTTGCTGAGCATCTTTTGCACTTTCTCCTTTTGAGTGGGCAGACCCTTTAACAAGGCAACTTGATGTGACTGGACTTGAATCTGGGGAAAGGCTTAGAAAGCTGGCAGATCCATGTCAATGTCCTCCTAGTTGAAAAGACAATTGATATGTTTGCAGGTTGGGTTCTGTTATGGGCTGAATTTGTCCCCCCAACCCTCCCAAATTCATGTGATGAAGTCCTAACCCCCAGGACCTCAGCGTGCCCTTGTTTGGAGATAAGGTATTATAGAGGCAATCAAGTTAAAATGAGGTCATTAGGGTGGGGCCTAATCCAATATGACTGACGTCCTTACCAAAAGGGGAAATTTGGGCTGGGCACGGTGGCTCATGCCTGTAATCCCAGCACTTTGGGAGGGCAAGGGGGCAGATCACGAGGTTGAGATCGAGACCATCCTGGCCAACATGGTGAAACTCCATCTTTACTAAAACTACAAAAATTAGCTGGGTGTGGTGGCGCATGCCTGTAGTCCCACCTACTCGGGAGACTGAGGCAGGAGAACAGCTTGAACCCAAAAGGTGGATGTTGCAGTGAGCTGAGATTGCACCACTGCCCTCCAGCCTGGGTGACAGAGCAAGACTCTGTCTCAAAAAAAAAAAAAAAAAAGGTGGGGGGGAAATTTGGAGACAGATCTATACACATGGAGACTGCCATGTGAACATAAAGACAGTTCTCTACAAGCCAAGGGGAGAGGCCTGGAGCAAGTCCTTCCTTCACGGCCCTCAGAAGGAACCAATGCTGTGGACACCTTGATCTTGGATTTCCAGCCTGCAGAACTGTAAGCCAATAGCTCTGTGTTGCTTAGGCCACTTCATCAGTGGCACTTTGTGGTGGCAGCTCCAGCACATATATATGTCTCTTTGGCAGCAGGTTCTGAGGCAGAGATGAGTATGTAGGGCTTATTAGGGAGTGCTCTTGGGATAAACTCCCATGGAAGAGAAGGGAAGGGGGCAGATTGGGACGAGGGATAATTTGAGCTGTGATGTAGTCCCAGCAAAGGTCTTAGCTGACTTCATGGGAAGCGCTGGAGCTGGTATGGTGCTTCGTTGTTGGAATATGAGCTTGGGCCTTTATAACTCCTTGCTGATCGGTCACTGGGTGGGGGCTGCCTCTGCCTAGTTTTCATAAGCCTAGACAAATCCCGAAGAGGATTGACAGTTGGGGTTGGTCTTTTGGGAGCAATTCCAGCTTCTGCGGGATAAATCTTTCAATCTTCATGGGGGATCTCAGTGGCGCATCACAGCACCACCATGAATACTTGTCACCAGGAGTTGGCTGACTTAGGAAATTTGATAAGCCACCCTTAATTTTCAAAATGGGGTTGAAATTTGTAAGGTGTGGTACTGTTCAGTTCTCTTTTTTTTCTTACTTTCTAGGTGAAGCAGGTTGTGGCTCCCCCAACACTTTGATCCTGTCCTGGGTGAGAGGTGGGGCATGGGAGATGTATCAATCATTATCTAGACAGAAAAACAGAAACTACTCTGGATGTTTCAAACAGAAGGAATTAATGGAGAAAGAATGTTACAAAGGTGTTAGATGGGCTGGGGAAGCACACAGAGAGGAACATGTGCCCCAGAGATCAGGAAGCTGGGGTTTTTCAACCTGGGTTGAAACCTGCAAGCCCACATTGTCTGCTGAGTTTCTAAACATGCTGCTGCTGTTACCATTGCCACGGTAGCATCTGTGCTGTTCTGACTAGGAACCCCAGACACTACATTTTGATACTGGTGAAACCAGGACTGACACCGCTAAAGCTCAGTGTCACCCATGGAGCTGCCAGAGCCCATAGTTGCTGATCTTGGTACTACTGTTATTGGTGGCTCTACCAGTAGCAGACAAAAAAGCCTTCTTCCTCCTATATTCTAGCCTTCCTCTAGCAAGTGGACTGCAGTACAGAGGAAGGCATGGAAGGATGGCATGGATCTGGGACCAGCAGACAATAGTCCACTCTCTTTCAGACTAGTTCTTTGCTCTGTCTCTTCTCAGTGTACTGTCCTGAGAGGTAGGTCACATAGCAATGGCCAGGAAGCCCCCCGCCAAGACTGAGGAGAAACCAGGTCTACTAGCTCTCATCCAATATTCTCTGAACCACATCATGGCATAGCTAAAGCCCTGCCTCCCTTTTCCTTTCCTTCTGGTTTCCAAGAGGAATGTGGACCACAAAAGGGCCAATGAGATCTACTATACTACCCAGCCACTGCAGTCAATACCTGTCAAACTGATGCTTCAACTGAATTTCTGGTTGGTTGATTGAATTGGTCAAATGAATGTTCTCTGGACACATTTATTTCTCTGGGACATTGATAAAGTAGCAGCATCTACTTATCATGAATAAAACTTATTTTATTATCTATTGACTTTTTATAAATAAAACTTCTTGTATTTATTATCTATTAACTTTTCAAGGTGATTTTACATTTTTCCCCGTTCTTTCAGCAACCATGGACATATCATAAATCATCCTTCTTTCATCCATTTGTTTTTTCAGAAAATATTTACCGAGGAGCCAACTATAAACAAGGGTTTATATTTTGTATAGTGGAAGGAATACAAAGAAGTAAAAGAAATAACCCTATCAAGAGGGAACTGATAGCTGCTGAGAAGGAGTACACTTTTACAAACCAAGTAACTGACATGCAGAAAGAGAACAAGGAAGTGCTAGAATCAGCCAAGACTTCTGATTGGCAAGCCCAAGCCCTCCCCGTAAACAACCCCCTACTTGTTGAATACTGAGGTGACACACTCAGTTGCATCAGCTCCAAGATTCAAGTCAATGTCTCTTATTATTTTGAATGGCATCTGATTATAGATTAATATGTGTTTGGTCTAAGGTTACCTTGAAGTGTCTTCATTTGTCCTCATGGAAGTGACTGAGCAGGCTTGGTTTTTTTCCATGTTGCTTAGCTTTCGGATACAAATTAAGCAATATATTGTATTCCTTCTGTCTAACCATGTGGTTGGTATAATTTTTCCACAGACAGCTGAATTCAACAGCCTGTGCGTAGTGATTCAACATAAGTAAGGACAAAATGGTAGGCGGTAAAGGTTGTCAGAAGGACACCTGGGCCTTCACTAGGTGCTGCCACTAAAGCCAGGCCATCAGATATGGCAAACCTCAGGGTGCTGCCAAATCTTACAGACCAAATTCTTTTCACCTGGGAATTTTACCCATTCATCAGACCCAATATTTCTCCTAAGTTAGGAGACACGATGAGAATTTTATCAAATCAATTCTGCAGTTAGTAACTTGACTACCATCTAGCATATTATTCTAGCCATCTATCCATTTCTTCAAATCATGGACTATTTCAGGATATTTCCCCAGTCATACTCGGATCTCACATGATAGGCTGAACCCACTCTCCCTCTTCTGAGTGGCCACTGTGCTCAACAGAGGCACTGATGTTACCATGGTTTCCTTAGTGACACAGATATTACAAAGGGGAGAGTATGGTTGAGGAGGCAAAGCATGAAAGGGAAAAGGGGCCTTGATATTCCTGTGTGCAGGGTGCTAGCCAGACTTCACTGCCTCACACTGGGGACAGTTTTCCAGCTCATGAAAGATTGCTGTCAGGGGATAAAAGCCTTGTTTGGCTCACTTAAGATTTATGAAGTATGTTCTGTGTATCAGGCATTTTACCATTTTAATTTCCAGAAAAGACAGCTAATTTTTCCTGTGCATCTGGGATGTTCCCCCAAGAGAGCAGAGATGAGAAGGCAGTTTTGTGGTGCCACAGTTGTATATGGGCTTAATTTGAAATGATTAGTTTCATTAGCCTTGATATTCTAATTATATCTCTACATTTCACCATCTTGCAGAGAGAATATGCAAAACAAAGGGCTATTGAGCCAGGGTTGGAAGGAGCCCTGATTTTGATTCTCATTTTCCTTTCTCTTTTCAACAGAAATCAATCCCTAGTGTTCAGTAAGGCCTCCAAGCCATTGGAGCCATTAAGCAGAGCCCTGCTAGGGTGTGCGCTTACCTGGACAGGTTCCTGACTAGTCATCCACTGCTGTCAGGACTTAAGGATGATGCTTATCAAGGTTCTTCTTATGCTGCTAGAGAAACTGCCACCTATTTCTCAGAGATTTTTTCCTGGGTAGAGGTACCTAAATGTTGCCCCAAGTTCCATGGAGTGTGATAGCTACCAGATTTGACTTCAATAATATTCTTCATCTCAGAAGCCGGGGTAACTGGGCAACTATGTAACATTTTGTGTTTGTAAGGTGGTGGGATTTGATAGAATAATGAATCTTCACAGAGCCCTGGGTTGCTAGGGAACCTCGATTTAGTTCCACTTTGGAATGAGGAAAATATGAAAAGAAAAAGAAGTAAATTTCTTAGAATTTCCCCACTCATGATTCAGTGCTGATACAGAATTCCAGAATGATTGAATATCCTAAGCCCATGTCAGTCATCTCTCAAGGTTGAAAGGAGAAACCTGGCGAAAGGATAGGGAAGTGAAAGAGAACTGAGGTGGCTGTTTGAAAGGGGCCATGTCTCCTTGGAGACACGTGTCTTTCTAGGATGATCAATATACAGCATTTTTTCTCCATGGCTGTCATGTACTCTTTTGAGACCTTAGTGTACTGTTTCTAGATCAACAATTTATGATATTTATTGAGCACCCGCAATGTGTCCAGCTTTGTGCTTGGTGATGTGAAGGCAAAAGATGTAGAGGACCTGGTTTCTAATCTTCAAAAAAGTCTACACTGTGGTTGAAGTAGTAAAGTTTATTCAAATAAATTAATTTAGAAACTATATCAGATAGATATCATATAGAAGCTTATGCTACCTGTTTGCAGGTCAGAGGTTCCTTTCTTGCCACTGGAAAATAGAAAGGAGAGAGAACACCAAGTGTCAGAATCCCTGGGAAAGGCTTCTAGAAGGAGGAAAAGCTTAAATTGTGGAAAAGGAAAAGAAAGTCTGATAGGTCCCTGACATTTGTGAGCTTCTAATTACACCAATATCGTGATAATTTCTTCCACAACACAAACACAAAGAGAGTTTTTGCCTCTGAACTGACAAGCAGAGAACCACAAGGCAATGTTGAGATGCCGAGGATGGCAGGTTCCCTCCTAGCTGAGTGACTCATGCTTCCACTCCAGGGTGCAGGGCTTAGATTCATGACAGATAAGGACAGGCCATAGGCCTTACAGGTGGCTTTCAAATACATGAAATCAGGGATCTTCTGTATTTCAAGGTGCGGAGATTTAGCATGAGGCACAGAGGTGAGACTGATGAAGAATCTGTTCCAGCTAGGATGAAAGTTCATGAAAGAAAGCAACAGAAAACAGTCCGCTCTTAAAGGGTACTGAGGTTAGACCCGATGCAGTAATTAAAGAGGAATTATTATATCTTATTGGACAAGCTAAAGATATGGGATAAGGGCTCTTTTAGAAACACTTCAATGGGAGTGGCATAGGAAAGAATTGGAGGGGAAGGGAAAACTAGAATCAAGGAGATGAGTTAGAATGTAGATTTTATGAGAGGATGGAGATTGCATTGGCAGAAAAGAAAGGGCAAGTCAGCAAGATTCTGCAAATAATGGGCTTTGGTGATACATTTTCATAGACTATGAGGAAGGAGATGAAGAAAAAGGAGCGTAACAAAAGATGGTCTTAGCAATACTCCACAACTTCCCGATACTCCATTGTCTAAAGTAGTTTCTCCACTGTGCATGTGTGCTGGGTGATGCTTCACATGCAAAACACTCCATGGGCCCATGGTTGTAGTTCTATTTTTTGAAAAATTACAAACATTTAAAATTGTGGTAAAATGTACATAGCATTAAATTGATCGTATTAGCCATGTTTGAGGTATACAGTGCAGTAGTGTCAAGTACATTCATATTGTTTTGTAGCCAGTTTCCGGAACCATTTTCATCTTGCAAAACAGAAACTCTGTACCCATTAAACAACAACATGGCATTATCAACCACCCCTCTCCTTTCTGTCTGTAACTCTCATACAGTATTTTTCCTTTTATGACTGGCTTATCTTACTTAACATCATGTCCTCAAGGTTCATCCATATTGTTGTGTCAGAATGTCCTCCTTTTTTAAGGCTGAATAATATTCTGTTGTACATATGCACCACATTTTGTTTATTCATTCATCCAATAGTGGACATTTGGGTTACTTCCACCATTTGGCTATTGTGAATAATACTGCTATAAATGTGGGTGTTCAAACATTTCTTCAAGACCTTGCTTTCAATTCTTTTGGGTATATACCCAGAAATGGAATTGTTACATCATATGGTGATTCTATTTTCAATTTTTTGAGGAGCCACCATATTGCTTTTCAGAGTGGCTGCAGCATTTAACATTCCCACCAGCAGTGCACAGGCATTTCTAATTTCTCCATATTCTCAGTTTATTTTCTGTTTTGTTGTCTTTCGTATTTTTTGCTTGTTATTGTAGTCATCCTGATAGTTGTGAGGTGGCCCGTGGTTGTATTTTGAAGGTATGTCATTCCACTCACTGGCTGTAATTCTGTCTCTTTTTCTGTCATTCAAGAAAACACACTGGAATACATGAGTTTATGAATTACTTTGAAATGGCAAGAATATTGAGTCAGCTCTAGTTTGTCTTTTGTAATGGAGCTCATTCTGACACCTTGGTATTCTATGATGAGGAACAACTTATTTGTGATACTCCCTATGACTTATTGAGACTCATCAGTGAGTCCTGACATCACAGTTGAGAACTGCTCCTCACTGAATTGAGTTTACAATACAGAATATTTCTTCATAAACACCCAGTGAAAACAGCACATTCGCCCCGGAATCAGTGCTACCAAAAGGAAGGGAAAAAGCAAAAGTAAAAAGGAAAACCAGTCATGTAACAAGATTTTATTTCTTCCCAAGTGGGTTTATCAGAGGCACTTATCAGAATCAATGCCTCTCTCCATTTACAGACACTCTGAAATCCAAGGTTTGAAACCTGAGGCTGAAGTACTTATCACTCCTCTCTTAGGTAGATGGTTAGTGGTTCCCACCTGTCCGACTTGGTCATGTGGCAGCATCTAGAAAGGCAAAGCTATAACAATGAACAAGAGTGTTTTCTTTTTTTTTTTCTGAGGTTTCATTTACACCAACAGGCTTTGTTCAGTTTAAGGAAAAAAATTTTTTTTTCCAGCAAGGAACTTACATCTGTAGAACTGCTGTAGACAATAAGTAATCTAAGTACACAGTAGCTTCTAAGGCCCCTCAAAGATGATGAAAAGCTGAGGATGCCAAATGCTATACCCCTAGACTACCGTGGAATAGAAAAAAGATAGGTCTTTGGCCAGAGATTCTGGTGGCAACTTTCTCCCAGCAATTTCTCCTCAAGGCCAGCGGGAAGAAGAAAATATACATAGAGGGTATGATGTCAGAAAGGCCAAGAAGAATACCCCAGTGTATTTTGTGTCTGGATGATTCCTAATATTGTTCTACTTGAGTGCTTTATCCCTGGTCAACAACTCTTTAAGTAGTTACAATAGAGTGGGGTTTTTTTTTTGTTTTTTTTTTTTTGTCTTCAGCTCCAGTTTGAGGGTTTTGTTTTACTAGGAGACCAGAGTCTCGCTATGTTGCCCAGGCTTGAGTGCAGTGGTTATTCATAGGCACAATCCTGTTACTGATCAGCATAGAAGTTTTGACCTGCTCCATTTTCGACCCAGACCAGTTCGCCCATCTTTAGGCAACCTGGTGGTCCCTTGCTCCCAGGAGGTCACCATATTGATGCCAAACTGAGTGTGGACAGCCGATCCACGTAGTGTACTACAGCCCAGAACTCCAGGGCTCAAGCGATCCTCCTGCCTCAGCCTCCTGAATAGCTGGGATTACAAGCACATGTTATCACATCTGGCTCCAGTTTAAGTCTTTTAAAAAGCCTGAAGGACACTTAGAAACTCAAGGCTGAGGCTTTTTAAGCAGCAGTGGGGCTATGAGATAATGATACCCTTAGGAGACCTTTCCTCCACCTACTCAATGCTCAGAACCAACTAAAGAACAAAGGAAAGTCAGAGGTTCTAAGCCGGGGATTTCTCTGAGACTCCTGCTCATTCTCCTGTGTGGTGGAGCACCGTTAATTATCCAGCCCTCCTACACTTAGAGGTTGCTTTTCTAAAACCTGCTTGAAATTTGTCTCCACCCATTTCTTTCTCTTTTTAAACTTGTAACTTTGCTTTTGGGAAACTATTACTGAGAGTAACTATGAACACACGCTAGTGGGTAGTGGTAAATAGGGCTGGGTTCAGGGTCAGACCACCTGTGTTCAAATCCTGGGTGCCCCACTTACTAGCTGTGTGATCTTGGGCAAGCTGTTTGCCCTCTCTGGGCCCAGGTTTCACAACTGTAGTTGGGGAGAGTGATATTGCCTTCTCAGAGAGTTGCTGTGAGCATTAAGGGGATTAAAACATGCGATGTGCTCAGAAGAGTGCCTACATATAGTATGCACCATATAAATATTAGTCATCGTCGTCATCCTGGGCTCTGAGTTCCAGTTCCTCTGCCCAGCTCACAGAGGAGAACATTCAAAACCCGACTGTGTCTTCTATACTAAACTTGCACTTTCAATCTCTTCAGATTCTGTTGTGGGCAAAGTCTGAAGGTATTTTTGTTCCAAAATCACTCAAAATATTTTCTCTCTGACTGTGAAGTGACCTTGCTTTCCCCTGCTCTTGAGTTAGTCTCCTTTTTCCTTTTTTCTCTGTTCCTTTTTCTGTTGCCTCTCTTTCCTTTTTTTGGATTTTTGTCCTTATACCAGAAGGTATTGCAACCTTCCCTACCCCTTGGCCCCCCGTATTCTGGAGAGAACAGAGGTTCCACTCCCGTGCAGATGCTCTCCTCCTTTACTTTAAAATCATAGAGATTGTTTTTCACTTAATTCTTTTTAGATTCACTGTTTTACTCTGTTTTGATTTTTTTCTTTCTAGGTCTGGGTTGCTGCTCACAACTAAAACACCTTACACACATATACATACATCTATGTTATCTTTGTATGGACATGAGAGCAAAGGTGAATGCGTCAGGGAATATTCCAGGATCTCTAGAGAATATTCCTAGAGCAGGTTTTGAAAGCAGAAAGGAGAGGATGTGGTGGGTGGTATAGTGGTGAGGCCAGAGGGGAAGACAGGCTTAGAGGCCATGGCAAATGTCCTTGTGCCAGACAAGGGTAAACATGTGGCCCCAGCTGAGAGCCCAAGGCAGCCATGATGGCCCAAGGAGGTCTGGTGAGGGAAGGAGACTGGTGGCTCTTTCTGAGGGAGCTTTAAGGAACAGTGCTATCTCTGACATAATCTTATAGAACTTCTAGCACCTTCCTTACCCCTCCCTGCACTGCCTCCTCGCTTTCTGTTACTCACCCCAGGGTTATTCAGGCTCTGAATTCCCTTCCAGCACCTCTCTCACTGCCCACAGGCTGGTGCCATGGCAACTGTCGTCACAGATATGCACAGATGGCCAGATAAGGCCTGGTGGCAACAGCCTGAAGCGTGTGTAACAGGACCTCACCATGGCAGCCACTTCTACTACAGTCTGGGGCCCATTCCCTATGAAGACTCCAATCACAGGGAAGACTGGCCTGTCAAGCTAAGGGCAGCTGAGACATGGTGCCTGAGAACCCCGGGAGGAGGCTTATCTCCCCACCTCACTGCTGAGGAGGGAACGAGAGACTGGGAAGGTTCTCTGGGGATTTCCAGGCTGGGTCAGTGCAGAAACATTCCCATGAGTCAGCCCCCTGGTTACAGGGAAATGAGCCATTCAGTAGCTGTTACAAGTGATCCTTGCTGTGAAATCGTGCTTATACTGCCCGTGTAACTGGGAGACAATGCACACACATTTGCACAGTCTTCTTTAAAATAGAGCAGGCTAGGGTTTGTTCTTATTATCAATTTACAATAAATTTAGCTCTATCATTCAGTTGACCAGACGGCTTCTTTTCATCCATTTTCTCTCTCTCCTACCCTTCGCTCTGATTTTTAAGAACTGAGGACATTAGATTCCATGTTTCTACCCTCAAAATGTAAGGTGGCACTTGAAATACTAGATTCATGGATGCATTCTTAAAGGTTCAACTCTAAGTACATAAATAATAAAAAAGATTATTTTTATATTGAAATATGTGGACTTATGGGCAAAAATGAAAGATTATCACAAGCATGAGACTTTGAAGAAGTCATTCACTTGTGGAAGGCATTTGGGCTCACCCTCCAAGTGATGTATTGGCTCCCTCTGCCCTCAAGAGATTTTGGTGGAAAAGTTTGAGAACTGCCCTATGACGTGGTGACCCTTGGTGACCTTTGACTGTCTCTATACCAATTCTTGGAAAAGCAGTGATTTCTTGTGGACCACATGCCTCGCAAAATTGGGAGACATGGATTTGGGGAAAGGCTGAGCAGATTCTAACCTGATAAAATTTCAGATACATAGTTATGTAATCATAATTATTCCCACTATAGTGGGCCATATTGATTAGCTGCAATAAGAGAAATATAGGTGACCAGAGGTGGTGATGAGATCAGCTTGTCTTCACGTTGAGGACTAATATTCTTCAATATGGTTCTTTTCATATTCTAATTCTCTGCATTAACCAGACCATATATGTTCATAAATAATCAAAAAAGTATATTAATTTATGATTGTATTCTCCCTGAATTTAACTATCTCATACCTAGAACTTTCTAACATGTGGTAAAATTGTTTACTTTGATCATTATCTCTTTCCCAAGAGGCCAAGTAGGAAAGTCAGCACTGGGTTGACCAGAGAACTGGTAACACTGGATGGTTCACATACCATTTGCATGTTTCTTATTTTGGTAGGCTCTAGCTACTTCTTTTGACCACCTTCCTAGCCATGGGTTATGTACTGAGGTTGAGTTGTAGATTTTCACATGCAGAGGAAGAAATAAATGCTCCTGCTGTCCTTGGGCTCCCAGTGACTGGAAAGAATGGCAGGTACCTTATTAAGAAGTTGGGCAAATGCTGACACATTCACATTTTGTGTAGGTAGGAATATTGCACACATGTTTGTGTGGCTACAGTTCACAGACACAGTGGCAGCTTCTTCCTGGTTCTGGTGGATTGGCAAAGCTACAGTCCTGGGGAGGGGGCTCTGAGGTAGTCAATAGATGTATATTTAGCTTCCAATTTTAAAATCATTACTATTTCTTTTAGCTAGGATAGGAAACTTAACTTTTTGACATATCAGTTTGCATAATGGAGAGATATGATATCCATCCCAAGATACAATTGTTGAGATAATGCATGTGCATGAACTAAGCACAGGGTCTGGTATGTAGTAGGTGCTCAATAAATGATAGATAAGCCAGAAGTTCTAAAACCTCCAAGGTATGTAGCGTCAAGGTAATAATAATATTCCCTCCATCCCTAAACAAACATCAAAAGACCCCCAAACTAAAACTTCCAGCCAAGCAGAAGGCTGAATGCCAGCATATTCTGGAGACAGGGGAGAGCATCCTCTGTGCAGATACCATGTCACTAGTCATTCCTGTGTGCTAAGCCAATGAGACACAAGGATGAGTTATTAGCATAATCTCACTTTGAAAATTCTGCTCACAGAGAATAGCACCATCTTCAAGATGGGAAATAAGCTCAAAGGGATTTAATTTACCAAATGAAATGTGGATAATACTGTTTTATCTTTCAGAGAAGACACATTACTGCCTTTATAACCTCAGTAACGAGGCTATTACCATCTCAGAGCGACTCTCTCCTGAGTTCTGATTGAGTTCTGAGGGAGCAGTAGGCCACACAGCTGTGATTCATCTGCAGAAGTCATGCCCTCCGTTTAGTCATCTCGGGTGACTCCCTCAGTTGTGCATTGCTGTCTCAGGTGGAAGGAAAAAGCAGAGAGGAAGGGGACTGAGGGGAGGGTAATGGGATGCTGGGCTCACTGCTGTATTTTGTAAAACCATTATTCTTCTTCATTGCCATGAGAGTGTCCTCATTTCTACACAGTATTTTATACTCAATTCCTGGATGTATCATCAGAGACTAATGTGTTTTCTGTGTATACTGACTAACCTGGGATGTGTTTATGTTGTTATTTGTTTATATCATATTTTTTCAGACAGCAGTAGTATATTAATTGCTCATTTGGAGAATAGAATGGCTATCCTGGAACCATCTTTCTTTGCTTAATTTAGTTCATCTGTTCTTATTGAAAATGCCATTGGCAATGGGGATCAAGAGCCAAGGATCCTACTGTGGTGTATTTGTGTATGTTAGATACTGAGTTATTTATTAATTTTCAAGTTCCTAGCTCTGTTGATAAAATAGTTGTCAACAAAAAAAGTCAAACTCTGTAGAATATTTGAGGAGATTTATTCTGAGCCAAATGTAAGTGACCAATGGCCTGTGACACAGCCCCATGAGATCCTGAGAATATGTGTCCAAAGGTGGCTGGGCTACAGCTTGGTTTTATACATTTTAGGGAGACATAAGACATCAAATCAATATGTAAGATGTACATTGGTTTGGACTGGAAAGGTGGGAGAATTGGAAGTGGAGGGCAGGGGGATTGGGAGTTGAAGTGGGGTGTTTCCAGGTCATAGATGGATTCAAAGATTTTTTTTTTCCTGAGACAGAGTCTTGCTCTGTCCCCAGGCTGGAATGCAGTGGCACAATCTCAGCTCACTGCAACCTCCACCTCCTGGGTTCAGGCAATTCTCCGGTTTCAGCCTCCCGGGTAACTGGGACTACAGGTGCACTCCACCACACCTGGCTAATTTTTTGTATTTTTAGCAGAGATGGGGTTTCGTAGTGTTGCCCAGGCTTGCCTTGAACTCCTGAGCTCAGGCAACCTGCCCGCCTTGGCTTCCCAAAGTGCTAGGATTGCAGGCATGAGCCACCATGCCTGGCTGGATTCAAAGATTTTTGGATAGGCAATTGGTTGAAAGAGTTATTATCTAAGCACCTGGAATGTCTGGGTTATAGAAAGAATGTCTAGGTTACGAAGAGGTTATGAAGACCAAGGTTTTATCATGCAGAGGAACCCTCCAGCAGCAAGCTTCAGAGAGAATAGATTGTAAATGTTACTTATCAGGCTTAAGAGTCTGTTCTATCAATCTTAAGGTCTCTGTATTGATGCTGAAGCTGGTCAGCTGTGCTTGAATTCCAACAGGAAGGAGGGTATAATGAGGCATGTCCAGCTCCCCCTTCCCATCATGGCCTGAGCTAGTTTTTAGGTTAATTTTGGAATGCCCCCGGCTGAGAGGATGGGTCCATTCAGATGGTTGAGGAACTTAGAATTTTAATTTTGGTTTACATTCACAGGATTGAGAAATGATTATCAGAAGCCCAGAATCTGTGAGCTCCTCTGATGTAGAGAGGCACTGTGGCTGTGTAAAACATCCCGATGGGGACCCATGTCCCCAAGTCCTGATTGATTCAGATGGCATCTGGTTTTTTTAGTCCTTACTTGGTTTCACTGCCTAGTAATGTAAGTTTTCATAGGTTTGATAAATTCCTATTAGACAGCCATTGATTGCATGAGCCAAATAACTGGGTCAGAGATCTGTTGTGAGTTTTGAGCTCTCCGTGGAGGGTTAATGGGCCTGACTGTGAGGACAGGACATTCTTCCACACCCCTTGGCCACAGTTCCCTCACTGCCTTCCTGGTGGACCTCTGCAAGAGCTGTTGGAAGGATTGAACTGACAGACATCAGAGGTTTGCACAGAGGCCAAATAGCCTTATTTCCAACAGTGCTTTGGTAATAGGCTTCTGCTCTTTTTTTTGTTGCTCAGTTGCTAAAGTTTTGGGTACAGTTCTCGAAGGATTCATAGGTGCCTGAAAAGCCAATACATTCTTCCACATTGCCCTGTCCTTAGTGGTTATGCTTTTCCTCTTTATCAGCAGGAGTTAGAAAACAAGCGGATTTTCCCTCTGAGATTCTCAGTATTGTTCTGGGTTCTATTAAAATGCTGGGTTAGTTTTCGGAGGGATTGCTTCATCCTTTGAGCAATTAGTACCTTTTAAAATTTCTGACATCTTTCAGACCCTGTCCTGCAGACCCCACTAAAGTGCTTTTGTCAGAACAGTTTTAGCAGTCGTAGATCATGTTTTGCCAGCTGCTCCAGCCAGCGGTACAGAGAAAACACTTAAGCATATGGTTCAGATGCTTGCATTTTTTTTTTTTTTTTTTTTTTTTTTTTTTTTTGAGACGGAGTCTCGCTTTTTCACCCAGGCTAGAGTGCAGTGGCTCAATCTCGGCTCACTGCAAGCTCTGCCTCCCGGGTTCACGCCATTCTCCTGTCTCAGCCTCTCCGAGTAGCTGGGACTACAGGCGCCCGCCACCACGCCTGGCTAATTTTTTTTATTCAGATGCTTGCATTTTTATCTGAGTAAAATCTGTGTGAAAAGGCCCCAGAATTTAAAAAGCCAATCGGCGTATATGATGTCAGAATGCTCACTGTTTGTCTCATTTTCTTAGCATCCTGGTGTGATCTTCTAGGTGTGTCTAATTGTTCTAAAGGCACAGCTGTGTGGATTTGATTTCCCTACCAAAAAAAAAAAAAAAAAAAAAAAAAGCCATATCCTCCAATGTCAGGGAACAATCTATGACTTCCCTCCTGGTTCTCACCTTGGAATTTCTATGAAGCCCCCAGACTTTAAACTCTTTCGGCAGCAAAGTAGAAAGCATTTTTCATTCAGCCTTAAAGGCTGACTTTTGATACCTTTGAACTTATCCTGAAGAACAAGGACCATTCAGAATTGATCTCATCACTTGGACTTTTAAGCATGTTCATAGCTCAGAGCTAAAAGGAAAAAAAATGGAGAGAGAAGAAAGGAAATCTTCGCTGATCTTTCCTTTGTACATACTTGTGTGACCCTTTCATGCAGGCTTTTGTGGGGGCATTGCAGCAAAAGATAGTTTTGCCTCAGAGAACAATTCTTTTGAGACACAACAGACTTATTTTCCTGGAGCTGAAATGAGTATTTCAGCATTGACGTTTAAGGCACCCTCTGAGTCTGATCTTGGGGAAGCGGGAAGCTACTATTTGTAGTTGGAAAAAATTTCAACCTAAGATGAAGAGAATCATAGACTATACTGTTTCCTCAAGTTACTCAAGGTTAATAATGTCAAAGATGCTCACTAAGCAGTGGGCATATTCCTCTAGGTAACGTTCTCACATGATCCAGTATTCAAGTTATGCAACAAAGCTGCCAAAATCCAGAGAGGACAGACACATTTGTGATGAACTTTCATCCTGAGAACTACCTTCTTGAATGAGTAGGCTATGGCCTCTCCCCGTTACCTCTTTGTCCTCTATGGAAAGGATCAAGGTGTCTGAGACTGGAGTGCCTGCTCTGCGCCTAGACTGGAAACCTAGGCTGGTTTGATTTGCCTACAGAAAAAGCCTGTGGCTAGAAACCAACTTTTCCCACAGCTGCCCAGTCCAGCTCCACCTCTCCTTGAGAAGGCGTCTCTCCTTGATTTGGAGACTTCCTGCAACACACTATCCTGACAGGTGACTCAGCTGCCAAACTTCCCTTCCTGGACCAATTGCACTGCTGTTGAAGCACTTATAAAGTATCTAACCTAGTCTTAATTATTAGTACTCACAGAAGAGAGCAATGATATAAAGCAAAAAACAGACCCAGCTAGCAGTCACTTCCCAGAACATGTGCTTTTGAATTGCTATGTTTTCTACTGCCGGGGTATGAGCTTTCCTAACATCAGCATAAATACCACCCACACAGCCGTTTCTCATGTTTTTTATTAGATATTGTTTTTGCAGTTGATAGGAGTCAAAGAAGGTCCTTATAAAGCTTTGTCTCAGGGAGTCTGTGTCAGTAATAAGTGACAGAAAACTCAAAAAGGCTTAAGCAGAAAAGGGAATTTATTAACGAAAGGTATTCAGGGCTTCAGAATGATAGATTCGGGGACTTAGGTTAGTTAATCACAACTGTTGTTATCATATTTTGACTTGGTCATTTTTTCTTTTTTTGTAAGCTTAAAAGTCTCAACTCCATGTGACAGCAAGATAGTTCTTAGTTTCAAATCCGGCAAGCAACAAGAGTGACTGTTTCCCTCACAAACACCTCAGAAGAAAACTCTGGGGTATCTCATTGTCCCTGTTGGGTTAAATGTCCTTTCTAAGCCAGTTATTGAAAAATGTAATAATCATGTTTGGTGGTCTGAATCACATGTCACAATGAGCTTGTGTTATGATCATCTCCCTGGAACCATGTAGACTAAAAATAGGAGATGAATGAATTTCTAAATGAAGATGGGGACTGTTTCCACAAGAAGTGGAAGTAGAAACTGGGTGTGACTAAGAGTACACATGTTCACTATAGGCACAGATATAGCTAAGCAACCATACCTTCTCTAATGGTGCCAACTTCATAGCAGGCTACATCTGCCATGACTTAGTAAAAGGGGAAGAGAGAAAGATGTGTAGAGACGAATAAAACAGAATCTTTGCCTTGGAGAATGTTGGGGCCCAGAAAGTGATGCCCCAAAGACTGATGCTGTGGTGTGCTGAGGAGCCCTAGAAGTTGCCTTAGAATGAAGATTCCTCTACCTTTGTCTTGTCTCTTAAGCACAAGGAGGGACTCTTCCTAGAATTTCTTTATGTGACCAAGAAATCTTCTTTCCAAAATAAATGCAATTATCTTAAATGCTTTCCTTAGGGACCTCATCAAATAACCAGGAAAGATTAATCACCTGAGAAGAGAAGAGACTGGGAATCTTCACCCTGCCCAGACAGACTTTTCATCTATTCTTCTGAGAGTAGCTCCAAGAGATTACATGTGGGACTCAATTTGCATAATAAGATGACCTTTGTTCCTGTGCAGTTCCACCCCTCACCTTCCCATAATGTCTGCCTCCCACCTCCCAGGTCCATTATTTTTCCCTAATGACTTACTGCTCCTTAAAAGAAATGTCTATACTTCCCATCTCCTTCCTCCCCTATGGAAAAGGGTATATCACTTCTATCATTCTCTTGTGATCCCCTGTGCTATACACATTACAATAAAATTTTGTATGCCTTTTCTCCTATTAATCTTTTTGTCAGCTGAGTTTTCAGCAAAACCTCAGAGGGCAAAGGGGTAGTTTTACTTTGGTCCCTACAAGAAACTCCACATTGTAAGTTTTGCTTTGGCTGGAGCTTGCAAATTCATGGTTCAAGTGCCAACACATCTTGTCTTGTGCTCATAGCAGACTCACTAATAGGCCTTTCCTGATGAATCTGGATATAGCTTTAGAATTCTTTGCATCACTGCAATCCAGGCAGCTGGTACGAATCAATGGAGATTGGCACATAAGATACTTATTTTTCAACCTGTGCTAGATTGGTATTTGTAGGTTGGACCAAGTGAACATTTATTTTCAGTGTGGTTGGGTAAAGTAGATTGGGTGTGAGCTGGAGGAAGAAGAGAGCTGGTTGGCAACAGACCACAGATCACTAGTCATCAGGAAAAGCCTGGATCTGTATGAGGATAATTGCTAGTTGACTGTATTTCACAATTTGTGGATATCTAGCTTCTTACAAATAGATCAATGAACATATCACATTCATTTATTTTCAAAATATTTGAATATTTAAAATAATACTAGATGAAAATGACTGAGTAATCAAGCCCACATTTTTAAAAACAATTTTATTGAGTAAGATCTGTGTGGGGTAGGGGGAAGAAAATTCTTATTTCACATTACTACAGCATAACTAATCTAGCTGTCTATTCTCTATGTTTAGAAATCATACTCCGTTGGTTTAATGGTAGTTAAAGGCCAAATCTGCCATATAGTAAGTAGTACATGAAGCCAGAAGAAAGGATCCAGGATACAAACCATGACAGAATACACACACATTTTGGAGATGCATGCTTTCTCAAAGCTCTGAGGACCATCATGAAGACATATTAACTGAAAGAATATGAAGCGATGTGAATAGGTCCTAACTATTGGAGGTAAACATTTCTAAAATTATTTGGACAAAAAGTTAATACATTGTACAAGTTACTCTTAAATCCTTTGTGAGATACAAAGAGGATAAGCTTGCCCCTTTTAAAAGAAGAGGTAAACAATCAAGTTGGAGATACAAGATTTACAAATATGAAAACTTAAATAACAATAAAGCTCTTAATAGTAGCAAGCAATAATGGAAAAGATGTCAGTAGGCAGTAAGTGGTTAATTACCAAATGTACTATCTGAATACTAATTGTGGAAACTTTTTTGAAAGGATCGACTAATTCAACTTACAGAATGAGGAACACCATTACTAAAGAAGTGAGATCTGACCTTGGTCCCATTTGGGAGTTAGGATTAGGTTAGGAAGGCAGTTTTGGTGGGGAAAGTAGTCTAAGAAAAAGGAAGATGAATGGAAGGATAAAAGTATATTTGGAAGAGAATGAGGAAATAAGTTTATCTGGAGTTGTTATTTTATGTAGACAAGTTGAGGGAAGGGGAGGTAGTAAAAGTATATTGAGGCCCATTGTGGAGGCTCTTGAACTCTGAGCTGAAGGTTTTAGATACAATCCAGTAAGCAATGAGGAGTTCTGGAAGGCTTCTGAGTGGCAGAGTGGCATGGTCTGACAGTGTTTTGGGGAGGGATAGTTTGACATAGATGTGGGGTATAGAATGGAGGTAACTGACGTTGAAATTGAGGAAACCATTAAGGGGACTTTTCAGCAATCCTAGGAAAGGTAAAAGAGTCCAATTTAGCCTGTTGTCAGTAGGAATATAACCAGCACTGTGAAATAAGAAACAAGACTTGGTCACTATCTTAGTCTATTTTGTGTTGCTATAGAGGAATACCTGAGGCTGGGTAATTTATAAAGGAAAAGAGTTTATTTAGTTCACTGTTTTGCAGGCTATACAAGAAGCATGACACCAAACTGTGGTTGTCTTCTGGTGAAGATCTCAGAAGTTTCCACTCATGGCAAAAGGTGAAGGGGAGCCAGCCCCTGTAAAGATTACATGGCAAGAGGAAGTGAGAGGGAGAGAGGAGGTGCCAGCTCCTTGTTAACAACCAACTCTTTTTTTTTTTTATTATTATACTTTAGGTTTTAGGGTACATGTGCACAATGTGCAGGTTTGTTACATATGTATCCATGTGCCATGTTGATTTCCTGCACCCATTAACTCGTCATTTAGCATTAGGTATATTGGAAACTAATAGAGTGAAAACTCATTCACCACCCCCAACCCCCGCCAACCCCAGGGAAGGCATTAATCTATTCATGAGGGATCCACCCCTATGACCCAAACACCTCTCATTAGGCCTCACCTCCTAACACTGCTACACTGGGAATGAAATTTAATCATGAGGGTTGGTGGGGACAAACGAACCATATCCAAACTCTACTGGTCACTACTTAGATACTTTCCATAGAGGAAAGGGAAGACATAAAGTTGAGATTTCAGTCCTAAAAGATTGGAATAATGGAGGAATCTCTAGAGAAAGACAGTTTTGAGCTCAGATGAGAAACTTATACCTAGATGTTGAGGTTTTGGTGAAGGTTCAGTGATCAAGTAAAATGTTCATTGCTTTGCTGTGTTGATTGCCAATGAGGTTTTGGGTGGAGTTTCAGGAGTCATCTGCATGGATGAGATGTTGGAAATAAGAGGAGATGGTATATCCTAGGAAAGCCAGAGCCAAGGATTGAACTAAATAATTTCTCATTTTTAAAAGGTAGGTAAAGAAGGAGCGAATGAAGAAAAAGAAAAAAGCTGTCAAGAGGTGGGAAGAGAACCAGGACAACACAGCATCATGTCAGACAATAAAATAGTATAATTTCCAGAACAAAGAGTGGCCAATAGCCCATTGGCTGCAGAAGAATCAAAGAGCAGAAGAAACAGGAAAAGGCCTTTAACTTTGTGATTAGGATGTCAAAGGTGACCTTCCAGGCATTACAATATATCAGCTGAAAGAAAGTGAATGTGATCTAGAGAGAGAATTCTACATGACCCAATTAGCTTAATGGCTCAAATCGCTAAAATCATACAGATTCTTGGTAAATCTTAAGCTGACAAATGTTACTACTATCAGCGATCATGGAAGGGAATGCTAGTACCTCAGCAAAACAGCAGATTAAGCGTCCGTGTAATTTATACCATATGCATAGTCTTTGTTTCAATGATGTTGGTAATATTAATGCAACGTTGATAAAAGTAAACACCCTCTATATTCTAGGGACTGTACTTAGCACTTTAACACATTTGGTTCACAGCACAATTCTGTGTTTTGGAGTTGAGGAAACTGAGTTTTGGAAAGTTAAATATTGCTTCTGAGATTATATAGCCAGTAAAAAATGGAGTTAGTATTCAAACCGAGGTCAACCTGACTCCAAAGCCCATGTATTGTCTACTGCACCAGGTGGAATAGCTTTACAAAATGAGCACTTGACATGAGAAAAATCCCTCACCTCTAGGACTTCCTGTTTAATGCCAAACCCTGTTGATAATGAGAAGGACTCCTCCTCAATGAAAAGACAGTTTCTTTTATAACGTGAACATTTGTCTTCATTTATGAATTTGATCATGTTAGATTTAATCATCCACACTGGCCATCTGGCACTCACCTTAAATGTCTTGTTGTCTTGTTAAAACTTTTAGAATTACGGAAAATTTCAAAACTATGTAAGTTAGAAAGAAGAGTATTATAAATCCCCATGTACCTATGCTCCAGCTTCAATATTGATTGATCAATATCTGATCAATCTTGTTTCATTTGCCAGACCACTTCCATCCGATTCACCACTTACAATCTTGGAAGGGGGAGTGGGCTGGTTAACTTTTCCTGTGTTTCACTGAGTGTCAACCTGTTTCTTTCTAGCACAAAGCATCTTGTCTAATGTAAATTTGTGAGGAGTTTGGTGAACCAGAGATTTGAGGAAGAAAAAAATATTTTTTATCTTTGGAAACAATTTTTAGGTGTTAAAAGAAAAACCTTAGACAAATGCAATTTGACAGAGTTTAATTGAACAAAGAACGATTTGTGAATTGTGCAGCCCCCAAACCGGAACAGGTTCAGAGAGACTCCAGCACTGCCACATGATCTAAGAAAATTTATGGAGAAAATGGAAGCAAGGTACAGAAACAGCTGCATTGGTTACAGCTCGGTGTTTGTCTTGTTTGAACGTGGTTTGAACACTTGGCCACATGTGATTGGCCGAAACTCAATGATTTGTACAAAAGTCATTTACAGCCTGTTTATACACCCAGTTAGGTTTCAGTTCACTATCTATGGAGAAATCTTTAGGCCAAACTGAAAATATGTAAGGGGGCAGCTTTAGGCCAAACTTAATTTAACATAGAGTACTTGTTTATAACTACTACGAAATAAATTGGTAAATATACCCTATTCCTAGGCTTTCTCTAGCTAAAACTCAGGAGATCGTGAGCTTAAGAAGACGTGTGCATGTGGTATGAGGTGCCTCTTGGGAATCCCTCTGCTGAGGGCAGACAGCCATCTAGTCTTTTCCATTAGGCCAGGCAGGAATCTGTGATAGGCATGTTAGTGCTGACAGTCACTAAAATCAGAAATGAAGTGTGGAAAATGAGCAGGAACCAACAGTCTGGTCTCTGTGGGAGGTCGGAGTCAAAGTGAATTGACCTCTACTCTGCCTCCTTTCCTCTTTCTCCACTGGAGGTGTCCAAAGACTTAAAGAGTGATCTGCTCACAGGGGGTCACCAAAAGGAACCCATGACAGTGGCCATTGCTGAGGTCTTTAGCAGAGCCACAAATACCTGGGGCTGCATCACAGGAAAGTTTTAACTTATGCTTCTTGCAAAGTTTTGTGCTCCAGATTAAAAGAGGGTGAAGTTCTTAATAGGTCATCTTCATTTGCAATGTTTCTTCTTTTACTTTTTATGGAGGCATAATATACATACAGACAAGTGTATATGTCATAGGTATACAGCTCCATGAAGTTTCAAACTGAACATAACCTGTGCATCCAGGTTAGAAGACAGAACATTAGTGCACCTAGGTGTGCAACTGTGCTTCCGTCCAGTTGGGACCCCTCCCAGCAGTAACTACTCTCCTGATTTTCTTACAGCATGGATTACTAACAATGCTTCTTACAATAAAAGTTGGAGATAGTTCTCAGAGAAATCCTTTCCTTTTAGGTCCTTCTCCTTGTTATATTTTTAATATCTTTTTAAAAATAAGCCAACAATCCCAGTGGTATGGGAAGTACCTAGGTAAGAGGCAAAAGCCATCTGTCAAGAGCAGTACCACCATCTCTTCCTGAGTCCACTGTGGGTTTTGACCTCAGTCATTGCCTTTCTATCTTGACTAGCTCCATGAAAACTCCTTGGAATTGATTGTCTTAACTAAAAGCTAAGAACTTGTTGCCAATGCATTGCAACACTCCCACAGCACATGTTGCAATTATTGAATCCTCCATAAATATCCATAAATAATGCAAGAGGGGGCAACTTGGTGGGTTGGGCTGCTATGGGATGGCAACCCCCAGAAGCAAGCTGTGCTTGCAAACATCCTTGAGTCCTCCATCCGTAGATACACAGCCAGCTTCTGTGAGGCTCAGGTTTCTACTCACAAAGAGACACAGGCAGGGCAGAAACTTGGGTCTTTTAACCATCTGACTCTCCTCAGTCTGGTTTCAAAGGGAAAGTCAGGAAGGAGAAGAGCAAGGGCTTTGGAGTCAGACAGTCGCTGGCTTCAGCCATGCCTTCACCATGGGTACCTTAAAAAATTTTTTTAAACTTAATTTCTGTGCCTGCAAATTTAGGATAATAGTATCATGAAACTCATATGTGACAATGCATGTGGAGTGCTAGGCAAATTATGTGCTACCTGGTAAATACTCAATAAACATGAGATCTTACAATTTTTAAAGAGTTGTTTTCCCAGAAAAAGAACAAAGACATTTTAGATTGACAGAATGACACAAAACTTGACTGATTTTTAAATACTTAAATCAATGAATCTGGACTTAATTAGACAATTTTGATCCATTCAAACCTCTTGGTTTTGTCTATAGGACCAAAATGGCATCTTCTGGCCTTGGCACCTCAGAGACACTGCTCCCCACACAGAGTGGCAGGACAAGAGGACTTCGTCCTGCCATGGGTCCAGATTTTGTGGGAGGGAGACCCTGTAGGACAAAATAAAGCTTTGACAGAAGTTATGAGAAAGAAGATAATCATCTTAAAGCTTATAATGAGATAAGGGAAAACTGGAATACTTTCCCCCTGAGTCTATTTTAGATGAAAATAAAGTGCTTTCTAACACCCTTTAACAACAGAATAGTGGAAGCTGAAGTACTTTTGGCCACAAAAGTTGGACCTACTATGGTTCTGTAATGATTTCTGTGGCTATCATGTTGCCCCCTTCACCCAATCTCAAGACTGTTGCCCCTCCTCAGCTTGTACTACTTGTACAAAATTGGGGAGGATTCCTGAACTCTTTACGTTTCAGTTTTCTCCTGAATCAAGCAGGGCTATCAACAGTACCTCATTCACATGGCTATTGTAAAGAATAAGACAATGTATGTAAATGGCTCAATACAGAGCCTGATACTTAGTAAGCACTCAAGAAATAATTGCTGCTGCAATTGTTATCAATCACCATCATCATCACCATCATCACCATCATCATCAAATTCTGAGGCATGAAAGTCTTATTGACAATCTCCCTCATGTCTCCATGGTGTAGTTTTACCTCCTGACTTGCTTTGAATGTGAAATTTTGGATTTACATATTTAGGTCATGCATTTGTCCAATTTACTTCCAGCTGCCTGGGAAATCTGCCCATCCACTTCATTGTTTTTATGTTCATTCTGCATCTGAACACCTGGATGAAAAATGAAAAACTCAATCAAATCTTCAGCTATTTACTCCATGTTGTACCAAACATTTAATTTGTTCTAAATATTTGGAGCATTGATAAATTTTTAGTCTGCTTTTGGATATTTGGCAGATTAAAAACCAGAAGACACAACTTTATCCTGGGCAAGGCCAGGAAGAAACAAATCTCTTTCATGTGATCTATTTGAAACAGCCTGTTGATGTGGATAACATTTTTGTTTGATGGATCAGAACAATTTTAAAAATTGTTTTTACCAAAAAATGGGTGTCCCCTTCAAGATGATGGATGAGACGAAGATTAGGATTGGGGTAAGGCTATCTCTTGCAAACATTATAGTTTATAATTCCATGATTTATTTAAATTAAGGTATAATTTACATTCAGTGCAATTCACCAGTTTTAAGTATACAATTTGATGAGTTTTGAAACATATACACTATTACCGCATCAAGCTATAGACTATTTCCATCACTCTAGGAAGGTCCCTCATCCCTTTACAGTCAGTTCCCATCCCTTTCAAGCACTGATCTGCTTTCTCTCACTATAGTTCTGCCTTTTGTAGAACTTCGTATAAATGAAATCATAGGATATGTGTTCTTACATCTGGCTTTTTTCACTGAGCATAACTCTTTTGAGATTCTGCATGTCATTGTATGTATCCGTAGTTCATTCCTTTTTATTATTGAGTAGTAGTTCATCATACCACAATTTGTTTATCTGTTCACCAGTTGATGGATATTTGGCTATTATGAATAATGCTGCTATGAACGTTCAAGTACAAGTTGTTGCACAGATGTAAATTTTCATTTCACTTGGATAAATACCTAGGAATGGGAATGCTAAGTTGTAAGTATACGTTTGACTTTTGACAAAACTGTTAAACTGTTTGCCAAAGTGGCTGAACATTTCACATGTCCACCAGCAAAGTGTGGGAGTTCCCACACCCTAGTTGCAGCAACACTTTGTATAGTAATTGATATGGTTTGGCTCTGTGTCCCCACCCAGACCTCATCTCGAATTATAATCCCCATGTGTTGAGGGAGGGACCTGGTAGGAGTGATTGGATCATGGGGGCGGTTTCCCCCATGCTGTTCTTGTGTTAGTGAGAGATGATTTAAAAGTGGCAGTTTCCCCTGTACACGCTGTCTCTCCTGCCACCATGTAAGACGTGCCTTGCTTCTCCTTCACCTTCTACCGTGACTTTAGGCTTCCTGAGGCCTCCCCTGCCATGCAGAACAGTGAGTCAATTAAACCTCTTTCGTTTATAAACTACCCAGTCTCAGGTAGTCTCTTTATAGCAATGTGAGAATGGACTAATACAGTAATCTTTCTTATTTTAGCTACCCTAGTGGATTTGTAGTGGTATTTCATTATGATTTCACTTCTCATTTCCCTAATGACTATGATGTTGAGCATCTTTTCATGGGCTTATAGGTCATTTACACATCTTTGGTGACCTTTCACCAAAGGTCTCCACATCTTTGGAGACCTTCTTTTCAAATTATTTGCCCATTTATTTTTAATAGATTATCTTATTCTTATTGTGTTATAAGAATTCTTTACATATTCTTCATCTCCTTTATTGAACTTATCTTCTGCTATTATTTTTCCTGGTCTTTCGTTTGCCTTTTATTTTTTTAGTGGTGTCTTTTGAAGGGGAGGCATTTTAAATTTTGATAAAATTCAATTTATCAGTTTTTAAAATGGTTTGCATTTTTTGCATCCTTCCAAAGAAATCTGCTTATTCCAAGGTCATAAAGATTTTGTCATGTTGTCTTGTAGAATTTTATATTATTCTAGGCTCTAGAATTTAGATCTAGGACTCATTTTGAGTTAATTATTTTATAGGGTAAAGTGAAGATTGAGGTTCATTTATTTGTACATAGACATCTATTTTCTCCCCAGCACTATTCGCTGAAGACTATCCCTGAATTACTTTGACATACTTAATAACTTTTAAAGAATTGAAAGTTCTCTTTTTTTCTTTTTTCAGTTATGCCAAAATGTTTCCTTCAAAAAGATGTGCCAAATTATTGGGTACCATTTTAAAAAAGTAAAAAGTTATTTAGAAGGTACTCAAAGATCTGTATATAAGGATGCTTCTTATAACACTGTTTGTAATGATAAAAGCTGGAAACAGTTGTAGGGGATGAAAGATTTCTTTTCCTCACTTATCACTAGGTTCAAGGCTGAGGCACTATAGTATAGATTAACAAGAGAAAACCATACAGTTTTATTTAATATGTTTTATACAGTACAGGAGGCTTCAGACAAAGAAACCTGTATAATTTTATGGTAAGTTTGATGAAGGAGTCGATTGTTGTGGAGAAATGTGATTGGACAAAGGAGGTATGATCTAATGGTAGTAAACTGGGGGGAATGTAGAAAGGTCTGCTTGTTTAGATTCTTCCCTGTGTTTCTGTGTCTTCAGAAATGAGAATGTTCCTTTTCTGTGGGTTTAGAGTGGGCACCTTTCACATGAGCCTGTTATGACCTACTTCAGGAGAAGGTCAGAACATTTTTTCTAGGTTTTATAGCCTACTCCAGGGCAGGAGAAAGACAGAGAGACCCTCCTTTCTCTGCAGTTTTCTCAAATGCCAAGGTGTTATACCTTGAGGTAATGTGTCCTGAACCCCATTACAATCTAAATATCTATCAGCAGGAGGCAAGTTGAATAAATCATGGCATATTCATATAGTGTAATATTGCAGCCAATAAGAATCTGGATGTTAATCTACATATGTGACCAGGAGAAAATATTCACAACATGCTTTAAGGGAACATGCAGAGATCACAAATAGGAAATCTGGTATTTCATTTTTGCAAGTACAAAAACAATAAAAATTATAATTGCTTATGCATATATAGAAACAGATGTAGAATGATAGACAGTGGTTATCTTTAGATGTTAAGATTCCTGACAATCTATTTTTTTTTAATATTTCCTTTTCAAAGAGTGTAAACTACCTTTAAAATTAGGGACAACATTTCTTTTTTCCTTTTTTTTTTGTTTTGAGACAGTGTCTTACTGTGTTGTCCAGGCTGGAGTGCAGTGGTGCGAACATGGCTCAGGCTTAAGGGATCCTGTCTCAGCCTCCTGTGTAGCTGGGATCATAGGTGCACATCACCATGCTCAGCTAATTTTTTTTTTTTTTTTTGAGACGGAGTCTCGCTCTGTCGCCCAGGCTGGAGTGCAGTGGCGCAATCTCGGCTCACTGCAAGCTCCGCCTCCCGGGTTCACGCCATTCTCCTGCCTCAGCCTCTCCGAGTAGCTGGGACTACAGGCGCCCGCCACCACGCCCGGCTAATTTTTTGTATTTTTAGTAGAGACGGGGTTTCACCGTGGTCTCGATCTCCTGACCTCATGATCCGCCCGCCTCGGCCTCCCAAAGTGCTGGGATTACAAGCGTGAGCCACCGCGCCCGGCGCCCAGCTAATTTTTAAAATTTTTTAGAGACACATCTCACTTTGTTGACAAGGCTGGTCTCGAACTCCTGGCTTCAAGTGATCCTCCTGCCTTTGCCTCCCAAAGTGCTGGGATTATAGGCATGAGCCACTGCTCCTGGCCAGAAAACATTTTTTTAACAAAAAAAATTATGTACTCTTGGCAGCAGTGTTTAAGGATTCCCAGAGACGTGGTTCAACAAATCAATATGCAACATTTTCACTTTAAATGCTTTTAGGTGGTATGAACTCTCTGGAAAGCCAGTTAGCTGCTGAAATCTGGTTTGCTTAAGCTAGAGAGACCCACAAAAGGCTTACTGTCTCAAAGACTCTGAAGAGAATGAGGCATTTAAAGCTTCATTTCCATTAAAATGCAAATTAGAATTAAGGTTAGCCATATGGTGATGTTCTAATTTTCCCCCAATACTCCTTCTAACTCAAATAAGAGACAATTTCTATTTCTAAATTCTTTAATGATATAATTCCTCACAATTAAAAGTATATGTAATATACTCCATTTTTCTATCAACAGCACATAGAAGTGCATCTGATCACTTGTAGGGCCATATGGTATGATGAGAAACTAATCTACTTTAAAAAGTTTTATTTTCCCAGAATATGTTCTCCCGTTAGTTATATGTGTACCATCACTCAGCTTTTTAGAGGGTGGCTCTCAGAACTTTGACGAAGCCTTAAATAAGCCTAAAGAACTCAGAACACCTGGAAAATAAGGAATATTAGAAGATTAAGAATATACCACCAACTAAAGCCAGAGCAGGGCCAGACTGAAAGGCTCCGCGAGGACAAAGTATTTGCAACACTGTGTCTGACTCCCAGAAGCCCCTAGAAAATTGACTGGAGAAGAACATGGCTGCTCATTTAAGAACCACAGTCGTGTTTCTATTATTACTACCACGATCAAAGAAAACAATGTTTTAACTTCAGGGTTTCTTACATCTTTTATGATATGAAAATAATTAGAATCCTTCGTATTATCTTATTCATCACATAACCTTTTTATTACTACTTTTTTTTAAATGTGAGAACATTGAAGCTTCGGTAGAAAGTGTCAGAGTCTAGATTCGATCCCAGGTCTTCTGATCAAAGTCTTGTGTGTACACTCTTCCCCAACCTGCTTCCAGACCCCTTCTAGTCTCAGCCCCATGAACTCAAGCTCCTCATCTCCCACTTGAGCCTTTCTCCAAGAAAACAGTCAAGGAGCCTCAGAAGCCTCTCAGGGGATAGAGGAGAAACTAAGTGGGCCAAGCAGAATGTAAATAAAACACTTTACTCCATAGCATCAGACCCTCTGCTGGTTGGCCCATTGTGTTTTGTAAACTATGTAGAAAGAACCTTGGAACTAAGGAGTATGGATCTGGCCACTGTGTAACCACAGGCACATCAGAAAAAGCTTAGAGGACTAAGTGATTAACTAATTCAATGAGTATCTACTGCATCCTACCATGTATCCATCACATGGCAAAATATAGCACATTCTCATTCATACTTACGCTGAAATTTAGTGGTGGTGGGCAGCAGGGGACTATGTAATTGGCACAAACACCTAATATTTAAAGGCAGGAAACTTTTAGATGTAGATAAGAAAGCTAAGCATTGTTACTTATAAAATATATGCAAAATAAGTAATATATTTTTGTGGTGTATTATAATTTTCAAATCACATATTCACTGGTTGGATTCAAACAATACTGAGGGTGAGAGAAACAGATGTTATACCATTTTGCAGACAGGATAACCGAGGCTCAGAGGGCAGAGACTGTGTCTAATGAGTATGTGAGCTTACGCATTCTGAGTCTCAGGTATTCCTGCAGTTTATTTTAAGGCTTTGGACAAGCTCATTTTTTTTGTTTGTTTGGTTTTTTTTTTTGTTTTAAGAGAGATAGGACTATATCTCTGTTTGCCAAAACAGATGAGCAAATTAGGAACTAGCTTGGTAGAATTTCCCTTTCCTAGAATGGATGTAGCAAGTTATAACACATGAGGTCCATGGCAAAGCAGCCGCCTCATAATTACCCCTCATCAGCCCTGTCGTGATTGCCCCTGACAGTCAGTCACTGGCACAGAACATGGGGATGCATTCATTCTCAATTTAAAAACCATATAAAATGACCCAAAGAGTTGTGTCTAATCTGATTCTTAAACATGCATGTTCTGCTGATCAGTAGAAAGAGAACCCAGATGCATCAGCTCCCTTTGAGAATGCCTTTGGGAAAGTACCAGAGTGCTATAATGCTTTGAGCCTGAGCAGTGGCTGCCAGCAGTGAGCAGTCAGAACAGCTTCCACGGTGCACATCACTGACCTGGCTCCATGCCACTTGCGTTCTATAGTGGATGTTTCATCATGGGAAGGGGAGGCAAGGGAAGGAAGCAGGGGTGGGGGAATCACTTGGGAAGCTAGAAAGGTCAGATATGATGGCATCTGGTTGGAAAATGCTTCTTACAGATTGAACAGTTTGGGGTGGGTATGAGGATAGCTCTGTAAGGGTCATTAATAAAAATGAAAATTGTTCCTGGAGAATTGTTAAGACCCAGTTATGATGGCTGAGTATTAATGACATCACAACTGGGTCCTCTGCCTCTCACCATTTTCTTTTTGAAAATATTTGGTTATTTGCCTCATCTTTAGTGCTTAAATTCCAGAAAATAACTATAGATTAGTGATTCACTTTGGTTATCTGAGCCAACAACCTAACTTACTAGGAGGGAAATCAGACATAGCAGCTCTTTTTTGAGATGGCTTATTTAGGGTGTCAAGGCCATTTATCGTCATGACCTTGCAATCAGCATTGTTCATTTGCTCATTCCGTCAACACTGTGGAAGAGACATGTGCCAGGAGCTATGCTGGGCACCATGGGGGATAAAGGGTGAATGAGAGGTAGCCTGAGTGGGTTTACAGTTGAGAAGGAGAAATGAGAGGATACACACATGTCACAGGCTGTCCTTATGAACTGTCATGTGGGCTGAACCCAGTGCAAAGATCCCTTCCTCTAGGAAATAAGGGAAGAAAGCCTTGGTGGTGTGGAATGGAAACAAGGAATGGTGAGGTATTTTAGTTCAGGGAGTGGTTAAAAAGGTAGAGTCCTTTTTCAGGAGTAGTACATTTTCCTGTTTGGTTAGAATAAAGGTCTGAGGAAGGATATAGCAAGACCCAAGGCTGATGGGTAAGCTAGAGCCAAACGGTGGACCGTTTCAGTGTCAGGCTGAGGAACTCCTACTAGGCAGTGGGAGTAATGAAGGAATTTTTTTGTTGAAGGCAGACGCAAACAAGCCTGTGCTTTAGAATGATTAACTGGTATAGTGGAAGGATTGAAATGGAGAAATGCTATGGTGAGAGAGACAAATTGAGTGGGAGAGCTATTGCAATAGACCAGATGAAAGATCATGCAGGCCATAGCTAAGAAAGATGGTGCATAGACTGTGAGCTATTCGGAAATTAAAACTATCAAGTCTTGGAGACTGATTAGATGTAGGTCATTAGGGAGAAGAAAGAGATACAGATAAGTTCAAAGAGGGGCTGCAGTAGGAGGAGGAGCATGTTTTAAGGAAGACCTAGCAATTTCAGCCTAAGCCATGTATTCATTTGCTAGGGCTGCCAGAACAAAATACCACAGACTGGGTGGCTCATGTAACAAAAATTAATTTTCTCTCTGTTCAGGAACTGAGAAGCCCAAGATCAAGGTACTGAGTAAGTTTGGTGTCTCCTGAGGCCTCTTTCCTTGGCTTGTGGATGGCCACCTTCTTGCTGTGTACTCCCATGGTCTCTCTTCTGTGTGCACATATCCTTGGTGTCTCTCTGCATGTCTAGTTTTCCTCTTATTAAAAGAACACCAGTCGGATTGAATTAGGACATACCATAATGGCCCCATTTAACTTAGTTACCACATAAAGGCCCTATCTTCAAATATAGCTGCATTCTGAGGTGAGACTTCAACATATGAATTTTGTGGGGACACAATTCAGTCTCTAAGAGGACATGCAGAGTTTGAGGTACTGGTAGACATTCCAGAGAACCTGCCTAGTAGATAGGTGGTTTGAAGCATATGCTCAAGCTCAGGGCACAGGAGAGGGTTGGGGATGGAGAGGTGAATGTCGTAAACTATGCATGAACCAAGGTCTGGGGAGAAGATGAGAAGAGATCACTCTGGGGGTCATGGTGATGAAGATAATAATAAAATAGCAATAGCTGCTGTGCATCAAGTTTTCAGTATATTAGCACTGGGCTAAGCCCTGTGCATGCTTGGAATGACAGATCTGTGAAAGAACAATTACTATTGTTATTTTGATCATTTACCTTGATTTTATAGAAGAGAAAGCTGAAACTTGGAGAGGCAAAGTGATTTTCTAAGGCCTAATAGTTTTTAAGCAGCAGAACCAGAATGTGAAGTTCAAGTAAATCTGACTTCAAAGATCCATGCCCAACTACAGGGCCACACTGCATCCAGGGAAAGCAAGTAGAAGAGAAAGAGAAGAAAGACAGAGGCAGCATCAGTATTTCGTAGGGGAAGCAAAGGAGGAAGAATAGGGAAGAGGAACTGAGAGGGGATAGTCAGAAAAGAGAAACATCAGAAAGAAAGGATGGGCCAGGAGCCAGAGGTGGTCTTGGGGCACAGCCAACAAGGCCGAATACGGCACAAGATGAGTAGGAAAGACTTACCAGTGGGCTGAGTGGCAGGGAGGACGCTGGTAACCTTCGTGAGAGCTGGCTTTCTGGAACATTGGAGGTAGATGACAGATGGCCATGTGTTGAGGAGAGATTGGGAAGTGAGAAGAGGAGGTGGCAAGCTTCGTCATCGTGGGAAGAAGGTGAGAAAGCTATGGTGGGAGGGGAACAGAGTCAAGGGGAATTTATTTTTAAAACAGGACAGAAAGATTTTAAAAGATGGATAGGTCGAAGGGGTGGGGGAGGATGTAACTTCTGAAGATAGCAGAGAGGAAACGATTTAATGAGTAAGACCTTGGCAGAGGTGGGTGGCAGGGTGAGGCTTCAGGTTGAAACCAACTTTAAAAAGAAGCAGGGACCCTTTCTCTGAGACTAGAGGGGATTAATGAAAGATGGGTGGTGAGATGAATGAGCTAGGAGGTTGACTGGGTTGGAACAAGAGATGAATGGAATTATACTAAATAGAACAGATATGTCTGAAGAAAGGTAGCAGCAGAATGACGAATTCCTGAACCACCAGCCACATTAAGCCAGATATGGTTCTGTTTTCTCAACCTAAGGCTTGAGCTGGTCTTAAAACTCAGCTGGGCCTGAGAGTGGACCCAAATAGCTTCAGTTGGCAGGATTATGGGGCTGCCCAGGATCAATAAATATTAGAATGTACGCACTGAGAAACATTCTCAATCAGCTGCTATTTATGGAATGACCTCTATGTGTAAAGCATTATAAATTCTTGGGAAACCGATTTTCCCAACTTGCCTTCATGTGTAAATTTAATCCCACCCTTAGCCTGTGGCATAAACTGGTACAAATATAGAAACGTGGATTAGAAATGGTTACATGCTAGTCCCTGGCCTTCTCAAGATTTTGTTTATAGATGTTTATACTTTGTTAGAGTTGGCTTTGGTAATAAGCACATCATGTAACAAAAGGACTCAGCCTCTAGCAATCTGGCTTGGCAACACTGAGAGCCAATTAATTAGAAGGTAATTTAATAACACTGCTTTTAAATCATCCATGTGATATGACAGGATTCTGGAATTTTTGAAGCAATAGGCATTGTCTAGCGAAAATGCAGGTATGCGTGTATTGAACAGTGTGGGTGTGAGAAGGGCATGGGTATTCTAGTGTTCCATAAACCTTTCCCAGTGGTTGGAGCACTGCTCTGCGTTTGGGAACTGAGAATGGCTGATTTCTTCCCAGGGAGTCTTGTTGGTGTGAGAATTGCTTGGCTTACGTGTCCGGATCTCATATGAAGTGGATGTTGAAGTGGTGGGAAACAGAGGAAGAAGGTTTGTACGCATGCTGCAAAGCCATGTGTCCCACATCAAATCTAAAAGGCACTGGGGACCAAGGCTGCCCTCATCTGCACCAGGAGCTAGCAATAGCTCACTGGTATTTGCCTCCTTGGAGGCATCTGAGAGTTGGCTTCTTAAATATTTAGAAGCAAATACTTGGAACTTGGCTAAAGTATTTCTGGGTCTTGTGTTCCAGCCTGCACCATGGTTTATACAGGAGGGTCTTTGCAGCCAAAATCTGAGCTTGCAGAGGCAGCATCAAAACATACTTTCACATCTTCAGACTCCACACACCTTTGGCATCTTAAAGTATGCATTTGTTTTAAAATGACAAATGACATATCATGAACTTCAACAAAATTCATCATGTAACTAATAAAAATTTGGCATAGTTCCTCTAGGAAGCAGAGTAGGGAATGCAGGTGCCTGGGGACATGTACTCTACAATACGATCCTCTAAGTCTGTAAGCTCCATTTTCTTTTTCTTAGGAAAGAAAATAAAACATTGAGCTAGAGGAGATCGTTAGAGGCCATTTAGTTTACGCTAGTGAAAAGTCAGAAGAATCACCCTGCACATTACAAGTGCCCCTCTTTCCAGACTAGCCCAGGACCTGGATGGAGGAGGAGCTCTGTCAGCATTTTCTGAATGATATATCAGAAATGTGGACTGATGAACGCCACTAATATTGGATGAAAATATCTCCAAGTTTCCTATCAGTTAAAGAAACAACAACAAAAAAAGCCATATTCACGAGTTCTTGTTTTTAAAAAGCATGCTGTTTCACAAAGAGAGAAACGTCCTGAGTGCTGAGAGCAATTTATTGCATGGGTTATTCTATGATGGGCATGGTAACAACTAGCTATAAATATGGCTGTCTCTCACAATGGCTCTTAATAAAAACACTGAACATGATCTGAAGTCACAATGATGTGAAGGGATTCTAAAGAGAATCTAGTAGGACAGTTTGGCTATGTAGGTCTTTGGTGGTTTGACTCGAAGGATTAACTGGCTGACTGGTGGCGTTTCTTCCTGAGTACCTAGCCTGGATGCCAGGGAGGACCCAAAGCCACATGATCAACATAGGGCACAATCAAGGATGCTCATCTCAAATATAAGAGTGGAAGGAGGAGAAAATGTTGAGCATTTTAACTGGTATTTTAAAATTCTACATGTTAAAATAAACATTGATAGATTATGATGTATGGTATATAACAAAAAATCACAAGGATATATATATATACACACACATATATACATATATTTTATTTTATTATTAGTATTTTGAGGTGGAGTCTCGCTCTGTCATCCAGGCTGAAGTGTAGTGGCATGATCTCGGCTCACTGCAACCTTCACCTCCTAGGTTCGAGAAATCCTCCTGCCTCAGACTCCTGAGTAGCTGGGACTACAGGTGCACGCTGCCACACTCAGCTACTTTTTGTATTTTTAGTAGAGCTGGGGTTTCATCATGTTGGCCATGTTGGTCTGGAACTCCTGACCTCAGGTGATCTGCCTGCCTTGGCCTCCCAAAGTGTTGGGATTACAGGCAGGAGCCACCGCGCCCAGCCAATAATATTTTTATGATGAAATCTCTTTGAAAAAATTTCTTTTTTCATCAGGTCACTTCAGGCTATACCTATAGATGTTGTGATAAATATATTCTCTGCTGCCCCTGGGAACGATTTGATGGAAAACTCTGAAAACCCTCTTAAATATATTCTTTTACATGAGCTTTTAATAGGAGTTATATGGCTGACAATTCAAAATTGGGGTCCCCAATCAGAACTTAAAGAGTGGACTTTGTAGATTAAGAAAGGAACCCCAGACCTTTGTCCTAAGCAGGCAGGCAGAAAAATATGAGATTTTGTTGTTAAATGAACACATCCCCTGTCTTTTTTCTGAGCAAAAAAAGCTTTATTCCAGCCGACACACAAATGCTAGCATACCTAGGCATGCCTGGATGGAGAAATAGGTGAGCTGTGAGTTATAGATGCTATTCTAGTTTAAAAAATCTATGTGATTTAGTGAAGGGTTTTGCATTTGCCTGCAATAGTCTTTGCTGTCATTTTAACCTTTACACTAAAAGTGGGTCTTTCCATTGAATTGCTTCGAGTTATTGCCAGGGTTAAAGAGCAGCACTAGAGTTTCAAGCATGGTAGAGGCTTCTGTTTAAAATGGGGAACAAGTTTCATTCCAATCCAGGGACACAAAGGCAGCAGAGTTTGCTGATTGTTATTACTGTGGCAGCTCCTTAGTAAAACTTCGCTTCCCTTCTCCAGCGGTTTCCTGTCACATACTTGGAATAAAACTCACAGTCCTGCCCATAGTCCACAAGGACCTATGGGATCTGTGCCCTTAGTCCCTCACTTCCTGTCTGGCTTGCTCCTCCCTAGCCATGGTGGCTAATGGCTCCTCATGCCCACCTCTGGCTCAACGCTCCACCTGGTGCCTCTCCCCCAGACACCAATAACCTTGATCTCTCACCCTCAAGTACCTGCTCAGTTTTAACCTTCTCTCTGCAGCCTTTCCTGATGCATCATCCCTGACCCCTTAGCCAGCCTGTTTTTTCCTTCAGAGCACTTATCACTACATTTATATATTTCTTTGATGATTTGGTTTATTGTCTATCTTTCCCTAGTAGAATATAAACTCCACAAGGGCAGAGAATTTGTCTGTTTTGTTCACTGCTATATTCCATGATCTAGAACAAGACCTTACCCAGAGTATAGGCTCCATAATTATTTTGGAAAGAATAAGTTAATATTTAATATTCTGTTCATCTTAGACGATCAATGGCCAGAAAGAGGCCACTGTATGAAGATTGGTGGCCTGTGGCCAGTGTCACATAACTAGAAACAGCATTTGTGTGATGAGAAGAGGCAGGGGAATAATGAGTTGGAACATTTTTAAATCTCCTCTTATGGGAGAAAATTCTGAAGAATCAGGATCTTTAAGGAGGATGCTAGAAATAGAATATGGTAGAGCCAATTAGTACCTTAGGAGATGGTTCTGAGACTTTGCATCACCAGGGATCTCTTTTTAAAATCTCTCCCATATATTTTGTCAGATCTTTCTATTAAGACCCTAAACTTTTTCAGTAGTTCATTGATCATTTTCACTTTTGTGAGGAAAAGTCATATGCAGCTGCCAATTAGAATGCCAGATTGAAGTAAAATAATCAGAATATCATAAGACTATGAGAAAATTTCTTCCAAAAGCAAGGGCAGAGCTGGTGCAGCCTCAGTTCCAATAATTAGGTGCCCCCGACTGGACTCTCCAAGATTTTGAAAATAGCTCAAGGGCCCCCTTGACCTATTTGGCTCAACGGAAATGCTGTGACTTGCCCAAGATCACATAGCAATTTATTGGCAACATTAGGCCAGAATCCTCGTCCCGTGACTCCCATGTTAGTGCTCTGGTGTATTAAAGGTATAGTTTCCCAGGGAGTCTACTCACATGGTAGCTCTGTTTGAGTTATGTACTTAGAGGCCAAGGTAACAATAGCTATTATGTTTATTAAAGATATACTGTATCTGTGCCAGATGATTTTCCTAAATTTGATACAATACTCAGAATAACCTTTATAATAGGTATCACTACTCTCATTTTGCTACAGAAGAGTCACAGAGGCCAAGTGACTTGTTCAAGGGCTCACAGCTAGAAAGTAGCAGAGTCAGAACCTGAACCTGGGTTTTTCTGCTTTGAAGCCCATATGTTCTTCCTTACACCTTGCTGTCAATATACGCAGAGCCAGGTTCCTGTCCATGATTCATCTGTTAAGAGATTATGCCCTGGAGCTATGATAATTTTCAATTATTTGGATGATGGAACCCTTCTCCCAAGTTGGTAGCTTCCCCAGAACACTGACTCTAATTCACTGCTTTCTGCACTACCGGGAGAAAAGAAGACAGTTCGTAGGAAAAACGTTGAGGAAGGTGGGTGGAGGAGCCTTCAGAGAAGGATAATCTCTCAAACTCAAGTTATTTCTATCATCACCTAAATCCTTACAATATTCCACAGCTTTTCTATCTCCTTCTATAGTTCATCTTCATCCTGTATACACACAGTGTATTATTTGTGTCACCATGACCTAGGAATCTTTCTATCTGGGAATCACATTTCCTGGCTATTTTTAAGGATTACAGAATTTTCTCTTTCCTATGAGCTGCCTCTGTGAGCATTGGCAGATGGGGAGCATCTTGAGCCGTGGTCACAAATGTTTAGAAGCTCTAAAGGTCATGTCTATTGCCTAATGAATATTTGGTTTCTGATAATGGACTTGTGACAAACACCTATCATTTGAATACTAATTACAGTGATTTATATTGTATTCTCATTGGCTGCCTTATGAGATGATGTTCCAGAAAGTCCCTGGTGGGTGAAAGACATGGAATCATGTCTGGCATTAAGATGTTAAAAGGAAAACAGTACACTTTGTTCTTTTGGCAAGCTCCCATTTAACTGACAAATCTGTTGAGCTGGAGAAGCTTTGTTTAAGTAAGAAATAAGGAATGATTCAATTCATGTAACAGTCTAAATATGATATTTCCAAGACAAGCTGGGAGATGTCTGACCTCTTTTCTCTAAAGAAGAAAGTGTAGTCTGGTGGGAAAAGCATGAACTTTACAAACAGAGAGACCTGAATTTTTAATTCCAGGGTCACTGTTTGTTATTATTATTGCTGTTGTAAGTTATAATAATAACAATAACAATATGTCTGTCTTAGCTGATTTTCCTAAATTTGATCTGATTCTCAGAATAATCTTTATAATAGGTATCATTACCCTCATTTTACTAAAGAAGAGACACGGAGAGTTTACTTTGCATATATGGGTAGTATACTAAAGGCTTGCCTGAATTATCTTAATTATTACAATAATCCTATGACTTATTATCAAATAGTATTAGTCATCTCTATTTTACAAGGGAGGGGACTGAGGCTTAGTGTATCGGTCAGGGTACTGGGAGGAAACAATTGAATTCAGATGATTCCAATAAGGAAACTTTAATAAGACGACTCCTTACAGAGGTGGGGCAGGGATAAGGGAACCAGCAAAGGATATTGAGGCACCCAGAGACTGCAGCCTTGGCACACTGTTACCACCCCTAGTGCTGGAGGGACAACCGAAGGGAAGAGTGAGTGGTGGCATGTTGCGGGGGGTCGGGGGGCTGCCTGGTGGGAGCTGACATACAGGGATGCTGCAACAGCCGGAAACGTGTACCAAGTCAGGGAGAAGCGCAGAAGAAATGCCTCAACCTTTGTCTCCTCCTCCCTCTGATCTATCTGTGCTTCTTGTTGACTAAACCCAATGGGAAGCCAGAGAGCAAGGGAGAGTGATGATGCTTTGCAGATCAATCCCAGGGCATAGGCAGATTAGAGGACCGATGCATTCAGAGTGTCTTTATCCTGAAGAAACAGGATGGACCCCATTTGGTTTGGATATTGAAACTGATGATGCCACACAAATGCCAAGTGGGTATGAAAGGCTTAACTCACATAATGAGGCTTTCTGGGAAGAGCATGGCAGCCCCTAAGCAGGTTTGATAATAGGTTAAGAGAGCAAGGAAAGGAGACTAATATGGCAGGGTGAGGGTTCTCATACATGGTTTAAAATTCCAGCCTGTACCAAAGAGAAAGTACCCAGGCTTTCTAATCAGCTTGTCAAGATGGGGGCTGGGGGTGGAAGAAGAGGGAGGAGTGAGTCTTAAAGGCTGTCAGCAGTCAAACATCAAAACTGGTGTTAGATCCATTCTAACAAGGTGGCAGATGGAGATTAAGTAGCAGAGAGATTCATTAATTAATGATTAATCACTTAATTATTAATTAAGTGATTAATTAATAGTTAATCATTTGGTTTTCAACCCAAGTCAGTCTTTGGCCAAAACTTGTGCTTTTAACTATCACAGTAACTGACTTCGTGACCTTGAGCAAGTTACTTAATCTCTCTGAGCCTTGACTTTCTCATCTATAAAATGGAGATAGTATCTGCGTGCCTGACACATAGCTGGTGTTCCATTTATGGCAGTTAGGATTGTTACCCTTTTGCTTCTGCTGCAGTTGTTACTGTTCTGGAAAGCCTGGTGTTCTAGTGTCTCTGAGAAAAAGTCTGGCACAGATTCGACTCCTATTTCTCTAAGCAGCATATCCTGCGACACCAAGCTATTACCTTTTTCTTAAGACAAGGTTGAGAGACTTATCTTACCAAGTCAATCAACAGACAAGTTTAACATCTGTCTCCCTGGCATATGTCAGAAAAGAAGGCTGCACAGCCTTCAATCATTCAGATGCCACCATGATGTAATGGAGTTGCTGAGAAGTGAAAGGGGCCTCTCTTACTTCATCCTTGGCTATTAACTCTGGAAGATTGTCTTTCTAAGATGCCAGGAAAAGAGGGATGTGAGATGGGCAGATTTGTTTTCCAGTGTTCCTTTAATGTCATGTGGTTCTAGAATCTTCCATTTATTTAACACTACTCCAGTTCATCTACCCCATGGGCTAGGAGGTGCTTTGTACATAGTATCTCCTTGATCAATCTTTGCTGAATTAAAGACTGATTTTTTGAACCAATAGCATGCCAACTAAGCTACTCATGGCTTGTTTTTCTTTAAAAAAAAATGCACCTAACAAAATAAATTATAGTGAATGTTTCAGATAGAATTTTGCTGGCAGCTACCTTTTCACATGTGGGAACTGAAATCACTTCAGAAAAATCCCAGCTCCCCAGACTTCATGTAAACAATTATCAATTAGTTGATGACACCAACCCACAGCGTGGATAGGTATGTACCAAGCCTGCAAATGCCAATTCTTCCAGCCAGGGGACTGAGGCTGTTAGTTAAAGATAATCTGTCAAAAGGTTGTAATAGGAACTTTCTGGGAGATTTCAAAAAATCATCACTGGAAAAAAAAGAAAAATCCTGGCATATGTCCTTTAGCCAGCAGTCCTGTTGTGGATAAGAACAGATGCTACCCTGGCTAAGTAAAAAGCACAACATGAGTCTTTTTCTTCCTGCTTTTTAAACCAGAAAACACCATCCATTGCAGGCCAAAACAAGACAGGTGGCATCCATTCGAATTGGAAATGAGGTGCTGAGATAATAGACTGTGGGATCCACCGTGGCCAGCCTTGAGGGAGTGGTTCCCTGTCAGAGGGCTCATTGTTTTTCTCTTTTAGTGAGTAGGCTCTATAAAATGTACAGCTCCCGATGCCACTTTGGTTCCATAAATTGTATTAATTGTTCTTTTGTGTGCCCTCCTTTGCACAATTTGCTTTTGATGAACCATGAGTACTCATTGTGACTGTGCAGGGCTGCCTCGAACGGAGACCCTGGGCTTCCTGTGAAGCAACATGGAAACAAGTGGTTGTATGTGGGATGATTCCCAAAGCGTCTGGAGAGTTCTGGAAGTGTCTGTGTCACCTCCCTGGCACAGCCCCCTGTGTATGGGAATCATTAGGGCCAGGGAGTGTAGAGTTATAGTTTATGGGTGAAGACAGCCATAGAAGCTTCAACCACCACTCGACTGGAAAAGGCAGAATTGTGTGTGTGTGTGGGGGGGGGCGGGGTCAGGTGGGCTATGGGCCTCTCTGTCCTCCTCATTATAGGATGACACCCTCGGCTGTCCCTGGCTGCTCTGTTCTCCCAGTCCCTTGCTTCCTACAAAGTAGGGTGGGGAGGTTTGGGGGCTGGGGGACAAGACCTATGTTTCAGATTCTCCCCCTTTCATACTGTTTCTCATCTTTATATCCTCACACCCCCCAACAACAATAAAATCCATGCTTTCTGGCACTCAGGGCTCAGTGAGGGCTTCCTAAATTGAAGGAAAACTCTGAGTTAAAGTATTAATGTCTCTCCGTGGATTAGTCTGTTTACCAACCCGGCTAATGGTAACTTTTGTATTTTTACAACATAGCTGTGCTTATAACCAAGGTAGGGCAGGGTCAATTTCAGTCATCATGAAAGAGCTGGTTTGGGAGCTATTTGGGAGCAGGAAGTATCTTTCCATTTTCAAAGCCTCTCAAATTAAGCCACGAAGAGCCCGTATTAGGCAGTGTGGCCTCATGGGAAAAGAATGGAAAGATGATGGGTATAAAGAGGTCCAGTGTTTCCATATCTTTTGATTCAGGAGTTGCAGCTCTAGGAATCTGTCTTAAAGAAGAAATATTCAGACCCAGACAATGCTTATGCATGTAAATGTTTATTGCAGTGGTATTTTTCCAGCTGGAAGATTAATTAGTCTAAGAGCTAGTCACAGAATACTTTTGAGTGAGAAAGCTGCCTTGAGTCAGGTGACAACTTCTGGGGTAAAGCTAAGGCTTCATGAATATGTCTGATGAAGCCTATGAAGATGAGTGTCTGGTGAGGGACAGGAACTGGACAAAAAGATAACAAAAGTATTCTGTCCATGATGCTTACGGTTATCGAGGGGTTAGGAAGAGACGATAGAACAGACAGAGGGGAGAGAATGAGAAACAGAGCATCGGGAAGCAGGGTGGCATAGGAGCTATTTAGAAATGTCAGGGTTTGCTGGGCAAATTGAAGGTGTGTGTGGCCTGCTGGCATCTATCTGTATAAGTTTATTTGAATGAGGGAAAGATAAAGGAAAAAGGAGAAAAGCTGGATGGGGAAGACAAAGTGGTACCCATCTGGCCCACGGGCAGACCTCATGGGCCGACCTCATGGGCCTAAGAAGAGAGGCGATTTTCCCAGAGGAACTTTAGGGCTTTGTTACTCAATGTGCGGTGCTGGGACCACCAGCACGAGAGTAGACCCACCCAAGACTTCATGATTCTGGATCTGCATTTTAATATGATCCCAGATGACTTGTGTGCACATTGATGTTTGAGGAGTGCTGTCCTAGGAGACCCATGGTATCTGAATACATCTGAGAGAGTGCAAAAGAGCAGCCTCTCCTCACGTCTGCTTAAAGCTTTCCCCAGGGTGGGACACAAAGTATGGAAGAGAACCTGTCAGGACCTTGAGGTCTCAGGGAGGGAGGAGTGGCGGTTAGAACACAATCCTCAAGAGGTTTTTCAGGTGGTGGAAACCAGGTGACAGCAGCTGAGAGAGAAAAGTGGGTGAGGATTGAGAACAAGCATGAGATATGGTGGGAGGTCTCAAAAATATCATTGGGGTTTGAAGAAGGCAGGGATCTTGTGTCACACACGAGCACTCCTTGGGTTGGTGCTGTCAATACCACTTTAGATCCAGAGGCTGGAAAGGCCTTGGGAAGCCTTGCTGGTCTGTGTAGTTAGTATAATCTTCTCATAAACAAAGGATATAGGCAAGGGAATACTATATAATGAGTTATATTGGTTTTAAAACATGATTAGGAAAAAAGAATGGAAAGAAATGTAAATTTATTTCTGTGTGACTCAGATTTCACCTTCATACATACTTGTACTTTGCAATTTTTTTTTCCGATGAAGATAGGTAAATATAAGTATCAAAAATGCAGCAAAATGTAAATAATGACTGCTTCTGAATGGTAATGGTGTGAAATTCTCCCCTTTTCTTCATATTGTTCTGTGCTTTCCAAAGTTTCTCTGTGAACTGGTAATACTTCAGAAAGGAAGCAAAAAGAAGCACAGATGTGGAATCAGAAGACCTGTGATCCAGGTGGACACCTGCCCCCAATAGCTAATAGCCTAATCATGTGTGTTCTACAGCCACTGTGACCTCCTTCAACCTCTCCTTGCTCATGTGTAGACAGACACAGTCACAGACCCTAGCGGCTGCAAAGATAGTGTATGCGGAGGACTTTGTGAACTGGTAAGTACTACACAAATGTTAATGCTAAGGCTGGCTTGGTGAGCCATGAGGTCCATTTCTTGGAGCTCTTCCAACTCCCTCCCTTGGTCCACCCTGTGGGAGGTCAGTAGAGGGTGTCTACCTCAGACTGGCTTCAGGGAAACATCAGAAGGGGTCTTTCTTTTCTACAAATTAGTGGAATATGTGGGCCCAAAGTTCCTTTTCCCCTTTAGCCAATTTGACTGAGGTAGAATTCCTGAACTTCTCTTAACAAATGCCACCTGCTGTCTGTCAGGCAGTAGTAGCATCTCTCATTAACATTGCTAGGATCTGGCCATAATGCTTTTCTATGGAGTTCTTACCATCTGATGTGACAGTGGTATTCTTTAGGCCTGTTCTCTGGTTTACTTTATGAAGAATTATTATCCAAATCTCAGAGTAACAATAAAACCAACAAAGATATATATCTGCAATCTTGAAAAGGTCTTTGAAATAGCACTATATGTAACTAACAAGCAAAATTATCTATGAGGTCAATTCAGTATATATGGAAGAATCATCTCCCTGTACCCACTGAAATGTTCTGCTAGCGCTCTTCACCCATAAAGCCCCTTTGGTCCTACAAGCCCAATGCATATGTTCTGTAGGGTTGCTGAGTCCAGAAGCATTTTTAACTTTCAGTCTGGGGTGCTGCAATTCAGGGCAACCATGAACTGATGAGATAGCCTACATGTCCTTTGCTTTCTTCAAATACTAGTGCAGATGTGATATGGAAACCTGAGGGTGATGGCTCACATGGAGGCTTGGCAATCCAATGCCTGATGACAATGCAAGAAACCTTGTGCGACCGAAGTTCCAGCTGACTCCACTTCTAAATTTTGCCAAACTAAGGGGAATTAGGGTTCAGATCTTCCGTATGGTTTTAGAAAGATTTCTTACCTTGCAGAGGTGCAAATCTTAAGGTAATACTATAACCCAGTTCTCTGATTTCTCTTTTTCTTATATTTATCACATGTGTCTTTTTTTACATTTATCATTTGACATATAAAATATAAAGCATAACAAAGATTTTAAAGTTAAAAAATTGGCACATACAAATATAAAATGACCAAATGTCAATGAGTTTATTCAACTCATAAATAATAAAAGAAATCAGTAAGGTATTAGGACTGATTTAGAGGAACAGGGATAAATATAACCAGTCAAAAGAAATATGAGATAAATATGTGAACAGATATAAACATGTTTGAAATGCTAAAGGGCAACGATATTTAAGGCTGTCTTTTCTGTCAGAGAGAAATCAAGCACATCCAATTGCATCAATTGTATCTTATCCCTTTGCATTATTACACATGGGAATTCTTTGACTCAAAAAATAATCTTTGCAATAATATCAGTTTTCTAATGAGTTAACCTCTACCTCTACAAATTTCAAAAATAGCCTATTCAATGAAAAATTGTTCAAAGGTGCACACCCCGATAGAAGAATAGAATCCCAGGAAGATCTACTAGATTATGTCGAGCAGTCCACTGAAAGGATACCTAGTAATCTTTTTAACTTATTTCCAGATTTTGGATAATTTTCTTAGCAATTGTTTGATAGAATGGTGCTTTTCCAAATATAATTTTAATTTAAAACACTTACAATGCATGTGTCATGCTTTTGTTTTCAGTAGTGTTTTATTTTGTTTTACCTTTGAAAGGAATAAATCCTTTTAATCTATAAAATAGAGATTATCTTACGTGTTGACACAGAATTGCTTATGTTACAATTATTTAACATTAGCATCTCTGACTTACTTCTTATTGGCTTTGATCTCATCACATACAAGCTAGGCCATTTGTTGACTTATTTGCCCTTGTTCGTGTCATTGCCTTGACAGACGGCGAGCAATGTGGTGGTCAAGAAATATTTACAGGGCCAGCTCCCCCTGGGGTCGGCCAGGCAACCTCTCTTCCCCATTCTGTCTCTGCTGCTTTTTCATGGGGCTCAGCTGGGCAGTGACTCAGAGAGGCAGCTGGGGAGAAAAGACTGCCAGGTGGTGAGAAAGAAACCAGAGTCCCTTGTTGGCACACAAGCAGCCCATTAACTCCCTGGGCCATCAAGGTGAGGAGGGGTACAGCTCTTCCTTTCTTTCCCACATGCTTGTTCTTCAGGCTGTCTCCCGCCCTGCTACCACTTGTTTTCCCTTCCAGGCTATATGTGATGTCAATTTTCTCCGGAGTCCAACTGGATTTTTTTTAAGAAGTGGGTTCAAGGTAGAGGAGACATGGTGTATTTGCCTTGAAGATTAGATTCTGGCTTTCTACAATTTGGGAACAAAGTCTGATGCACATAATGACTCTCATTATTTTCCAGACATTGAGATGGGTGCTTTTTGTGTAAATTTTAAAGAATTTAATGTAGCAGAATATGCAAATGTAACTACATTATTTATTTATGCTACTTGGAAGAAGTGAGCTCTTTGCTCCTGGAGGAAAGAAAGCTGCTACTGCTTTTCTGAGGGCTGAGCCTCCTTTCTCTTAAGAAAGACAAAACAGCTCTTTGGTGGTGATGGGCTATTGGCTTCATAAATCATCTACCACTTCTCCCTAGGAGCAGTCTAATATCCATCATTTTTAAAAATGTTTTCTTACTCCTTAACCTTGTAATCCAGGAACCCAATCAAGGAAATCTGGGAAGAGGCCTCAGTTTCTCAGTCTACTGAAATAATCTCTGAAGATGCTATCCCCATCATGAAACCAAGGGGTAGAAAGACATGTTTTTTTTCTTCTAAGTGTTAAAAAAGAAGGGTTCAAGGCAGAAAAGAGTGGAATTCCCCATGAGTCAGGACAAGGAAAGGGGGGTGGTGGGCAGATCCAAGAGTGGTAAAACTTGAGCAACATGTTCCCAGCACTCTAGAGGGTGCTGGTGGTTGGAAGGAAACAGCTCAGAGTTGCATGTGGGCACTGGGAACCAAAAGCAATGGGTCCCCAAGGTCAGCTGGGCATGGAGGGATTGCAGCCACCAGTGGGTGTCTTTGACAAGGGTGTGTGAGTGTGGCACGAAGTGCCTTTGGAGGTGATCTCAGTAGACTGACAATCTGAAGCCTCACACCAAAGGTCTTTGATTGGGTTCCTGGATTACCAGGGTTAGCAGTAGGGAACTATAAAGAAAAATGACAGCTACTGGACTGCTCATGACATTGGTTAGACCTGTGCATGGACTTGCCATACTTCAGAAAAAAATAATTGGAAAAAATCCATGATAGTCCAAAACAGGAAGAACTAAACTCTACACTTTGGAATCAGTACATAGATGGTAAAACTAAAGAAAAGAAAAAGAATAATTATCAGAAAATTTAGGTGGGAAGAAAGTTAATATAATGGGGATTAGCCACCTAAGTAGGGCCTCAAGACAAAATACAGGGCCCCCAATTGAATTTGAATTTTAGGTAAATAATAAATGATATTTTAGTATGTGATTTTCCAAATACTGCATGGAACAAACTTATACTAAAAAAATCATTCATTGTTTATCTGAAATTCAATTTGCACATTTTTAATTTGCTAATCTAGCAACACTGCTTTTAAGGCACCGACCATGATGTATTTCTTGACCATGGCTATGCTATTACTTGACTGAGAGCATTCACTTTATTTTTTAAAAATGTACATACATATTTTATGAGCTTTTCTGTATATACACTATCTTTCATGATAAATTTGTGTTGAAATGTTCTCACTTCTTAAATACAATGGAACAATTTGTACCAATTACAAAAACATTATCTTATTTACCTCATCTCTCTCCCCACCCAAATGCTGAATGAAATCCATTCATATCCCATTACAGATGAAGAAACTGAGTCTTACAAGTTAAATAGCATGTCCATAGCCACAGAGCTGGTAAACAGTAGAATCAAGTTTCAACCTGAGTCTATCAGACCCCAAAGTCTGTACTCCTAACCACTGTAAAATGCCTGTGTTATGCAACAAAAAATAACATGGATCAAAATCTCTGGAGGCCCTTAGGAAACTTGCATCTGTGCTTGTCCTTGGAGCAAATTGGTCCATTGTCAAATCTTGGTCCATTGTCAAATCTCTCTGACAATGGGGTCAAGAGTAAAAAATTTTATAAAAGGATAGAGGGAATCAACAAACACCCACACTGAGATGTCACGTATATTGGAATTATCTGGCAAGGATTTTAAAGCAGCCATCATAAAAATGCTTTCACAAGCAGTTATGAATGTGCTTGGAACAAATGAAAAAATAGAAATTCTCAGCAAAAAAATGTAAAGAAGAACTAAGTGAAATTTTTAGAATTGAAAATATGATAACAAAATCTTTAAAAAAACATAATGAATGGACTCAATAGCAGGAGAGGCCACAGGCAAGAATCCATGAACTTAAAGATATAACAATAGAAATTACTCAATCTGAGCAGCAGAGAAAAAAAATAGACTAAAAAAAGAAATGAACAGACTCTTTCAGGAACCCGAGCAAAAATAACAAAAGACCTAACATTTGTGTCATTAGTTTCAGAAAGAGAGGAGAAAGAAGATGGAGGTGGAAAAGTATTCAAATAAATGAAGGCTGAAAGCTTTCCAAATTTGGCAAAAACTGGAAAACCTACAGTTTCAAGAACCTGGGAGAATCTCAAAGAGAATAAACCCAAAGATATACACACCAAGACATCTTATAATCAAACTTCAGAAAACGAAAGACAAAAATAAAACATCTTAAAAGCAGCGAGAGAGAAATGCCATTTTACCTATAGAGGAAATGACAGTGGATTCCTCATCAGAAACTACAGGGGCCAGAAAGAAGTGGCACAGGATTTTTTAAGAGCTGAAAGAAAATAACTGTCAGCTTTGAATTCCATGTCCCATGAAATTATCCTTCAAGAAGTGAAATCGAGACATTCTCAGAGAAAGGAAAACTAAGAGTTTTTCACTAATAGACCTACCCTAAAAGCATAGCCAAAGGAAGTTCTTGAAACAGAAGGAAAATTAGAAAAGAAGGAGTCTTGGAACATCTGAAAGCAAGCGAGCAATGGAGGGGTAAAAATAGGATACATACAATAGTCTCTCCTATTCGTAAGTTTTCTAAATTAGATTTGACAGTCAAGGCAAAAATGCATGATATTGTCTAATATGAATTTCAATGTACATAGGGAATGTTTTAGACAATTGTGTTGTAAATAGCCAGGGCAGGAAAAGTGAAGGGACTAAGAGGAAATAAGCTTTCTACCCTTCACTCAAACTAGTAAAATACTGACAATAGTAGATCTTTGTGGTGATCTCTATCTTGGTTGTGATGGTGGTTAAAAAATCTATCTATATGTGCGATAAAATGAAATAGAACTATACACACACATTATACCAATGCCAATTTCCTGGTTTTAATATTGTATTATAATTATACAAGTGTAATATTGAGAAAATTGAGTAAAGGGTAAATGGGAGCTCTCTGCTCTGGGTACATGGGAACTCTTCGTCTTATCTTTGCAATTTCCTGTAAATCTGCAATTATTTCAAGATAAGAGGAGAGAGAGTGAGAAGAGAGCGAGAGCGAGAGCGAGTGGTAGAACACAGAGTGCTACAATTTTCATGTTTTTCTTGGTATACTTGTTTGATTTTATGGTATCTAGAAAAAGCCCAAGTGGCTTTAAGATGTCTAAGTTCTGGCTAGATGGAGACTACACTAATTGAACTGAGGCGTCTGTGGGTCAGCCTGAAACAAGATGATCTTGTGCCTGAAACACATCTTGGTTTCCCGTGTCCTTTCAAGGGAATCAATATATTGATTTTCATTTACCTAGCCATATGTGGCCAGGACATGGTTTATTCAGAGATGTCCCCTTTCCCTATGCATCAAAAGACATGGAGTGGGCTAATTGAGAGCTCTAAAAACACAGTTTTCCTAGAGAGGTATAGGCCACAAAACAGAAAGGCTCCTTCTTTGGAATTTCCTCCTTTTCCTTCCAGTTTGGACTTCTGTGCTCATGGGCTGGTCTTTCTGAATAATGTGCATACCATATATACCCAGACCCTTATCTGAGCTCTGCCTCCAAACTATATTTTTACTTTCCCACTCCTTTCTTTATCCATCACCATCTTCCTTGCCCAAATCACTTTCATTGCCCGTGTGGATTACTTCAATATTTTCTTCTTGGTCCTCATTTTTCCATCTTTTCCCCTTAAAATCCATGCTCCATAGAGCAGCCCACATAGTATTCTAATAGTGTACATCCGATTGCCTACTTAGCACCCTTAATAGCTCCCCTTGCACTTGGAGTAAAATGTAAACTTGGTGCTATGGCCTGCAGGATTCTGCATGTCCTGGCCCCTGCCCATTTCCCTGGCCTCACTTTTCCTCAGGTACACTGGCAGCTTTTCTGTTCCTTCACCATCTAAGATGTTCCATGCATCAAGGCCTCACCCCTCTCCTTGGAAGGGACCTCTTGCTGCTCTTTGTGCAGCTGGTTCTCTTTCTTATCCATTGTGTTGCAGTTGAAATGCCCCATATCCAGGTGGCCTTTCTTTATCCTTTTCTAAAGCAGCTCCCACTTCATTGACTCCGTTATATCAGCCTATTAATTTTCTCCATCATGTTTATTATGCTTTCTAATTATCCTATTTGTTTTCTTATGTATTGTCTGTCATTCCCCTAGAACATAAGCTTCATGAGGGCAGGGATTTTGCCTTCCTGTTGACTGTAGTAGCCTGAGCTCAATAGGTACTTGCTGAACAAGTGAATGAATAGAAGAATGAGGGATGAATTATAAACCATTAGAACTGGCAGGAATGTTTTTGCCCCAAGACAATTCCTCTGGGAACATTTGGAGGGTCTTGAGAAGTAATGACAGTAACCTAATATGTTCATAGAGTACCTTAACAAGTGTGTAGAGCGTTTTGAACTGTAGCACCTACAGCTGCACGAAGTGGACAGGATATCATTATTTTCATTCAACAAATAAAAAGAAGTGAGGTTCCTTAGGGTCACACTGATAGGAGCAGGCAGGAGCCTGGAATCCAGATAAGACAGTTCAGCTTAGCACACAGGCATCTGGTGGAGTGCTTTGGAACGAGATGCTCCTGTCACCCCCAGCAGCTGTGCAGCCTTCACTGTTTACCCAGCAGCAGGGGCTTCTGGTGGTCTGCATCAGGTCCTGTCACCTGAATATATAGCAAAGCTAAAAGGAATTCCCCAAGGAGGACAAAGATTTCAAGAAGCAATGGAGGCATGCCAACGTGATGCACAGGGAAGAGAGACAGAAGCAAGAAAAGAGATGGAAAATAAATCAATGGCAACATTTTTTAAAAGAACTGGTGTCTTGGAGGCTTTAGTTGATCAAACCTTAATCACCTGATAATCCATTCCAGAGAATGATCAGAGCAGGGCCTGGTCTCTGTTTTCTAAGAGCGTCATGGCGCCTCTGCAGTCCCAGAGCCGAAAACACAGAGGGGAGACATTCACTCTGAAATCTGACAGTGCCGCTGCTAGATTGTAGTCTTGCATAACGTCCTCTGTTTTTTAAAAAACATTGAGATAACGATGAAAGAATCTCAAAAGTGATTCTTTGTTGTTCCCCTTCTATTGCTTCAAAAGATTATAGTATTTAAGTGACTAACAATCCCAGTTTCCAAAAAGCCTCCATTTGAGCAAGAATGTTACCGCAGAAATTCAACTTGCATATACATACCTTTAATCATGTCGCAAATTACCTTATTAACCACCAGGGAGTCTAGTCTTATTACTTAATTAAACCATCTCTTTCTTTTCTTCTTATTAAAACCACATGAGTTTTAACTTCTGTGTGGTTTTAGATTCTGTCCCTGCTCTTTGGATGTCTGTGTAGTAATAGCTGCATAAAAGAATTTCTGTTATTTTGTGTTGATGTCTAAAGGGTTAGCAACATTAAATAAAGGGTGGGCGGCAGTGGGGGGGGCAGAGATAGTCTGGATAGGCTCACACTGGCCAGTGGTGTAACAGCCACTTGGGTGGTATGAAGGCCTGAGATGTGTACCGTCGCTTACTGCTTTCTCTCGCCAAAACATCTGGAATACAAAATCCTGTCATTAGACAGCCCACATGTTAGAAAAACAAAAGGACAGAAAAAAGGAAACCCAGTTACCCCAGAATGGCTGGAGAAAGCCTCATTATTGCTGGTAGGAAATTAGACATTTAAGGTTATACATCAAAGCAACTATTTTTATTACAAGAGGCTCAACATTTTGATTTATTGGGCAGCAGAACAAGATTGTGACAAATATTTCCACCTCAAAGAAAAGACAGATCAGGCGTCTAAAAAGTCATATATTAAGTAGTTTAAAAATAAAGTCTGTTGCAACAATAGTTGTAATGATGAAAATGGTATGCTTCCATTCACAGCCCCAAAGAGATGGCTGCTTTAGTTCACATGCCTACAAGAAGACATGATTTAATCTTGTGGGAATTTTATTCTAATCAAAGGAAAGTGCTAAAATTTTGTAAAATGAAACAACTAAAATTGGTAATAAGCCTGTGCTACCTTTCTGCACTGGACAGCACTGAGCAGGGCCTGTGTACAACCCTGTATTTCAACTTGAGCTGCACCATTGAATCAAGAGGAATGGGAAGAACAGATGCTAAAATAGGATGGCTTTGGAGAAGTCCATCAAAATAATTAAAGAATAAAACATAGGGTTTTGAGACAATGCTAAGGAATTTAGAATACTCAGCCTTGGTTAAAAAAAATTATAGAGGGTTAGGTTAGTATAACCATTTTGGGTAGAAACAGTATGTTGTGTTAAATGGTGACCACCTCGACCCATCTCCATCTGGATGTGACCTTTTTTCTATACCATGGACAATTCCAATCAGGTTAAATCAGCTTCAGTGAGAGTATACATGATTAAATCTGGAAAATGAGTTTCTCAGGCACACTGCAAAGTTGTTGTCTGAGTAGGTCTCTGGAAAAAGAGGCATATCTTTCCAAGGGAGTTGTGGGAAGAGAATTTAGTGGGAAGAGCAGAGGCTGTGATGTGAGGCTCATGGCTTGGTTTCTAGTCCCAGATCTGCCACTAACAAACTCTGTGACTTCAGCTAAGTGACTTAACTTCTCTGGGCCATGGGTTCTCATCTGGAAAATGAGACCAGACTAGGTGATCTAGAAGACCTCACTGCAGCATATTGACTCTAGGAGGAAGGCAGAATGGCCATAGGAGAGCAACGAGATTCTTTTTCATCTTATTCTTAGGGACTACTACTTGGGAGGGAAGTTCATCAGACAAATTAGAGTATCTGTGTAGGGATATGCATGTGTGAGTGTGTGGTTATGCTGGAGGGAGACAAAAGGAACTCCGTGAACCAGAAGTATGTTCATAAAGCTATAGGTGTAATTGGAAATCTAAATGCTATGCAAAGGAATTCTAAAGGTGAATGCTTTGTAAATTGAATAATTACTGCCACATGCATCTGTCTTGCAAGCATACATTTTCATTAGTTGGGGGCCTGCTGCAATTCTGAATGCCACATTGTGCTCCATAAATATGTGTATGAAGTAACTTTCAGGATAATCTAACATAACCTAGCACTGAATGCCAACAACAGGGATAATGGAGTTTCAGCAAAATGAGCCTGAAATGCTGCAGAATCCTGAGGTACTTTTTGAATCATCAAAAGATAAATCAATCTTGCCTAGTATTCCTTTATTTTTAAATTTAAAAGTGCTTTACTGAATACTAACTCTGAACAGTTAGGAATTCCTCAATAAATTTTTATTTATCAATTGGATAGTATATAAGATAAATTTCTATTAGCTAGAAAATTGAACTTATTAGAACAACCCAGGTCTCTCAAGCTTGGTGCCAAGGGCCTATCCTCTTTTGTTATTGTGGGACTCAAGGAGAGAGCAAGTGGGAAACACTCTGGAAACCACTGGGCTGATGGCCACACAAACAACTCATTTGAAAACATTGCCCTGTGAGAACTTCATAAATCAAAG